>NC_090727.1:107363999-107406499 GCF_036898095.1 Palaemon carinicauda | reverse complement strand
GGATTGAAAGAAGGGGAATAAGAAGAAACAATGATAAATATTAAACGAAGGGAGAGGAAAGTAGTGAGAATTGATTGCCTCTAAATACATCTCTATCTAAGTAAGTAAACCTCACATTTCGCGGATTAAAAAGTTGATTGAAAATGTCCGATCGCCAATTTAGAAAGATATTAAAATGATCTTTGTGGTTTCGTAATTTATGCCCTACGTGCAGGACTCCCTTGTCTGGATATTTCTGTGATAATAATGTGAGTGTGTCTGTGATGGTTATTTAAATTCGTCATGTGTCCTCATTCCCTCATTATTCATTATCGCTTCTGCCACAACTGATCAATTTAAGTAATGACAAGTCATGTTATGTCAGTATTCAATTTGTCTTGAGGAATTATTTGCCTTCTGTTAATTCAGGTCAGCAACTAGACACTCTCTCTCTCTCTCTCTCTCTCTCTCTCTCTCTCTCTCTCTCTCTCTCTCTCTCTCTCTCTCTCTCTCTCTCATAAAATATAACCGAATGGGTCCCTAATAATTATAAAAGAAGCAGAGGAAGGGCTCCAACAGGGAAAATAGCCTAGTGAGGAAAGGCAATAAGGAAATAAATGAACTACATGTGCGTATCACTGCCAATTGCTATCAGAACACCTTTATTTTTCAATTTAATCAAATAATGCAAAGAGCCGTTGTAATATCAGCACTAGTCAAAGTATTAATACAGGTTTGACACTTCAATGATTGTTACGGTTTAAGTGTAAAACTTATGCAATTTTCAAAGCAAAAATTTTTATATTATTGACCATGATTATAAGCATCCTGATGACGTTTTTTCTTGATTCGAATTAGTTTATG
The DNA here is from genome assembly GCF_036898095.1 of Palaemon carinicauda. Classification (NCBI taxonomy): domain Eukaryota; kingdom Metazoa; phylum Arthropoda; class Malacostraca; order Decapoda; family Palaemonidae; genus Palaemon; species Palaemon carinicauda. Next base: position 107,405,656 of record NC_090727.1, on the reverse strand, counting down.
TAAATATACCTGAAAATGGAAGAAATGGAGTAATTCTGAACAAAGAATTTTCTATGAAAACATATATTCTAAGTCTTCGTTTCTCGATGCGAATGTACCCCTAGCAACGGTTAGACCCAAATTAGGTGTGCACCTTCTCTTGGGCTTAAAGGTCCCTCATGAATGGCAGAGACAAGGGACAGGATAATGCCAAAGAGGCTGATCTTAGATGCATAAGATCAGCTCCCAAGTCACCTCTCCATCAAGCTAGGAGCAATGAGGACCAGGCGAAGGCTGCTCATGACTCAGCTGGAAGACCTGTGGGCTAACCCCCAAAGCCCCCATACCTAGCTCACAAAGAGGTTGAGGTTACAGACACTACTAGAAGCTATCGAGCTCAAGTAGATCTTGAACTCTCGTCCAAGAGATTGACAGGTAGGGGCGTTTTAAATAAGTTACCACACGCAAAGTAGATAATATCACCTAAAAATAGATGCTTGTAATAACAATTAATTGGGGATTTGAATAAAAGTATTAACGAAGTGTAAGAATTTGCACACAGCTGTAGATGTCTAAAAGGACAGATCATATTTATGCAACTGCATGAGCCAGGATTCATAGTGGATACCACTGCACCTATAACCATTGTATCACCTTCTACTCAACTTACTAGCAGGTAAAAAAACTCTAATCATACCTACTGAGCCTAAGGTGATGCATACAAGATGTTATGTAGGTAGTATTAACCGAAAATGTACTCTAACGATAACCTCTTCTAGAAACTTCAAAAATATCCCCCCAATGAAGGACCTGGAAAAGACTATCCAGACAGATGCAGATGTCATTGAAGTAGAGGAGACATAATGTACAAATGGATATGCAATTGATTCATAGCAAGTAACCAAGACATCCATGACTGTGGTTTTAGTCCATCCCGAACCCAGCAATTCAGAGAAGTCCAATTGAAATCTCCTCTCAGTAGAGCCCGAAGGGAGGCATATGGCTTAATATAAACAGCCACTATTTCGTTGATATATATTTACATATATATATATATATATATATATATATATATATACTTATATATATATATATATATATATATATATATATATATATATATATATATATATACTTATATATATATATATATATATATATATATATATACCTATATATATACTTATATATATATATATACTATTATATATATACATACACACACACACACACACACACACATATATATATATATATATATATATATATATATATATATATATATATATATATATATATCTCACTTTCTGAGTGGGGATACCTTAACGTGGGGAAAGGGGCTAAGTAACGCCATGATTAGCAAAGCTGTACCTGTCAGGGCTACCCATACTAGGTTAGCTTGCTATGAGCAATCAGATGAAAGTTTCCCAAAATCACTAATCCACATTGGCCAGCGTGATCATGAAAACTGGCCAAACCCAACATGAATAAAGACATGTCTGAGGCCTTTGTACTGCAGTGGACTAGAAATGGCTGCCTTTGTTATCGTTGCGAGTATATATATATGTATATATATGTATATATATATATATATATATATATATATATATATATATATATATATATGCAGAGACGCAAAGGTTAACAATAAACTAATTTTTACTGATATGTACATGCGCGCTCTCTCTCTCTCTCTCTCTCTCTCTCTCTCTCTCTCTCTCTCTCTCTCTCTCTCTCTCTCTGTTAGTATGTGTAAATTGCCAAGGATATATTTCAATATTTAATCCTATTTTTTCATATCTGAAAAATAAACTGTCAAAAATACCTTCAACGTAACTGATTTCTCAGGCAAGATTTCAATTTTTAAAAATAAACAACACAAGACTAATTCGATCCGGGAAATTGTTGAAAAATATTCATCTAATTAACTATCAAAGTAAACAAGAATTCATCACCATATTCACTATTTAAAGTGCATGATATATTTATAGGACAATATAGAAATAACTTTGATTTGCCTTTGCTCACAAAACTGGTAACAAAACTTCAGATCAATATGAAAAATGCATTTTTCAGCCAGTAGATGAGATTTTGATTAAGAGTTCTGTATAAGTATACATATCATGTAAGTATAATATGGGTTTAATTTATTGTTAATACTTGCTGTAAATGGAATGAATAATATATAATATTCAATGTTTTATTCATTCGAAAGGAAGTACAATAAGGGTGATTTTCCAATGGTGTTCATGAACTGGCATTTGGCTCTTTTACCTAGTTGAAAGAGCAAACCACTATTTCTTAACAGTTTGCCCGAATGGCATGGTCCTATTGGCTAAAGACTATGTTTCTTTGCCGTTGCCCGAATGGAGCGTTCCTATTGGCTAATTTCCTTACCGTTGCCCGAATGGAGTGTTCCTATTGGCTAAGGACATCGAAAGATAACTCATGTCGTTCCTTAAGGCTGAATTTTCTTTCCAATATTTTACTTCTAAAATGACCCCACTGAGGCCATCTATTGATACCTTTAGGAACATGACCGAGTTCACTAAATCACCTGAAAATTTATTGTATTTTTTTTTTATTAAAGAATACGTATAAAATATTGATTACATATAACAGTTGAATAAAATATGAAATCAATATATTTTACACAATAAGAATGTCTAGATAAACATTATCTTGACATTTATAAGATAATCTTAAAGAGAAATACTCGTATACAATTTTGGCAAAATTTATTTAGCACCTCAGGAGGGGGGACAGAATTGCTAACGAATTAATTAGGTAGAATTTTTTATTTAGAGAAAGTGGAAAGTCACTTGGATGACATATAAAGAGGAAAATATATATATTTTTAAACCTAATCTCATCGTCTTGCTAAAGAGGTCATGTTATAAAATATTTAGTATGATTCATTTCCTTCCAAAGTCGAAAGGTTGCTACTCTTATTACCGAGTGAACATCAGATTCTTTTAGCTTTTAAATTATATAAAAACATAATATTTATATACAAAAGAGTCGGTTCAGGTAACTATCAAAAGTTTCTTGTTATATGTATGAAGACTATATGGTGATAAAGGCAGTAATCAAGACATAGAATTCTTCACATATCCTTTAATTTAAATTCGAAAGGAACTACCTGCAGACGACACTATTATTATTATTATTATTATTATTATTATTAGCCAAGCTACAACCCTAGTCGGAAAAGCAAGATGCTATAAGCTAAAGGGCTCCAATAGGGAAAAATAGCCCAGTGAGGAAAGGAAATAAGGAAATTAATAAATGATGAGAACAAGATAACAAATAAATCATTCTAAAACAGAACCAATGTTGAAACAGATATGTCATATATAAACTATTAACAACGTCAAAAACAGATATGTCATATATAAACTATAAAAAGACTCATGTCAGCCTGGTGAACATAAAAACATTTGCTCCAACTTTGAACAACCGATTCAACTACCCGAATAGGAAGATCACTCCACAACTTGGTCACAGTTGAAATAAAACTTCTAGAATACTGTGTAGTATTGAGCCTCATGATGGAGAAAGCATGACCATAAGAATTATCTAGATACCTTGTATTACGAACAGGATGGTATTTTCGGGGAAGATCTGAATGCGAAGAATGGTTTGAATTATGAAAAATATCATGCAAATAGGCGTCTATCTCTTTAAAAATACTGAGATGTCTAAAAGTGACCGAGCGTCAGACATTTTAGTACATAGTAACAACTAATAGTGATATTGTTTACCTCTAAATAGTAATTAGGTTATAACAAATTAATTTATGTAGAGTACAGAATAGAATTTAGAGTTGGATTTCGTAGGTAGGTAGGTTGTACCTTTCTTTAGTTAATATCACAAAACAGTTAATTTAATGAAAGGTAATGCTTGTTCAGTATCTACTAAAGTAGGGATGGCACATGAGAATTTCTCCAAGCAATTTATTATCTGTCAACAATTGTTTACATGCATCAGATACTGTGAATCTTTGTGGTGAGGAATCACTAACAAGCAGAATAAAAGATATTTAGTCACTGAATCGCATATCTTCTCAAATAAGAGTTAGTAAACCACGTTCTCCTAATAATATTTTCATATGCATTACATTTACTATTGCGTATCTAATGGTTTTGTTAAATCCAAGTAGATGAGCATAGAAAGAAGCATAGCTCAACGAATATTAAGATAAATTACGCTCTTCAATTCTTGGAGACTAGTTTGGAGAGAAATATGATTATGAACTCAGTAGTCTGGAATATAAGGCGGACGTGTTAACAAAATTGAAAGAAAATAAGCCTCCTTTGATTCCCACTATCATGGATGGATACCAGAGGCTCAATATGCAGTTTTAATCCTGTGAATATTCGTTATATTTTGTTTAAGGTTGAGGTGATTAGACTTTGGCCGGAAAAGCTACGAATTTGGCCTAAAGAGTCAGAGTGAACCTCCGACGGGGAATCATACTCATGAAGCATTACAATAGTTGAGCCAACCACCAAAACTATCCAGTCAATAATCCCACATTGATTACCTAGTAACAGGTAAGATGAAATTTGACATTATGAATGCATTTTCTCAAGGATATGAACGGATTTACAGATGCCCGGTTGAAGCTAGGTGCTTCATATGGAATCAAATTCACTTCATATCATTTTTGTAATCCTCTGGTTTCAAATGAATCGAGACAAAAGTAGCATAAACAACGTTGATTCTGTCAACATGCAGGTATACACTGGACACTGGTCTATGTATGGATTTGCATTAAGAAGATGATAGTATTTTATTTATGAGCTTTTAGTTTTTTTCACATGTATTATAATAGCTAAATATTACTCAGCTATTTGGCATCAGCACTAATGGAGTGAATGAAGGAATAAAAAGATTATATATATATATATATATATATATATATATATATATATATATATATATATATATATATATATATATATGTGTGTGTGTGTGTGTGTGTGTTTATATATATATATATATGTATACTGTATGTGTGTATGTATATATATATACATATATATATATATATATATATATATATATATATATAATATATAAACACACACACACACACACACATATATATATATATATATATATATATATATATATATATATATATATATAATCTTTTTATTCCTTCATTCACTCCATTAGTGCTGATGCCAAATAGCTGAGTAATATTTATATATATATATATATATATATATATATATATATATATATATATATATATATATATAAATAAATAGTTTACGTTGCCTTTATGGACAGCTAACTAAGGCCATGATTCTTTGTTTTAAATACCCACGTGTGAGACGAGGGCAAGTGACGTCACAGTATTGGTGTTTCACACCTTGAGCTGTGCGTTGGCTGAACTGTTATGTCCATATTATTAAAGGTCTTTTTCGTGAGTTTTTATTTGTACAAATAATGAAAATTCAGGTACACAATTAAAGAGTCCAGGCTTGAGCTTGATTAGATTACTTCTATTTCATCTATGTTGTAATTGAGTCGTTTGTTAACATAGACTAAGGATACTGTTATCTTGCAAATATATTATTACAGACGAAGGTTTTGCAGTAACGTTGTAATACAGGACCTTCCAAGCAATTGGCCCAGGCAAGATTTTTATCTACGAATCATATCATAATCAAAATTCCATTTTTGTTCGCTTTTGTTTTTTTTTTAGAAATTTTATCATTATTTTAGTAACTGTTAATAACATTTAAAAGAAGTATAAAGTTTTAGTTCACCATAGCAGGGTTTCGTTGTGTATAAGGCCTGGTGAGGTAGCTGCCCTTCATGAACAGACAACTATTTACCCACCCACCCCCCCCCCCTTTCCCGCCCCATCACTTAATTGGTTTTGATATTCATATACAAGTAAGAACGCAATCCTTCAATCAGCCTAGAGCACAGAGTGCAGTATGCTTTATCCCTCAACATCTCATCGCTTCCTACGGATTCTGTACAGCTTCCGTTCAGTAAAAATCACGATTAATTACTACATTTACGACTATGCACTAAATGACTTACTGTTATTTTGTATGCTTACACACTACTGAAGTTTTGACTCGAACAAAAATATGAACTGCTTTGGAATGATTTCCAAATTTCTAGGTAATATGAAAACATTATTTAGATGCTAGTTTGAAAAAAAAATTTAATTTTTACGACGCTGGACAGATGAAAGATATTTTGCCGGAAAACATTATTATTATTATTATTATTATTATTATTATTATTATTATTTTCATTTATTATTTATTAATTATTGTTCATTATTTTTATTTATTTATTAATTATATTATCATTATTTATTATTTTTTATTATAATTATTATTATTATATTATCATTATTTATTATTTATTATTATTATTATTATTTATTAGTAATATTATTTATTATTATTAATTTTTATTATTATTCATTATTTATTATTCTTTATATATTATTGTTATTTATAACTATTTATTATTATTTATTATTATTAATTATTATTTATTATTCATTATTATTGTTTATTATTATTTATTATTATTGTTTATTATTATTATAATCATTGTTTATTATTTATCATTATTGTTTATAATTATTTATTATCATTGTTTGTTATTATTTATTATTATTGTTTATTATTATACAGTATATTTATTATTATTACTATTTATTATTATTGTTTATTATTATCTATTATTATTCTTTATTATTTTTATTGATAATTATTTTTTATTGTTTCTTATTACTATTATTTTTTTTTATTTATTAATATTATTTATTATAATTATTTCTTATAATTTGTTATTATTATTTAATCTTATTATTCATTATTATTTATTATTATTCACTATTTTTATTATTTTTCATTATTATTCATTATTATCATTTATTGTTTTTTATTTATTTGTTATTACTGTTTATTTTTTATTATTATTACTATTTATTTATAATTATTATTTGTTGTTATTTATTATTATTTATTTTTATTTATTATTATTATTTATTATTTATTATTTATTTTTATTATTTATTTTTATTATATATTATTTATCATAATTATTTATTATTATTTTTTTATCATTTATTAAATATTAAAGTTTTTATTTATTCATTATTATATATCATTATAATTATTATTTATTATTCATTATTATTATTTATTATTTTTTATTCATTTCTTATTATATAGTATTTATGATCATTATTTATAATTACTATTTTTTATTTAATTATTATTATTTATTATTATTAATTATTATTAATATTCATTTTATATTATTATTATTATTTATTGTCATTTATTATTTATTTATTTATTATCATTATTTATTGTTATCATTTATTATTTATTATTATTAATGTTATTTATTTATTTTTTAATATTATTACTTATTATTATTTATTATTCATTATTATTATTTTTTATTCATTATTATTTATTATTATTATTATTCATTATTTATTTTTATTTGCTTCAATACAAACGTAGTTGGAGAGAGAAGGATGCTGTAAGCACAAAGGCTGCAGTAGGGAAAAATATCCCACTGAAGACAGAGAATAAGAAAATAATAAAATAAAGAGAAGTAATGAATAATTGAAATAAAATATTTTAAGAACAGTATCAACATTAGAATACGTTTATAGATAAACCATGAGAGACCCTCATGTCAGCCTGTTCAACATAAAAACATTCGCTGCAAGTTTGAACTTCTGAAGTTCCACCGATTCAACTTCCGGATTAACATTCCACAATCTGCCACAGCTGGAATAAAACTTCTAGAAAACTGCTTTAGTAAATCTATTTTCATTATTTCCTTCAAATGGATATTGAAAATAATACCTTTATCAATACTATTCAATAATATCTATAAAATTTTATGATTAATTTTTTATATTGGTAAAATATTACATAAAATATTCCTATCTGAAGAACCATAATCAAGATATTGGTCACATCCTTTACTGACGTGGTTGCTGTCAGCATTAGGTGTTCTTGGACCACTTAATATCTTTGAAAGTACTAGCTCTTACCGAGAGCTAGTGCTTAATATGGTTACGGTACAATAAAAAAAAAACACTTATAAATTGGTTGCAGCTATATTTCAATCTGCATTGCCAAATATAGGGATTATCCCCACTTGACGCAAGTCTAAACTGAGGCCCATTGTTTCTGCTTGTTTTGTAACCATTCTAAACTATTTAAGGTCTGCCCAATCCTGAATCCTGTGTTCCTGTGTGGTTGTGAGACATGGGGTCCTGACAGAAAAATTAAAGTGTAAAATTCAGACTACCGAAATGCGTAGCCTACGTCTAATCTTTAGAGTAAGAAGGAGAGATAGGCTCTGAAATACCACCATAGGAGAACCCTTGGGAGTAGAACAGGTAATTTTACAAATGGGGAGATGCCAGTTGAGGATAGTTGGGCCACATATATCGAATGCCTGAATATAATCGGGATGTACACGGAATTGTGGAATGGATCCTTGAAGGTAAAAAACGACTGGGAAGATTGAGGTGGAAGGATGGCACCAATAAGACTTGAAAGATTCCACTTGGAATGCAATGAGGCTATGTATGTAATATGTCAGGCGCTTATGGAATGGGGGCGTACAATACGGAATTTGTCAATTGACAGACAGGATTCCGACGGGATTTTGGGTGAACTTATCCTTTTAATTTCGGTCTCATGTTCTGGTGAAACATTTAACGTCTGTTTTAAGTACATTTATTCATTAATAATCTATAGAGGCTCGTCCCTAACCATTGATTTATTTTTCTCTCTTCATATTGATACAACATTATTTGGGTTATATTTATATTCATATTCTTTTTCTGTCCCTGTGAAATCTGTCATTATCTGCCAATCTTAATTGGTTAAGGTATGTATGTATATATATATATATATATATATATATATATATATATATATATATATATATGTATGTATATATACATGTATGTATATATATGTATGTAAATATGTATGTGTGTGTATGTTTGTATATGTATGAATGTATATATGTATATGTATATATTTATATATATTTAAGCATATATGTATGTATGTATGTATGTATATATATGTATGCATGTATGTATATACATATGTTTATATGTATGTATGTACGTATATATGTATATGTATGTATGCATGTGTTTATATGTATGTATGTATGTCTGTATATTTATAAGTATGTATATATATGTATGTATATGTATACATGTATTGGTATATTTATATATATAAGTATATTTGGTATGTTTAAGTATGGGTATATACATGTTTATATATACCGTACATATATGTATATATGATGTATATATATGTATATAGTGTATATGTATGTACATTATATGCATTACACACTCATATATATATATATATATATATATATATATATATATATATATATGTCCAGTATATATGGATGTATATATGTATGTATGTTTGTATATATGTAAGTATGTATATATACATATGTATGTTTGTATGTATTTATACATATATATGTATATATCAGTGTATATGTATGTATGTATGTATGTATATATGTAGCCTACTATGTTTGTATGTATGTATGTGTATGCATGTATGTATCTTATGTATATATATATATTTGTTTATGTATGTATATATATACATATATTTGTATGTATGTATATATCTCTACGTATATATGTATGTATATATCAATATATACAGTATGTATGTATATATATGTGTATATGTATGTATACTGTATATATATATATATGTATAGATACTGTATATATGTATGTATGTATATATGTATTTTTGTATATATGTATGTATGTATATATGTGTATGTGTATGTATGTATATAGATATATATTTGTATATATGTGTATATATATATATATGTATATATATATTTATATAATGTACATATGTACATTATATGCATTATATATATGTATATATATGTGTATGTATGTATATCTATATATATATATATATATATATATATATATATTATATATATATATATAATATATATTAATAGGTAAGTTTATGTTTGTAAATTTGTGTATATAGTATATATGTATATGTATATAAATATGTGTATATATATAGATATAAATATGTATATATGTTTATATATATATGTACGTATATATTTACATATATGTATATATTTATATATTTATATATATATACATATATATATATATATATATATATATATATATATATATATATATATATATGTTTGTATGTATATGTGAATATATATTAATTTATATATATGCATGTATATGTATATATATACATATGTATGTATGTATATATGTATATGTATATATATACATATGTATGTATATATATATATATATATATATATATATATATATATATATATATAGTTGTGTGGGCATATCAATCATAAATAGCATTCAATACAGAATTCAACTTTGGTTATATATATATATATATATATATGTATATATATATATTTATATATATATATATATATATATATATATATATATATAAATATATATATATTTATATATATATATATATATATATATATATATATATATATATATATATATATTGGAAATACTTTTAGCTGATTAAGGTCTTGAAACTTATGCCTTGAGTCCATTTGAATTCTATTGTATGTGACTTTTAGTAGATTTAAATATCAACTACAAATGAAGTTTTTATCAGATTCAACCCAAACCATACACATACATATACACACATATATATACATATATATATATATATATATATATATATATATATATATATTTATATTATATATATATTTATAAATATATAAATATATATATATATGTTATATATATATATATATATATATATATATATATATATATATATATATATATGTATATGTGTATCTTCACATATACATTCGTATATATATATATATATATATATATATATATATATATATATAAATCTTCATATGTATAACTTCACATATACATATATGTACATATATATGTAAATAATATATATGTTTGTATATATATAAATATATATACTGTATATATATTATATATATATATTTATATGTGTATATATCTATATATATATATATATATATATATATATATATATATATATATAAATATATATATATATATATATATATATATAAATATATATATATATATATATATATATATATATATATATATATATGTATGTATGTACAACTTCGTATATATATATATATATATATATATATATATATATATATATATATATGTATGTATGTATGTACAACTTCGTATATATATATATATATATATATATATATATATATATATATATATATATATATATATATATATATATATTATATCACCATCATATCCCTTTACGTCTATTAATGCAAAGGGCTTCGTTTAGATTTCGCCAGTCGTCTTTATCTGAGCTTTTGATTCAATACTGCCCCATTTATCATCTCCTACTCCACGCTCTACTTAACGCTGCATAATCCTCAACCCTATAGGCTTGGGTCTTCCAACTCTTTTAGTGCCTTGTGGGGCCCAGCTGAACGTTTGCTAAACTAATATCTTTTGGTGTGGTGTGAAGAGCATGCCCAAACCATCTCCATCTACCTTCCTACATCATCCCATCCACATATGGCACTCGAGTAATCTCTCTTATATTTTCATTTTTAATCTTCTCCTGCCTTCTAACTCCCAATATCCTTTTAAGGGTTTTGTTCTCAAATCTCCTATATCAATTGGGGAGTGTTTCAGTGTCATACCATGACTCGTGTCTATAGAGTAACAATGACCTCACTAAACTGATATGCAATTTCCAAATTTTATTCAACCTGGCCATTGTCTGATTTTCTTTTTTCAATGTGTGACTAAACTCTATTTCTAAAGACCCTTTATTGGAAATCCTAGTTTCTAAATACCTAAATGATTTCTACCTCATTAATTCTATCTCCTTTCAATGATATTTCATCATCCATTGCATACTCTTTTCATCATCTCTGTCTTTCTTCTATTCATCTTGAGCCCAACCTCGTGTGATCTTTCATTGCTTTTGGTAAACAAGCATTGCAAATCTTATGGTGTTCTGCTTAACAAAGACAGCATCTTCAGTATACTTTATGCTAAATTCCTGTCACCAATCCAGTCCAATCCTTCTCCACCATCTCTGATTGTTCTACTCATTACAAAATCCATGAAGAAGATAAACAACATAGGTGACAACACATTCCATTGTAGTACTCTGTTGTTTACTGCAAATTCATTTAAAAAGACTCCATTAAAATTAACTTTCCACTTGCTCTGTTCATGAAGAGACTTAATAAAATTTACCGGGCAACCATGAGTAATTTTGGTAAATTAGTTGAATAGTGTTTATTGCAACCATCCGGGAACTGAAGAGTGATAACTATTTTCGTTTCAGTGATCTCTATGCTATTTGAAATGATAGCCTCAGAAAAGATGGTTTATTTGATAAGTTTCTGCATAAAAACATAAATAATTTATACCAACATAATTCATTCGTTTGCAAAATAATCCAATCACTTTTTTAATCAGATCTTTGCAGTAACTGACGATGGCTGTAGATACCTGAACATCATGTTGGAAGACTTACGACTTCTTTAATGCGTCACGAGATTCACCTTCAATAAGGATGACAATAAAGAAAAAATGGAGTGAATCTGTCTTTGCCAGAAGACCCTTTTCTCGAAAGCAACCATAACTCGACTTTGGGACTAACAAAAGTTCTTTCCATTTTCGCTCCTTAATATTAAAAGATGGAATATTTTAGAGGAGTGTTGAGAGGTCAGTGCACCTCAAGTGGACCACTGTAGACATTGATGAAAGGTCTTTTCTGTATTCTTTTCAGCTTTCAACTCGATCTCCACTTCTGCTTCCTATTTTTAATCTTGCTTTCTAACATCTCCTTTACTTCACTTTCTACAACAGAGATTTTCCCCTTCTGATCCAAATTCTAACTGAAGTTTTCAAAAAAAAAAAAAAAAAGAAAAAAAAAACTTCGGAGTATATTATTTCAACTTGTGATTATTATTATTATTATTAGGTCTAAGCTTATTTATGCGCAGGAGGGGAGGGGGGGGCAGCCACCCATCGCCAGCGGGGGAGGGAAGGGGGGCAGCCCCCCAGCGGGGGAGGGGAGGGGGGGGCAGCCCCCAGGGCCAGTGGGGGAGGGGAGGGGGGCAGCCCCCCAGCGCCAGCGGGGGAGGGGAGGGGGAGGCAGCCGCCCAGCGCCAGCGGGGGGAGGGGAGGGGGGGGGGCAGCCCCCAGTGCCAGTGGGGGAGGGGAGGGGGGGCAGCCGCCCAGCGCCAGCGGGGGGAGGGGAGGGGGGGCAGCAGCCGCCCAGCGCCAGCTGGGGAGGGGAGGGGGGGCAGCCACCCAGCGCCAGTGGGGGAGGGGAGGCGGGTAGCCGCCCAGCCGGGGAGGGGGAGGGGGGGCAGCCGCCCAGCGGGGAGAGGGGAGGGAGGGAAGTCGCCCAGCGCCGGGGGGGGGGAGGGGAGGGGGGTAGCCACCCAGCCGGGGAGGGGAGAGCCCCACCCGGCCAACGATATAGAGTTGCTGTATCAGGCTTAGTTTTAAGAAAAAAAAAATGCCGAAGTCTTCATAAGAGAAGGCTGTTTATGGATCTCCTGAGGTATTTTTATATTCTCTCTCTCTCTCTCTCTCTCTCTCTCTCTCCTCTCTCTCTCTCTCTCTCTCTCTCTCTCCTCTTCTTTTGGCTTCAACTGGAGTCCAAATGTCTTCAGGTATGAAGGAGAAAGAGAGGTATGAAGGAGAGAGAGAGAGAGAGAGAGAGAGAGAGAGAGAGAGAGAGAGAGAGAGAGAGAGAGAGAGAGAGAGTCTATTAGTATCCAAGAAATTCTTCTTTTGGCTTCAACTGGAGTCCAAATGTCTTCAGGTATGAAGGAGAGAGAGAGAGAGAGAGAGAGAGAGAGAGAGAGAGAGAGAGATAAGCCATTAGAATCCAACAAATTCTTCTTTTGGCTTCAACTAGAGTCCAAATGTCTTCAGGAGAGAGAGAGAGAGAGAGAGAGAGAGAGAGAGAGAGAGAGAGAGAGAGAGAGAGAAAATCCACAAGATTAAGAAATACTGAAAGGATTTAAAAAACTATAGCAAAAGGAAAGATTTATTCATAGTTTTCTTTCCGTGCAAATCGTAACATTTATCTCCTAAAACGTTTCTGAGGCAAATCTAACTCTCTGAAGACATTCTGGAAGCGTTCTTGTTTCATCTTCATTCATTCCCAGAATGTAATGTTCGCCTTACCTATCGATTTCCTTTGTATTCGTGTTAACAATTATGGAAATCATCGAAATATTAAGGAATTCTCTCTCTCTCTCTCTCTCTCTCTCTCTCTCTCTCTCTCTCTCTCTCTCTCTCTCTCTCTCTCTCTCTCTCGTAGGAATCTTCAGTGTCTCCAGAGGAAAACAGGAGAAATTTTACACAGAAGACGAATTTTTTGTTCTTATCCAAGGTTTTCATTTCTTAATTCTTCGTTCGTTTTCACTGCAATTATGGTAAATTCTATCATATTTTAATGGCTGGTTTAATAGAGAGAGAGAGAGAGAGAGAGAGAGAGAGAGAGAGAGAGAGAGAGAGAGAGAGAGAGAGAGAGAGAGATTCAAAATGTGTTTGTTCGACAGAAATCTTCAGACTGTCTCCGGAGAAAAACAGGACAATTTGGTCTAATGGCCGATGTAACTTAGAGAGAGAGAGAGAGAGAGAGAGAGAGAGAGAGAGAGAGAGAGAGAGAGAGAGAGAGAAGAGAGCATCCTCGTCATATTTCATTTCTGTTTATTCCCGGCAAATCTCTTTAGAATTCTTCTTCTTCTTCTTCTTCTTCTTCTTCTTTCTATTCCTAAATAATAGAAATACGTTCTCACTCGTCTTACGATCTATTCTGATAATAAATTATTATGAAAAGAGAATTATGAACATATGAAAATACTAGGCAAATCGGTAGTATTACTTCAATGTCGGAGGGAAATTTGGTTTTTATGTTGGCGAATAAATCGCTTAATCAGATTCAGTTTACGATATATATATATATATATATATATATATATATATATATATATATATATATATATATATATATATATATATATATATATATATTTATTTATTCATTTAACTAGCGTTTAAAATTATGCTATTTTGACGTCTTGCAAAACATCGTACATCTAGTAGCAAAGCCACGAATTCCTACAATTGAGTTCTTGTTATATAATGGAATTTAATTATTATATATATATAATATATATATATATATATATATATATATATATATATATATATATATAATGTAAAATCATCAGCTGTTACTAGTCCATTGTAGGACAAAGGCCTCAGACATGTTCTTCTAGCATCTGTTTATGGTCTTTCCATGCCAGTTTATACCCGCAAATTTTCTTAGTTCGTTATTCCATCGTCTTCCCACCCTTCCCCTGTTAAAAGCAAAACAATATGGAATCAGAAAGTAACTTGTGCTGGGGGGGGGGGTTTAAATCTAACAATCATAGGCCTAATAAACCCATTTCATTATTAATTATATATATCAACGTCATTTCCTACGCTTATTGACGTAAAGGGCCTCGGTTAGATTTCGCCAGTCGTCCCTATGTTGAGCTATCAATTTTATGTTGACCAGGCTGACATAAGTCGTTTTATAGCTTATATACGACATATATGTTTTTGACGTTGTTAATAGTTTATATATTTATATATATATATATATATATATATATATATATATATACATATATATATATATATATATATATATATATATATATATATATATTTATTTTGACGTTGTTACTGTTTTTAAAATGATTTAATGTTAATTTGTTTTCATCATTTATTTATTTCCTTATTTCGTTTCCTCACAGCTCCATTTTTCCCTATTGGAGCCCTTGGGCTTATAGCATCTTGCTTTTTCAACTAGGGTTATAGCTTGGCTAGTAATAATAATAATAATATTAATAATAATAATAATAATAATAATAATAATAATAATAATAATGATAATAATAATAATAATAATAATAATGGGACTCGCAATTTCACCCCATTAAGCATATGGTGTAAAAATACATTATTGTGTTCATATATATATATATATATATATATATATATATATATATATATATATATATATATATATATATGTGTGTGTGTGTGTGTGTGTGTGTGTGTGTGTGTGGATTTTTGTGTAGTATAACCAGGTAATGAACAAAAACAAATGAACAAATGAATATGCCTGACCCTATATAGGGAATAACGTCATAATATTTGTCACATTCAAGCTTACGTAAGGTCAAAAGATATGAAATCAAAATAAAACGCAGTTAATTTCACGCATCAGCAAAAGTATAACTACATCGATTAAAAGAAAAGGAAAAAAATTATATCACCCTTATGATGCTTACCGTGATTTTAATAAATACATTATAGGACAACATGAACATGTATAGGGCAACGCCACTTGCTTGCATAGGCGTAAGAGAAACGTTGCATTTTAATACAATCGGAAAGTATAAAATCCCTACACCAGAAAGACTAACAAATTCCCGATCTCTTTCCTGCAATAATTCGGAACAAAATTCAATTAAGAATCGTATCCAGTAACTTTCCATATCATTGATTGCGGATCAGAGAGTGACAGAACGTCAGCAAATCCCGAAGGTAATAATATTGTGGAAAGACTTCGAACTTCTAAAAACAAAAATTTCGAACCGATTGCCTTTTGCGGCAAATCGTCGACTTGGAAAAGTTATAAAATGTCAGTTTCGATTATATCTTCCAAAACTAAAATTGAAGCTGATATTCGTTGTCTTTTTTAAAGAATGTGAGAATACGAAGAAATTCTTAATGATTTATAGCTGAGAGAGAGAGAGAGAGAGAGAGAGATAGAGAGAGAGAGAGAGAGAGAGAGAGAGAGAGAGAGAACGGGACGTGGGAATAGAAAAAACAAGGTGTATAATATACGCTAGGTAACTAAAAAGAATAAGACATTGACTTCCCTAAGTGACCTTTTTTTATATAATACAAGCAGGACCCATTAGGTCCTGACTGCTAGACTGAAGAGTGCAATAGGAAACTCCTTTTTACTGTACTCGGGTATTTATGTGGCATTAGGGTCTCATCATTATCAATCTTCCTGTCGTATAATTGCCACTGCTTGTTTTCTTTTACTTTAATACTGGTCATTAAAGTATTCATGATTCCATTTCCCTATAATATTACGGTGTTTACCTACTTGTGAAAAACAAATAGCTATTTTGTACGTTTTGACTATTTTCCAGTCATAAAGTTGACTTGCCTATCATTTTAAAGACGCTCTTTTGTCGCCATCTCTTTAAAAAAGGAGTTAGTTTGACATAAATTTCTCTCCTGGATTAGAACTATTTATTAAACCTTTTCATGCGACCTTTCAGTTAAGTTTACTGAGTTTACGTAAGCCAAAGCACCCTTGTAAGACGGCCGTAAAATACATAACCAAAACGCTGCTTCTGAAGTATTGCATCAGGCACAATACAAAAACATAACAATAAATAAGACACTGCGTGAATGGCCTTCGTAAACGCGTTCATGCAGTGGACAAATGTGACAGAAACACGCTAAGACGCTTTGGAGAGCAATGTATTAAGGAGGATTTATCAATGGTCATTGCGAGGAAAATTTTTTTAGGAATTTCTCAAAGTAATTACATACACTATAGTCTACTTGCATTCCAACAGGCGCACACATAAAACTAAAACAGTCTCGGAAATCTAATAAAATATGGAATGAACTATTAATACAGAATAGGTATTTCGAATAACTATCTATTTTATTTTTTACAAGAAATCAACTAAAGATAAATAAAACCTGTGCACATATTTGTTACGTTTGCCAGTTTCCGTGATGAATCATGTTGATTATTTGTTTGTTTGCTTCTATCCTTCTTGTCATGTTTGATATTTTTTTTATGAAAGACAAAGTATTAAGAACAATTTATGCGGTAATAAACAGTCATCATTTATAATAAAAAAGGATTGGGGACATTATTATTGAATTTTAAATGCAAAATGCAGGAAGTTCTAGTTTTTAAGTTTAATTGAAAACTTGTTTATATTATGAAATTAAACGAAATCATTCATGACCGAAATGTTTTGATATCTGATGGGGACTAAAAGGGACCTATATGCTTACACAACCTCCATTTTCTCTCTCTCTCTCTCTCTCTCTCTCTCTCTCTCTCTCTCTCTCTCTCTCTTCATTAATAGCAATAGATTGTAAAATTTTTGGTCCGTCTGATAATCAGGTACTAATTTGCACATTCCCTCTTATTAAATCCCACACGTTCTTAGACGTCGAAATTCGCAACGGAGATTGGTTCATTCCTCGGTAGGTATAGAAATAAAACCAGAAATTATTCAACTGCTTTGCATTTTTTCCTGGAAGCCAATTTCCCTTGCAAATTGTCTCATTACTTAGGCGGATTTTTCATTCCTATATATCTACTGGGAAAGAGGACATTGTCACTAGAAGTGAAAGGGGTTTCGAGTGAACTTTTGGACGGATTTTTTTTATTCAGATACTAACTTGTATCACTTGTGTTACGGGGTTCACTAATTTGATTGCCATCGATATTAAATGTTTTTATCATTATACTGTTGAAACCGGTATAAACAAGAACATCTTTGTTCGGTTTGATTTTGACCTTACTGGATGTCGGCTTCGCCAGGGGATATAATTTCAAATTGTGAAGTCCCCATATCTCATATTTAAAAAGCTGTGAACACGGTTAAATTCCTAATTAAGCTATGCAAGTCCTGTGGCGTTTTGCGTTATCAGCATACTCTAGAATTCTAGATCCTCTAATTTCCTGTTACCAATTCAGTCCAATCCTTCTCCGCCATCCCCAACTTTCCCGTGCATTACAAAATCCATGGGGAGAATAAACAACATAGATGACATCACATTTCCCTGGAGGTCTCCATTTTTCACTGGAAATTCATTTCATGGTGTGTGTGTATATATATATATATATATATATATATATGTATATATTTTTATATACTTGTATATATATCATATATGGTTATTTATTTTATATGATTTACCCCTTTTATAGTGTACATGCAAAGTATATAAGGAAATGTGGTACTGGACCTGGTCACAAAATTATTCAATTAATTTTTTCAAATATCTAGTTCTGTCCCGTTATATCAAATTTTATTGAAGGAAAATTGAATCCGCTATTGGAATTTCAAGTAAGTACGCTGTTTTTAATTGAAATTAGATAGGGTAATAGTATTCGGTGTATAGAGTAGATAATTTTTCTTCACTTTAAACTTAAGAAGAATGCCACTGAATCTAATGATATGAACTTATTTAGATTTTATTTCTTAACTGATGTTTTTTGCCGAATATTGCACATTGATGGTGTTAATAATCTTGTTTAAGTTTGGAAAAGTTGGGTCATCGTCTTATCTTTTTTTAAAGGGAAGTTTGTCATCCCTAAAGAAATCCATTAAAAGATTGTTATAATCTCTTTCTTATCTCGGTGTGAGAAGAAGAGGAAGGGCTGTCGTTTCATAACAAACTGGCAAGAATTCGAGGGTGTTGCCTTTTTTATCTTCAGTAGTATAGAAGAAATAATAGCTATTCAAACATTTATAAGCAAATGGTTCAAATATAGCATAACGTAAAGAGGTTCGTTTCTATCTTACACGTTATGTAATATGTGATGATAATATCAGGTGTGAAAGTTAGTTATCAGACAGCATACATATAGTACATTGAGTGTGATTACGAATTCATCATGTAATTCATTTGCAGAGGGAACAAACTTCCAGGCCCAATTTAAAAAAAAAGAAAAACATTTCTGGTTAAGGACTATTCTCCGAACTTGCAAGTTGCAAATATTAGAAAATGGTTAATTAAATTGCTGAATCTTTGAATCTTAATCTTTGAAGGAATACAAGGCAGAGAGAGAGAGAGAGAGAGAGAGAGAGAGAGAGAGAGAGAGAGAGAGAGAGACCCAAGAACTCTTTAGTTTACGCAAGCAAACTGTTACTGTTTAATCTCATCAGGGAAATTAACTTTTAGTTTTTTTAATTGAAGTCTGCCGAAAAGAATGTTTTTATAATGTTCTCGTCTGGAAAGCTATTCAGCTTGGTGCAATAACAATAATAATTGGGAAATAAGGATGATCCTGTCTTTGATTTCATATTTAATTAAGATTATTTAAACGAGAAAAGGGAAGATGAATGTGATTATGGAAACCCGATAACAGGAGCTATGTATGCGTATAAGAACCTCAATAGCGATCATGATTTTAATGGGAATTCTAGTAGCAGTTATTCCCCGGTACCTCAAGTACTCAAAAGAACAGAGTACCCAAGAGGCTCTAACCAGGACTCCCTTAAAGATAATGAAGGCTGCTGTGTTCCACGAAAAGAGTGAGAAAAAAAAGAATGACAATGAGAAGAGAGGATGTTTCCCCTCGAAGGGAAACTTAATAATGCATGAAAGCAAAGATCAGTTTAAAGAGAATATCAGAGGGTTAAGTAATGACTTTTTACCCCATTAGTTACTGAAGATTTTAAAAGGGTTATGAAAATGCATATAGGAGAGATAGAGAGAGGAGAAGAATAAGGGGTAACGGAGTGTATCAAGACAATAATGCGTTTTAAAAACCTATCCTCTACAGTACCGGATTCTTAACCCTGAATTCTTCCCAATTAGCTTTCAAATGTATGAAGGAGAAGATAAACAAAATAGTTGCAATAATGATATGTCCCTAATATATAGGAATATATTAATATCCTCTCCAAAGCTTTACAATAATTATTTTCCATTAAAAATAGGCGAAATAAATTGCAATTAAGGAATTCCTGACCTAATTATTACCAATTCACAGAAATAACATTCAAACTGGGGTGGTGTCTTTTGTACACAATAGGTACAGTACTGGTTTAGATGATCCCTATCCTTTCCTCACAACTTTACCGTCATGAGAGGCATTATATAAGGATCTTGCAGAGTTCTTTTGGTCCCAATCAGCACCCATTTTTAGTCGTCTACTCTACCTCCATTCCCTCTTCCGTCTTGTTGTTCAGCCTCTTTCAACTTTTATTTAATAGAACAACTGGAGGATTTTCTCACGTACACCTCGGTCCTGAATGGTCTCCTCGGCCTCAGAGCAGTGTCGTGATGCCTAAATTCCAGAAATAAAACTCCAAGAGAATTGTGATAAGTAGCCTACACTGATCGTGTTTATGCATGTCCGTGAAAAATATACTGAAATTGTAGCTCGCAGTTCATCTAAGTTTGAGTGCGACGCTTCATACATGGACACATGATTATACCAATTCCGGAAGCTTCAGTGTTTTAAATGACTTAATAATGACAGTGACGACTGTTTCATTAACATAGTATCAAAATGAGTGGCATAACAGAATAGAAGAAAAAAATCTTATATCGCATAGTCGTAGTTCTTTTGTCGTGGCATCAGTAATTGCCGTAGATGTGTTATTTGTTATGCCTCTGCATTCTTTCATTATTCCGCACAACAGGTTATACTTCAACTAGAACTGAAATGGGTCACATTCTGTGTCGATCTAATTTATATGGATCCTCCTTGGAAGTGGTACGGGGCAAGAATTATCGCAGACCTTTAATTAATCAGCCAGTAATCATGAAGTCATTTGACTGACAAGGATGGAAGACTCGGACCATGTCAATTAACATTCGTATTTCAGATCCAATTAAAACGTTCGAATGCTGTAACAGATACATGTATACAGTTGTACCAAACTGTTTCTTGTTTAGTCACACTTCATTGGCTGTAAAATACTTTTAAGACTTGTGTAAAGTATTAGCTGTTGCCATTTGCACATTTTATACGAGAAAAGCCCAAGGCTATAATGATTCAGCTGGTAGTTCATACTGGCTTCTGTATGTAGAATTTGTTCATTTTCGCACCCGGGCTTAATTTTTTTCATTAGATTTTAGCTCTTCGCCGTAAGTCCCCTATTTGTAAAAAGTTAGATTCTTAGATGAACATTCCAACTCCGAAGCTCACTGATATAGAGATTTTGAGGTAGTCAAAAGTAAACATTAAAAATTCATGCTCTTGTTGTGAAAAATGTTAATGATGCTGGTCGTAGAAAGTTCCGTACAAATATTTTCTCCAGTCTTTCCTGACTTTTCTTTCGACCCTACTTATCAATACTGGAATACTTGGCATGCCCTATCTTGTAATTTTCATTACTTCCCCGGAAACTTTCAACAATCGTTTTCTGTGTTTGCCTCCTTTTTGTAGTACCTCACGTATCATTTGATATCCATGCTTTTCTTCTTGTAACTGCATGATGTATGTTCTTAATTTCACACCATTCTTCATTAATCGTCTGCTCTTTCTCTCTCAAAGTATCCACGACTGCAAATCGATTCCTACATTCAAATGCAAATGTTTCTTTGTGCTCAATCTTCTAGAAGCTTAGTTGTATCAAACCTAGGTATTCAATCTATATTTCTGCTGGGTGATTTCAATTTTAATTTCAGCGGGGCAATGGGGAGCTGGTGATTACTATCAGTATCTGAGTCCTCCCTCTTTCTTTGTTAATAGCTTTGTGATCTATTTAATTTTTGTAATTGCCACATTGTGAAGTATATGGATATATGTGGATGTTCTTGTGCTGGAAAAGAGTACCTTCAATAACAAGATTGTTTGTTGAACAAAAACTTAAAAAATTTCCATTTACATTTGTAACTTCACCAAGACCCTCAACACCCATCACATTCTCTATACCTTGATTATTCCTTCCAACTTTAGTATTAAAGTAATCACAATTTTCATCTCTCTCTCTGGGATCTCATCCATTACACTCTGCAGTTTTTCATAGTATTCATATTGGTGCATAACAAACTATAATTCTCACATTGCACTGCTTTGATTTAAACTTTGCAAGTAACAATCTACAATTTACATCTCCATTCCGTTAATGCCTTTCCTGCTTTTGGTGTTGTTATCATACCTATCCCTTCTCTTCCTACGCTATCTGTTCCTCCTGAGTAGATTCATATATTCCCTTGATGTAAGATTTCTTCACCAGTTTCCTTACAACGTGTTTAACTTAGAGCCAAGATATCCAAACTATATTTAATAAATTGATTCTCCACTTGTAGCTTCCCAAACTGATTCATGTTTCTAACATTCCAGTTACCAATTTTCCATTTTTCGTTAGTATTTATAAGCCGAGAGATTCTTAGCACCCCGCTACGCCCGGGACTGGGGCCATTCTGTCATTTTCTCTTTCCATAGACTGACTAAATCCATAGAAGATTCATTGGCTAAATTCATCAAAGGATAGCCAGTTCCTTGTGATGTGCAGTGCCTGTCTAACTAAGGTCAGTGATCCCTGCCGGTTCTTACTAATTCCAGCAGGATCATCCGACAGGCATCGAGAAGCTGAAGACATCTTGTTTATCGCCTTAAACCCAATCCGTCGCCCTGCTGCTAGTGACTTCACCGAGATTTAGGGGGGCATTTCCTTTACACCCAAAGTTCTCGTTACTCCATCCTGTTGCTCATCCGCTTTAAGATTTTCGGTGATCGATCTATTCTGAAGTGTTCTAATTCCTTCATTCTACCTTGTTTCGAGTATTGTTCTCCTGTGTGGTCTTCAGCTGCCGATTCTCATCTTAATTTGTTGGGCAGGAACATAAGGTATATTAAATTTCTTATTCCTGATCTAGATATAAATCTCTGGCACCATCATTTAATTAGTTCGTTATACGTGTTGCATAAGATTTTCAATAATTCTGATCATTCTTTACCTTCAGATTTTCCCGGTCAGTTATATCCTGCTCGTAATAATAAGCATGCAGTTAATTCTAATAGTCAGGGCTTCTCTATCATGATGCTCAATACTGCACAGTATTCTAGTAGTTTTATTCCAGTTGTGAACACTTTGTGGAAGTATCTTCCTAATCGGGTTGTTGAATTGGTAGAACTTCAAAACTTCAAACTTACAGTAAATGTCTTTGTGTTAAACAGGCTGACATAGGTCTTTTTATAGTTCATATATGAAATATGTTTTGATGTTACCGTTTTTAAAATATCTTATTAATTTTTAATTATTGTTCATATCGTTTATTTTTCTTTTTTCCTTTCCTCACTGGGCTATTTTTTCTTGTGGAGCACATGGACTTATAGCAAATTGCTTTCCCAACTAGGGTTTTATCTTAGCTAATGATAATAATAATAATAATAACCCGTTGGCAAGCATGAATTGCCAAGATATAACGCCTAGCACGATATATACTGTATATATATATATATATATATATATATATTATATACATATATATATATATATATATATATATATATATATATATATAATATATATTTTGTATATATGTATTCACTGTGCCAAACACCTTAACATATCAGAAATCAGAATAACACATTAAGATGGCGACCTTAGTGATATTCGAGTGAGAGTATTTATACGTTACTCTTTAAGTTACACAACGACACGGAAAAAAATAGAACAATCAAAGGAAGAAGAGAGAAAAATAGTTTGTTAATAGCAGCAGAAATGGTGAGCCTGGTAATCCCAAGAAAAATTCTTAGAATAGTCATGCTTCCAAGATTATATATTCCTTGTGCTCTCACCGTTAGGGATATTAAGGGAAGGTAAATAGACAACCTGTTGCTAAGAACTAGAAACATTCTTTGTCACAGCCTGCTATCTCTGTGTCTGGTCTGCAACCTACATACCATGCAAAGAGCAGTAAAGGGAATTCCAGGCATCTTTACGTCTTGCAGGCGAGCATATGAAAAATAAGCATACGCTGGCTGGCTGCTGGATTAGGAAGGGCAGTGAGAGGATTGTTTTTAACTCTTGTAATCTGGATACCCTTTTTTCCTATTCAAGTATTGAAGGAAAAGGTCGCGAGAGTTTGGTTGAATGGAATACGCTTAAACATTTTCCAGTCCGTTGCTTGCTGAAGTTTCTTTTATAGGTTTTAAGTGTTTTGATCATTTAATGTTTTAGTTATTTTTGTTAGATTTGTCCTGGAGTGTAATCTGTGTTTTGCAGATTAGTTATTAGTATTTGATAATCTTTAAGTATAAGAAGAAAAGCCCTTCATTCATCTTCATCCTTTTATGCTTTCTTCCTTCATCAATTGTGAATGGCATATATCACCAAAGTTCTTTAAAAGTATTTGAAAGAACTTTATAGACAACAGAATCTTAGGTTTACTTATGTACTTTTGAGAAAATGTTTGATTCAAAATTTAAAAATGCCATTTTTCTAGCATAAGAGAGTCAGTACCATTCCAGGGATTCACGGGGAAAACTTACTGAGAGAGAGAGAGAGAGAGAGAGAGAGAGAGAGAGAGAGAGAGAATTCACATATGCCAGGAATAAATAAGAGTATTAGAAGGGACTAGAAAACCTCACAACACGTATTCACTGACTTCGATTTTGGAACAGGAAACTGTGATCATATTTTGTACATACAGTACACCTTTGCACCTTCACTCCGGGTGGAGGTTGAACTTCAATAAACAGTACTTTAACCTTGCACTAATGTGTTTGTAGTCTTTGGTGATGCCTTTTTCTAAAAAGGTTACGTGAATGAAGTTCAAGCTAGACTCGGTTCTCGTTTCTTAGATCAGGTAGTCCATCGTGTGATTTTTTTTTTAGAATTTCCATGATTTTAGCTTCACCTCTACCGTTTTATTTATTTGTAAGTGTTTATCTCTTCTTAAGAACGTTATCCTATATTTTGCTATGTTCTCCAGTATTGTATAGCCGGCTAGCTATACTACTCATAACTTTTTGGGATCTGGATCGTTACAAATCCTTTTGAAAGTTTGCTATCATCAAACCTTTTGTAGAAGTTTGGAGAAAACACTTCTGGCGAAAACAAGGGTCGAGACAATTATTTTTATTACCTATCAGGGTAAAAAGAACTGTTCAAAGTTCGGTTGTTAATTAGCAGTTACACCCAGTTGAAAAGTCTCTCTCTCTCTCTCTCTCTCTCTCTCTCTCTCTCTCTCTCTCTCTCTCTCATTTCAGCTTTCTACTGATGAGTTCGTAGTGATGATTATCGAAATAGAGACGAGTATATGAAAAAGGTATGAATCGGAACAAGGGGAGAATTCTAATAGTATCGGTTACTAAGATTATCTTATCTTTTAATAAAACATTTAAATTGTTCACATTCTATATTAAATCTAATAATGAAAGTTGTATTATCTAAAAGCAGCAGTCTCATTTCATGTTAAGGTTCAGTGTTTGTCATGGATACGCGATGCAGCTCTCTCTCTCTCTCTCTCTCCTCTCTCTCTCTCTCTCTCTCTCTCTCTCTCTCCTTTCTATATGCTTACATATTCCTATGTACATGACTGAATATAATACTATCTATAATATTTCGCATACAATATGGTTCTCTAATTCTTAGGATATGAAATTTCAGTGGATCCTTCAAAAAGTGGTTACAACTAAGTGTCCCATTCTATTTGCGGATTCTCTCCCTCCCTTTGCATCAATGTTGCTATCATTCTATGAAATGCAATTTCATTTCATGTCATTTCCCAGACAAAAACAATGCACGTTGGTCTGGTGAAGGTTTTCTCATGTTTTCTTTGTTACTTCTTTCTTCCTTTTTCCAGCACCATTATTCTCTTAATGAATCCTTCTGTCAACGATAGATTTCCACTTCACTTCCTCCTTTCGCAAATGTAATTTTCAAAGGAGTTTCAGCAGATCATAAACCCTTTCTAATTTTTTGTGAGTATTCTTTCTGTCTCTCCTTCCTCCAACCACTGCATGACATTGGCTCTTAGTTCTACCGCTGCTGATTTGATTAGCCTTCCACGAGAAACGCGAAGTAGGATTATCGTTGACGGGGCTTTAAGCGCATTAAGCCTATAGCAATTCATGCAGTCTAAATGGACTCGCTGTTGCCCTCAGTCATGCCGCTGAATATCTCGACTAAATAGCATGATGTTTATGCATATATATATATCTCACTTCCGTAAAGTTTGACGAGTGTAATTTTTTGGGAGATGACTCTTTTCACTCGTTGTGCAACAAAGCTTTCTAGCTTTTTATTTTCATCAGTCAAGCTCAGTACCAAACGGTGGAATAAGAAAATTTTTAAGCTTTTTATAAACCATGAGGATGCCATTAAGACTTGGTTTTGTCTATCCAGATGAAATCATATGCGACACTTTTACACACAAATATATGAAACCCGTAATTAGATAAGTTTGGAATAATTATTGATAATCTAACAATAAAGGATATGCATACGTCATTTTCTGAAAGTTTTTCTGCCAGTTGTCTTCAGATGAGGATTAATCAAAAGATTGTAGACTATTTTTCCCAACCTTCCAAGCAATACCTCGTGAGGGTGCTAAGGAGGTTGGTCAAGGAAGTGTCTAGCGGAAAGAAAGGCAATGGTGGTAAACTATTACTGTAGGGAATGTTCGGCATCTAAGCAAATTATGGAACAAAAAACTTAGGATTATAGCTGATATAACAATTATTCGTCGTAATATGCTTTTATATTCAGTGTGATCCTTCATGATGATGCTAGTATCGAACAAAATTATAGTCAAAATTAGTATTGTTAATTCTATTGTGGTGGTTTTTATTGTTGGATTTCATCTATTATCTCATATTTACTCTTCACTAAAATACATTTAGATTTATTACTGAATACAACGCTTTTTATTGTTCAAGATAACAGTGTATTTTTAGAAGCAGATTTATTTTGTTCCACATATTCACATTTTAGTGAAATACAGTAGTATTGAAGATTAAAAATCAATAATAGTGTCACCGTTTTTTTTCCTTACTTTGATTTGTTCCAAATAATTTTAGCTCGTTACTACTCTGCTAAATGTTCTTATCCCGTTTACCATAAAACAAAATTTCTGCAGTCTAACCTGTCCTGAAGGAATACATTATATACCTGAATATTCAATTAACATAGATTTTAGATTCTAATTTTACCGTTGCACTATCTCGCCGATAATTATAGAGAATTCGAAATGTTTATCGAGTTACCTTTCAATAAAACGCCAAATGTAGCGAAGATAAGGCTGGATTTGATGGTCATCTCAGCGTTGTGTTCACTAAAATGTATTTATTGCGATAAATGCGTGTGTAAGAATGTGTGTGTGTGTGAGAGAGAGAGAGAGAGAGAGAGAGAGAGAGAGAGAGAGAGAGAGAGGGGGGGGGGGTAAGCCGACTGTTTGCCGCAAGACAACTGTTCGAAAGCTAACTCGTCGAAAACAATTAGGCGAAAGACCAACTGGTCGAAATGACAATTAGTATAACGACAATTCGACGGAAAAAACGAGTAATATGTAGAACAAAGCTCAAAAAAATTGCGTAATATAAGTAGACTAGTGAGGAGGTAAATGAATTTATTTCACAAGAATTCTGAGATCCAACATATTTATAAAAATCTGATTAACCATCTTTTATTAGAATAACAATAAAAAACTGAAAGTATCTTGTAAAGTGTTGATTCTCGATGGAAAATACAGAAATCCTCGGAAAAATCGAATTTGGCGTTAGTTTTCAGCTATAAAAGTTAGGTTTTTCAAGGACTTCATATCAGAAAATCTTTTGTACTAAAAAATACTACATAAAAATATCAAAGGAAATTACGTTCGTAAGTCATATAATTTTGTTCTTAATTTTTATATGGTTATTTTTTCTTATGAAATAAAAGCCGTTTATATGCATTAAGGGAAATTATCTGCCTTATAATACTAGTGTTAATTAGATACATCTTTTTTTCATATGTATTATTTTAATACAAAAATGTCATGTCAGCGGGGGGGAGCCTCCCAGCGGGGGGGAGGGGCAGCAACACAGCGCCAGGGGGGGGCCGCCTAGCGCCAGGGGGGGGATGGGCAGCCGCCCAGCGCTAGCGGGGAGGGGGGGGGGCAGCCACCCAGTGCCGGGGGCGGGGGGGGGGCAGCCGCCCAGTGCCGGGGGGGGGGTGGGGGTGGGCAGCCGCCCAGTGCCGGGCGGGGTGGGGGTGGGCAGCCGCCCAGTGCCGGGGGGGGGGGGGCAGCCGCCCAGCGCCAGGGGTGGGTGGGGCAGCCGCTCAGCGCCGGAGGGGGGGAGGCAGTCGGCCAGCGCTGGGGGGGGGGGGGGGCGGGCAAGCCGCCCAGCGCCAAGGGGGGGAGCCGCCCTGCACCAGCGAGTGGGGGTGGGGGTGAGCAGCCCCGTCCAGCGCTAGCGGGGGTAGGGGGGGGAGCCGCCCAGCGCCAGCAGGGGGGTAGGGGGGCGGGCAGCTGCCCAGCGCCAGCGGGAGCGGGGGACCCCTCCCCTCCCACCGGGAAGGGGAGAGCCCCGCCAGGCCAACGATATAGAGTTTCTGTATCAGGCTTAGTTTTAAGAAAAAATAAATGAAGTCTTTCTTAGAAAGTCTTCAGAGAAGAATTGCATTCTTTCGACGCCTACATATTCTCTCTCTCTCTCTCTCTCTCTCTCTCTCTCTCTCTCTCTCTCTCTTGGAAATCCTAAACAGGCTTCAGACTTAAGAGAAAAAAATGACGAAGAAGTCTTCATAAGAGAATGCGGTTTCACTCCAATTATTGAAAATTCTATCATATTCTAATTGCCAGTGTAAGAGAGAGAGAGAGAGAGAGAGAGAGAGAGAGAGAGAGAGAAGCTAGTAGAATTCAATAAATTCTTCTTTTGGCTTCAAGTGAAGTCTAAATGTCTTCAGGTATGAAGGAGAGAGAGAGAGAGAGAGAGAGAGAGAGAGAGAGAAGCCAGTAGAATTCAATAAATTCTTCTTTTGGCTTCAAGTGAAGTCTAAATGTCTTCAGTTATGAAGGAGAGAGAGAGAGAGAGAGAGAGAGAGAGAGAGAGAGAATCCACAAGATAAAGATATACAGAAAGGAATAAAAAAAAAAAACATAACCAAAGGAAAGATTTATTCATAGTCTTCTTTCTGAGCGAATCTTAACATATATCAGCTAAGACGCTTCCGAGGCAAATCTCACCCTCTGAAGACCGTTCTGGAAGCATTCTTATTTCATCTTTGTTCATTCCCAGAATGTAATGTTCGCCTTCCGTATGAATTTACTTTGTATTCGTGTTAACAATTATGGAATCTGAAGCTTAAGGAATCTCAAATCTCTCTCTCTCTCTCTCTCTCTCTCTCCTCTCTCTCTCTCTCTCTTGTAGGAATCTTCAAAGTGTTTCCGGAGGAAAATAGGAGAAATTTTACGCTGAAGACGATTTTGTTCTTTTCCGAGGATTTCATTCCTTAATTCTTCGTTCGTGTTCACTCAAATTATGGAAAACTCTATCATATTCTAATTGACGGTGTAATAGAGAGAGAGAGAGAGAGAGAGAGAGAGAGAGAGAGAGAGAGAGCATTCTTTTCATATTTCATTTCCGTTTATTCACAGACAGTAACGTTCATCCATCTCTTCTGTGAATAAACGGAAATGAGATATGAAAAGAATGCTCTCTCTCTCTCTCTCTCTCTCTCTCTCTCTCTCTCTCTCTATATATATATATATATATATATGTATATATATATATATATATATATATCAGCCAATATTAGTCCACTGCAGAACAAAGGCCTCGGACTTTTTTTTCAATTCGCGTCTTTTTATGGTCTTTCTATGCCAGTTTATACCCATAAATTTTCTTAATTCGTCAATCCATCGTTTTTTTTTCCTTTCCCTGCTGGGTTTGCGATAACTAGGGACCCATTCGGTTATTCTTTGTACATCTATTAAATGTCCTTCTCCTCGTTTACATTATATGTATATATATATATAGAGAGAGAGAGAGAGAGGGGAGAGAGAGAGAGAGAGAGGGAGGAGAGAGAGAGAGAGAGAGAGAGAGAGAGGAGAGAGAGAGAGAAAGAGAGAGAGAGAGAGAGAGAGTCTATTTGTTGACTGAATTAGCTGAAGGTAAATAATTCCTCAAGACAAATTGAATACTGACATAACATGACTTGTCATTACTTGAATTGATCAGTTGTGGCAGAAGCGATAATGAATAATGAGGTAATGAGGACACAAGACGAATTTAAATAACCATCACAGACAGACACACACATATATACACTATTATTCTTTGAAATTTCCAGACAAGGAGGTTTTCAATACGACCCAAATTATGAAACGACAAAGATAATTTCAATACCTTTTTAAATTGGCGATCGAACATTTTCAATCAATTTTTTAATCCGCAAAAATTTGATGTTTACTTACCGAGATGGAGAAGTACGTAAAGGCAATCAATTCTTATTACTTTCCTCTCTTTTTGAGCAGTATTTATCATTGTTTCTTCTTATTCCCCTTCTTTCCATCCCTATCGTTTCCTGTATCCCAATTCTTTCCCCTGAGTTCGGTCCTGGGAATATTGGCTCGCTTTTTCCTACGGTCTGGGAGGGGGGGGGGGTGGAGGAGAAGGCCTCCTGTCAATCAGCTGGTTTGGGTGGTATTGAAATTACTGCAGTTGCGAAAGAATTGGGATGAAGGAAAAGATAGGGATTGAAAGAAGGGGAATAAGAAGAAACATTGATAAATATTAAACGAAGGGAGAGGAAAGTAGTAAGAATTGAATGCCTTTACATACATCTCTATCTAGGTAAGTAAACCTCACATTTCGCGGATTAAAAAGTTGATTGAAACTTAAAAAGATATTAAAATGATCTTTGTGGTTTCATAAATTATGCCCTAGTGCAGACTCTCTCTCTCTCTGCTAAGATATAACCGAATGGGTCCCTAATAATTACAAAAGAAGCAGTGGATGGGCTCCAACAGGGAAAATAGCCTAGTGAGGAAAGGAAATAAGGAAATAAATGAACTACATGTGCGTATCACTGCCAATTGCTATCAGAACACCTTTATTTTTCAATTTAATCAAAGAATGCAAAGAGCCGTTGTAATATCAGCACTAGTCAAAGCATTAATACAGGTTTGACACTTCAACGATTGTTACGGTTTAAGTGTAAAACTTATGCAATTTTCAAGGCAAAATATTTTATATTATTGACCATGATTATAAGCATCCTGATGACGTTTTTTCTTGATTCCAATTAGTTTATGTAAATATACCTAAAAATGGAAGAAATGTCATAAACGAGTGATTTACAGCAATAATAATGGTCAGAAATACTAAACAAGAACAAGATAACCAGTTGGTAAAACATATGGATCATGTAAGTGGCTGAATATAGGCCAAACATGATTATTTAACACATTTGAGATTTGTAAAAGGGTACAGAACCTAACAAACCCACCTAACCTAACCTAGTAGTTCCCAAGTCACAAACCCTAGCCGGGGGCAAGCCCCCGGACCCCCTTCCCTAGTCGGGGGTCACAACCCCTTGGACTATCCCAATATCAGCCTTCATCATAAATTCTTTAAACAAACAGCCTTTTTTTTTCTTTTCTTTTCTTTTTCCATTGGGAGATTTAAAGTTACGTCTGCACAAATTTCTTGAATTGAGGATATATATACTAAAGAATGTGATTGTTCCATCACATCCTTCGAAATCAGCAAGCTTGTTTTCTAAGCAATATTGCATGGCGTTTGATACGGGTTTACCAAGAAAATGAGCAGCACGCTTAAAATTCTTTGATCTTTTTTATCCAAGCAATATTTTGTGACCTCAATTTATTGCCTAAATACAACCTTTCATTGTCTCGCAATTTGTGCAGCTTTTCTATGAAATCCCATTGAATTTGATTCCCATGGCAAACGAAAAAAAAAGAAAAAAAATAATGGTTACCTCCACCAAGCAAAGGGGGAATCTTGGCCTAGAGGGGGGAATATTATCCTGGGACAAAGTTCCCCGGGGGGGATATATATCCTGGGCCATATTTCCCCCGGGGGGAATTTCGGGACGAGGGAAAAACCAGACAGTTACACCGGATGGCATAAGACAAGCAGTCTCAGTCGGAAAGAAATATCCATCAGTAACATTAGGAGGTTTTCATCATTAACAATTCAGAGTCAAGACTGACTTCGGTTATTTAAATCGGTTTCAATTAAAGGCAAAAATAATAGATATTTGTTTTAATTAACGAGAATAAAAGTGACCATTTGTTACCTTGAATGAAGGAAAACTTTTGGGAAAAAGATATAACAGAAACAGGCTAAGAAATCATTATAATCATATCGTTTATATCTATGTGTTGTTGCATTAGGCTTATAAGAATACTGCTTTCTCTTTAAAAGTTATTCTGTTAATCAATATTGTCAGCAGGACTTAAAAGCAACTGACTTTGACACATTTCAGTTGGAAGCCATTTATAAAGAGCTTTTATGAACATTGTGCCATATCATTAGAAGGTCTTTGACTTCTATTCATGAAGTGCCATACTTCTAGCATTAGAGTTTTTTTCTACCTTTATTTTGAGGTACCATACTTCTAGTATTAGTAGCTCTTTGACCTCTATATTGATGGTCCTTCCGTCTAGCCTAAGAGCTTATTTGGCCTCTATTTATTATCTCTTTACCTATAGTATTAGAGGTTCTTTGACATCTATTTTTGAAGTGCCAAACATACGGCATTAGAGGTTCTTTGATCTCTATTTTGAGGTGCCATACTTACAGTATTAGAGGTTCTATGACCTCTTTATTTATATTCCTTACCTTAGTATTAGAGGCACTTTGCCCTCTATATATATGTTCCTCACCTCTAGTATTAGAGGCATTTTGACTTCTATATTGATGTCCTCCCCTCTAGTATTACAGACACTTTGACCTCTATATTGAGCTTTCTCAGCTCTAGTATTAGAGGTTCTATGACCTCTTTTTAGTAGCTCTTTACCTATAGCATTAGAGGGTCTTTGACATCTATTTCTGAAGTGTCATACATCTGGCATTAGAGGTTCTTTGATCTATATTTTGAGGTGCCATACTTCTAGTATTGAAGGCTCTATGACCTCTATATTGATGTTCCTTACCTCTAGTATTAGAGGCTCTTTGACCTCTATATTGAGGTTTTTTACCTCTATTATTAGAAATTTTCTGACCTCTATTTGGTAGCTCTTTACCTCTAGCATTAGAAGGTCGTCGACATCTATATTTGAAGTGCCATAATTTCAAGTATTAGAGCCTCTTTGACCTCTGTTTTGAAGTGCCATACCTCTAGCATTATGTAAACTCTGAACTTCTTTACGAGGTGCCATACTTCTTGAATTTAAATTATCCTTTTTCAATATATTTGTCATGGCTGTTTTAACTTGGCTACATCTGCACAATTAGAGCAAAGCCCCTTCAATTCTTCTATAACTATGTCTCTGATTTTACGTCTATAAAGTCACTCTTCTTCCACAGCATTCCCATCCCATCCAATTTTTTTTTTATTTATTATTTTTTAGTTTATTTCATCCACTTCGTTTTTTAAGTATTTCAATGTATTGTTATAATTCTTGCCTTTTTACTGAATTTCATTGACTTAACGTAATGTCTATTGATCTGTGTTTTAAATTCCTTTTTTAGCTCCGATGATGGGAAATGTTGTTCCCAAAAGCTTAGCAAATAAACTGTCCAAATGCTGAAGTATATGCTTTCCTTCGCCTTTCTAATATTATATATATATATATATATATATATATATATACTATATATATATATATATGTATATACATATATATATATATATATACACATACATATATATACATATATATAAATATATATATATATATATATATATATATATGCATATGCATATGCATATTTTGTAGGCTATATGCTGTATATATGTGTGTATATACGTATATATATATATATATATATATATATATATATATATATATATATATATATATATATATGTATGTATGTATTTATACGTATAATATACATAATGTTTGATTAATATTTGTTGTACTGACAAGGGTCTGTTCTCTGCTCTATAATTCCTAGTTTGAAGGAAGGTGATATCAAAAGTACTTAGCGCAATGTTACTTTTTATGGATTTTTCACTTATGTAATAGAGATGACTCTAATGCATTTTCCTCTCGGACTTGTTTTAGGTCATCTAATAAGAACACGAACAGCTGTAAGAATTTTTTGGTAATGGTACAAAACAGAGAAGGTAATTGAATAGGTTATACGTATTTAAATATTCTCTGTGTTACTAAAGCATATGAATCCTATTCGAGATATTGCGTGAAAGTAAATAATTATCATTATTATTACTCGATCATCCCTTCCATTTACATGTGGAGAGTCGTCATGAATTATATTTTCCCCAATTTTCTCAGATGGATTATTGTTACTGTTGACTAGATTAGATTTCCTTAATCGGTATACCATCTAAAGTGAGAAATATTGATTACGGTGAAGTTAAAACAGATCTTTCCTTTGATGGCTGCTTTTCTGGTCCCAGACAGCAGGGAACCCCCACTCTTTGCAGGTATTCCGCTGTCGTTTTACCTTGTTCGTTTAGAGTATTTAACATTTCATATCATATATTGTTCATTTACTGTTAAATCGTCACTGTCAAAAGACTCATGAAATAAGAAAGTCTTCAGTTTCCTCTTGAAAGCCTTAATGTCTTCAATCATTCGAATGATTCGTGGGAGCTTATTATATAGTCTTGGGGCCGCATATTTATAGGCTCTAGAGCCTAAAGTAGACATATATCTAGATTCCAACAGTTTGAAGCCCATCTGTAATTATTCTCGTTTCGACACGATTTGTTGGCTGTGCAACGTGTAACAATTCTTTTAAGTATTTTGTACGCCCGGTTCTGATAACTTGGTGGGTTATTGTACATATTTTAAATTTAATTCTTGCTTTAATCGGCAGCCAGTGTAAATCAATTGTATAGGGGTGATCCTTTCTCTAGGTGGGACACCTTTTATCAGTCTTGCCCCTCTGTTTATTATGTTTGTTATTTCCTAAGTTGCACTTTTGGTAAATTGTCGTAGATAGAGTTGCATTAGTCAATCCTGGTAATAACCTCAGTTTATCACAAATTTTTTAACAGAATTCTCGTCCAGGTACTTTTTTTTATAAACGCAATATATCGTAGATGATACCCAGCAGTTTTTATTACATTATTTATTTGGGCCTTTAGAGACAGGTTACAGTCTGGAATTACTTCTATATCTCGAACTTTACAAGATACGGGCCACCGAGTCATTATTCATGTTCATTTGAATATCACCTAAGTTTTTTCCGCTGTTTCTCTTGCCCACCACCATGAATTCAGTTTTGTTCTCATTTAATTTTAGTTGTTTAAATGTCATCCATTCTCTAACACTATCAAGGATTCGGTTTAGAGTTTCAGAAGTGTCATATATATAATTTTTGGAGAAGTAAAATTGTGTCTCTTCTAAGAGACACAAGTTTTGCATTATCTTCGGAGAAAGAGATGCAGCAAGTTGAGACCTGGCACCGAGACGTAGAGAAGTTTTTAGTCATCAGTCTGGGATCGTCCTTTTTGGTGTGGGTATTAATGTGTGTATATATATATATTATATATATATATATATATATATATATATATATATATATATATATTATATATGGACCCTGGAGAAGTGTACATAACGCAAGAAAGTGCTTGGTACCTGGCCTTTTACTTTTCTGTTTCCTGTGGATTTCATACATTGAATATCTTTCGCGTGCTATTTGTGACTGATTAGTAATATATATATATATATATATATATATATATATATATATATATATATATATATATATTTTTTTTTTATATATATATATATATATATATTTATATATATATATATATATATATATATATTTATATGTATTATTACACATATATATCTTCATATATTATATGTATATGTATGTACATATATATATCTATATACTGTATATATATATATATATATATATATATATATATATATATAATATATATATATATATATACATATGATAAATTTTGCACATTTAGACGTGTTTTTCATAATCAAATAAGCCATACAAATTTTTGATACATTAATGTCTGGATTCTATTAACGACCTCGGGATCAGAGCCCCAGGCGGAATCACACAAAGACAAGAGCTTGTGACCGGCCGGGAATCGAACCGTGGTCGGCAAGCTTGTGGTTTAGTCACTGTCTATACAAGACATTAATATATCAAAAAAATTTATATGGCTTATTTGAATACATACATATGTGTGTGAGTGTGTTTTGTGCATGTGTTAAGACACGAGAGGGAAAAGATAAATATGCTTTGATACACAAAATTTGGATACCTAAGTTATCAATTTCTTTATGGTTCCAGATAAGTTGGATTTTAGGAAAGTGGATAATATGGGATTAGGATAAAATTATGACTTTGGGTAAAGGCAACACAATCTTTTAAGGTGTTATCTAATTTTAACGCGAATTATTTTTCTGGTCAGCGACGGCCATCTTAGGTTGTTTGTTTCTTAGTGTTCTAGAGTTGGAATGCCATCAATAATTGAACGTAATGCGGCTAACCAACGATCCTTATATATATTTGAGAGAGAGAGAGAGAGATGGAGAGAGAGAGAGAGAGAGAGAGAGAGAGAGAGAGAGAGAGAGAGAGAGATTCCTGGCCTTTGAGAAATGTATTAAACCTCGTTTTTGCCTTAGTTTGTAGATGTGTGACTGTCACACACAACTTTCTTCAAGTGCTAAATCAAGAATCAGAGATTCTTTGACCTCTATTTAATGAACATTTCCTCTAGCATCAGAGGCTCTTTAACCTCTATTTTTGAGGTGCCGTAATTATAGCGTTAGAGACTCTTTGGCCCCTATTTTGAGGACTCCTTTTATTTACGATTAGAGGCTCTTTGGATTCTATATAGTAGTGCCTTACTTGTAGCATTATAGGTTCTTTGACATTTATTTGAGGCACCTTACCTTTAACATAAGAGACTCTTTGGCCCCTATTTTGAGACTCCTTTTATTTGCGATTACAGGCTCTTTGGCTTCTATTTAGTAGTGCCCTTACTTGTAGCATTATAGGTTCTTTGACATCTATTTTGAGGCACCTCACCTTTAACATTGGAGGCCTCTTAGACCTCTGTTTTGAGTCACCTTACCTCTAGCATTAGAGGCTTTTTTACCTTTTATTTCAAGGAAGATAACTTCTAGCATTAAAGGCTCCTTACCCCCATAGTTTAAGGGTCTTTACATCTAGTATTAGAGGCTCTTTGGCTTCTATTTAGTAGCGCTCAAACTTTTAGCTTTAGATGGTCCTTTGACATCCATTTTAGAAGTGCTATACTTTTAGCATTAGAGATCTTTGACCTCTATTTTGAGGTGCTATAACTATAGTATTAGAATATCTTTGACCTCTATATTGAAGTTCCTTACATCTAGTATTAGAGGCTCTTTGACCTCTATTTAATCGCTCTTTACCTCTAGCATTAGAGGATCTTTGACATCTATTTTTGAAGTGCCATACTTCTCTCATTAGAATGTCATTGACCTTAATATTAAGGTTCCTTACCTTTAGCATTAGAGCCTCTTTGACCTCTATTTTGAAGGTTTCATACTTCTAGCATTAGGTTGTTTTTTAAGTTTATTATACGGTGCGATATTTCTTGCTTTCGATTACCCTTTTTCAACATATTCGTCATGGCTATTTTTACTTGGCTTCTTCTACACAATTAGGGGAAAGCTATTTCAAGTTTTTTTTTTATAGCTTTGTCTTTGATTTTTGGCGTCTATAAAGACACACTTCTTATGGTAGAACCTTCCACAGCATTCACATCCTCCCCATTCACCCCTCCCCCCACCAAAGATCCACATAAAAGGCAACTCTATGTTATAGTTTTGTTTTATTTTTAAATTTTGTTCCTTCTGGAGGATAACTAAAGGAATTTAAGCTAGAACACAGCTAAATATAAATATTGTCATGTATGAGGCCTTTCTCCTGCAGTGGACCAGAAACTGTCTATTTGTTGCTTGCTCAACCTTTTTTTGTTATTAGATATTTTCTCTTCTCCATTACCTTTTTAATATATTTTTGTTCTACTTTATTACTATAAAGACATTTTTGTTATAAATATTCAAGACCAAACATCTTGCCAGAAACAAAATTGGGAATGGCGTTGAAAATCCCGCCTTTGCATCAGTGGGTAGATGAAGATGATCATTCACTCTTTCACCACATGCCATTGAAATTATAACGTCACAATTTGGTTGAATTTCCATCCTTGTATATATCGACAAGGTGATGGGCGTGAATTAGCACAGAGAAGAGTCCACTGTCGGAATACTATGACTATAAGGAAATCGCAGAGTATTTTTGAATTCATGTTATGAAGATAAAATTTTAGAAAGTATTATATCAAATTAAATGCGGTATTGCATTAATTTTATTTTTAATGTTGATATTTGTAAACAATTATTATTTTTGATTTTGATCTAAATAATATTTTAATTATTCAACCAAAATTATAGTATTTGAGAGCTTAAAAATAATGTTAGAACAAAAGTCATTCTTGGGAGATGTGCCATATTGAGGCTTAAAACGGTCTTCCATTAGTACTTTCAAAAGCCAGAGACTCGAAAGATTTGATCTTCACTCCGATTGGATCTCTCTTTGGAGCTAAACTGGGTGGCTCCCGTTTTGCAGTGTGAGACAGTCAGTGATCTACTTAGATCCATGAGTTAAGGCTAATTCATCACCTCTGTTTTGAACACCCACATTGCTTTACCATTTGGGGACCTATGGTGCTTTGACATAACCACTTTCAGGAATCGAAAATCGTTTTATTGTTTACATGTATGCAGAAAAATATAGTACATGCTCTCCCCAAGTTTCAGCTAATTATTTTAACAAATAATGAAGAGAAAGCGGTCTTTAAATGATGACGTCATCTTCCCTGCGTCGTCTTACATACCTGAGTTGTGACAAAAATTGTATTTGCGTGTTCATTATTTTACACATATATATATATATATACTATATATATATATATATATATATATATTATATACATACATATATATATATATATATATATAGCGATTTTTTTACTTATATTTCGAAATCTCGTACGTCTGGCAGAGATTGAAGGCCTTGGTATAGGGTAGGCGAACGCGAACTACGAGAACAGCTTCTTAAGACGTGTAGAAGTTACGTTGCATGTGTGTTTGTTTACTTGCATTTCGTATGTACAATGGGTTTTCACAACGTCCTCGTTAACTTTATAGCAAGGCCAATGTTACCTAAGGTCAAAGAAAAAAAAGTAAGCAGAGACAGAG
Source organism: Palaemon carinicauda (assembly GCF_036898095.1). Classification (NCBI taxonomy): domain Eukaryota; kingdom Metazoa; phylum Arthropoda; class Malacostraca; order Decapoda; family Palaemonidae; genus Palaemon; species Palaemon carinicauda. The sequence goes on along the minus strand of NC_090727.1, from coordinate 107,365,368 downwards.
AGCACACACACACAAAATAAAGAAGCAAACATGAAAAAGAGTACAAAGTTGGAACATTCTAAAACTCTGACAACAATGAGAGGCCGCTGACAACTCGTGACATCCTTACACCAAGTGTATTGGTAAACTTACGGTTTAAATGCCTCGTTTAGGGAGCCTTCATGTTGGAATAATCAATGAAAGTACAAAGTAAGGTTATCATTTAATGTTATCTTGATTTTTTATAGAAAAAAGGCGAAATTTTATAGCAAATATTTGGGAGCTCATAACTTAAAAACATACTTATTGTCAATTAGGTACATTTTTTCACTTATTTATAGTTAGATTATAGATTATGATTGAAAAGAGAAATAAAAATCCCACAATTATTGTGCAGCAGATTTTTGAGTTTCTGTTTTCTCTCATTTTCATGATTATTTTACGTCTAGACGAAGAAAATTAAGAAAAAAAATCATTAAAAGAAAGTAAAAGGAAAATCGAAAACTTGTGACACAGAATTATTCGATTTATAAAGAAGTTTTTATGGTATGATTTTCAATACAATTTGTGTCATATTAGTGGAGAACAAATGTTCCTAAAAAAATTAAAATCATTATTTTGAAGGTATTATATACGTCTAAAACATATACAGAAATTTTGGATTTTCAATAATTAGAAAAAAATGGAGGACATAGCTGACGGTCCCCTTATCTATTTTCATTATCTTACGAAAATGAATATTGAAATCGATACCTTGTCGATATTTTATGAAAGATACCTCTAAAGTCATCTGATTATATTTCATTTACGGAAAATATTGCATATTTTCTTATGTTAATTACCACAAACGAGGTTTGGGTTAGATCTTTTTCTGATGTGTCTACATCACCAATGCCTCTTTGGTCCATATTAAATCTTTTTAAATGTGTTTTCCCGTTACAAGCACAAATAAGCTCATTAATATATCTCTTACTGTCTCCTTAGGTTATAGGGCGTGTGCCCACTGCACATGCACATGGGTCAGTGTTTTCACTTTAGGGGAAAAAATACCCAATTTTAGAGGAATCCGAGGGTGTTTAGGATTAGGTCTAGGGGAGTCCCTTAGAAAAAGGAAAATCTCGGAGAATTATAGCATTTTATCGTATCAACTGCTTATATCCTAGAAATTACTCTACAAATGTACATTGAAAGTGGCTTTTTAGTATAATGATATAGATCAAGATAAGAAAAGTATAAATCGCATATTGGAAATAGGGTTCTGAGTCTGTAGTCTGAAATATAAGGCGGAGACTTTAACAAAACTGAAAGAAAATAAGCCTCCTTGATTCCCACTATCATGGATGGATACCAGATGCTCAATATGCAGTTGTAATCCTGTGAATATTCATAT
>NC_090727.1:107356285-107363499 GCF_036898095.1 Palaemon carinicauda | reverse complement strand
TTTATGGTATTAAATAGCCTTATATACACAGGTTTTACACACTTCACCCTTTTCTTTAAATGGTACTTAAAAGACACTGTTGTACAAGGTTGTGTAACTGAGTATGTGTTAAAGGCCTTTGTTAATCCGTTAAGAGAAGTAGATTGGACAAACATGCTCATTTTTCTTAGCTACTCAACAAACTCGTTTACCTCTTATAAGATATGTTCTCCTCGGGTATGAATTATACATCTAATAATCAGCATAACGAGGCTTAGGGGTCGCTATGCTTATCGCCTCGTAAAAAGCGGTATAATTATTTCATTAGTTGGTTTTCACGTCGATGAATTTATCGGGGCAAGAAAAATATTTATCCTTTTTTTACAGGATATTTCTTTATTTCATTTATGTTGACTTAGGAGTCACCGACATTAAAAAACACACACACGCGCAGACACTATTTCCATTGGGGAAAAATATATTTAGTAGCCTATATTTTGTAATCGTTAATCGTTGTATTTGCTTCTTGGATTTATTGTGTCCCATTACCTTTTGCAATACATCTCAAATCACACTGATTCGCACAATTGCCTGCTGCGTATGTTAATCATTAGCCTTCAGTAAGTGATGCAAGATATCTTTCCATCTTATACTGATTGTACCTGATAATTCCATCCTTCTATCGTTCCCTTCATTACTTACTTTGGCATTCTATCCTTCTATATAATTCAACTGATTATATTGATAAACTTAATAGTAATGGTACCAGATATTTTTCTTCTGGTTTTCTTTCTCTCTATTGTTATATTTGACACCGATTTCACTGTCTCGCTTAACCACGGCGGTCTTGATTCTATTCCAGGTGAACATAAACGTAAATAATAGACTTTTCCAGTTGCAAATGCAGCCAGTGAAATAAAATTAAACCCCCCAAATCTCTGGCATAGAAAACTTTTGAAACTTCAGAAATATGATACTAGATATAGTTATCTAGTAACTGGAGATACCAGACTTACGATATACAGATGCTAAGCGGGTGCTTGTTATTTATAGAAGGAAGACAAGTTAAAGTTACAGGTGGTAGGAAACACTTGAGCCAGTATCAAACGTAACAGTATAAAAAGTAAAGAAATTATTTAAAGCCATGAAAAGAGGCAAAGCAGCAGGAGAAGTTGACCTAAAAATTAATTTGAAATTAGATGGAGGCGATTTCATAGTGGTATAACTCGCTTCAACTCTACACCAAATGTCGGCAGGAATGCTCTATACCTACAGCTTGGAAAAACTTTATCATCATAATAATTCACATATCGGGAGACACAAAAAACCTGAAAAATTACTGCCCAATAAGTTTACTCTCCGTAATTTATAAAATATTTGCAAAGGTCATATGACACCGAATAGAAAGACAACTAAACTTTAATCAACCACGAGAATAGGCAGGCTTTTGAAGTGGGTATTTAATAACTGACCATATCCATGCAATTAAACCATCTAATGGAAAACTCAACTGAGTATGACAATCCACTACGTATGACATTTATAGATTATGAGAAAGATTTTGATTCTCTCAAAACTTCAGCAGTAATGAAAGCCCTTCAAAAACAAGAAATAGAAGTATCTTATGTTAGAACACTTGAAGATATCTATACAAGAATCACAACAATCCTAAACCTACATAAAGATAGATAGAAAATTCGGATTTAGAAGGTAGTTAGACAAGAAGACCCCATCTCTCCTAATTTATTCACAGCAATGCATAGAAGAAATTTTTAAGAATTTAAATCGGGAAAATGTAGGAATTAATATTAATGGGGAATACCTTAACAACTTACGATTTGCAGATGACATAGTCGTGTTTAGTGAATCATGGGTGGAATTACAAAAGATGCTAGAAGAATTAAAAAGAGAAAGCAGAAATATTGGACTGAAAATGAATGAGTAAAACCAAGATAATGTTCAATGAAAATGCATAGAGACGATAAATAAGAGTTTTGGACGAACCTCTAGAGATTGTTAATGAATCTACATACTTAGGACAGAGTAAGTGTTTCCCTAAGACACGAGACCAAAATTAAGAGAAAGATAAGTATGAGATGAAGAGCATTTGGTAAACTAAATGAGATTATGAAAATTAAAATGTTACTTTCTTTAAAAGGAGAAGTATTTAATGAGATTGTCCCACGATTATTAACTTGTGCATCAGAAAATTGGAGTCTTACTAAAGCCTTAGAACATAAGCTAGTTACAAAAGAAGAGAGGAAACCATGAAATAGAGTACAAAGTTGGGACATTCTAACTAAAACTCTGACAACAATGCGAGGCCGCTGGCAACTCGTGACATCCTTACACTAAGTGTATTAGTAAACTTAGGGTTTAAATGCCTCGTTTAGGGAGCCTTTATGTAGGAATAATCAATAAAAGTACAAAGTAAGGTTATCATAATGTTATTTTTTTTTAAGCGAAAATTTCTATGCAAATCTTAGGGAACTCAAACTCAAAAACATACTTATCCTCATTTAGGTACATTTATCTTATTTATTGTTAGATTTTAGAGAGAAAGATATTCTTGAAAAAGAATAAATAACCCAATATATTGTGTACCAGAATTTTGATATATTTTTTTTTCATGATTATTTTACGTTTAGACATAGAAAATTAAGAAAAAAATCACAAAAAACAGGGGAATCGAAAATATGTCACACAGAATTATTCGATTTATATAGAACTTTTGATGGTATAATTTTCAATGACGTATTAGTGGAGAAAAGTAATTATTTTTGCTAATAAATCAAAAAGTTTCCGATCAAATTACCTGAAATTTTTATATCATGAAGGTATTATATATGTCTAAAACATATAGAAATGGTGTATTTTGGATAATTAGAAAAAAAAAATGGAGGACATAGCGGACGGTCCCCGTAACTATTTTCATTATCTCATGAGAATGAATATTGAAATCGATACCTCGTTGAAATTTTTATCAAAGATGCCTATAAAGTCATCTGATTATTTTTCATTTCCGGAAAATGTTACATTATTTTTATATTAATTACCACAAATGAGGTTTTGGTCAGATCATTTTCTGATGTGTCTACCTCACCAATGTCTCTTTGTTCCCTATTAAATGTTTTTAAACGGGCTTTCCCTGTCCATCACAAATAAGGTCATTTATATATATATTTACTGTCTCGTTAGATTCTGGGTCAGTGTTTCCATTTTAGGGAAAAATACCGCATTTTAGAGGAATCCGAGGGTATTTAGGGTTAGGTCTAGGGGAGTCCTTAGAAAGAAATGAAAATCTCGTATCAGCTGCACAATTCTTAGAAATGACTCTAAACATGCATTTAAAGTTCCTTTTCAGTATCATGAGCAAGATAAGAAAAGTATACATCTTATATTGGAAATGTAATTATGAATTCTGCAGTCTGAAATATAAGTCGGTCGTGTTATCAAAATTGATAGAAAATAAGCCTCCTTTGATTCCCAGTATCATGGATGGATACCAGAGGTTCAATATGCAGTTGTAATCCTGTGATTATTCATTACATTTTGCTTAAGTTTGATGTAATTAGAATTTGGCCGAAAAAGCTACGATGTTTTTTATCTATTTATTTAATTATTTTAGAAAGTTATTATATTTTCGGTAAATACTTTAATATCAAATTCTTTCAGTTTTTCATTCATGTTAGTTTATAGCCAAATTATTTATGTTAGTTTTTCCATTATGGGTCCCGCGATCTTGTGGAGTTTCTTCAAGGCTTATTCTTAGCTGGAAAGAAACAATAGTTCGATCAATGGTCCGAGTTTCATGCCAATATGATATCATTTATTACCAACCCCATGGCTATAATTACCTAAATCCTAACAACTTGGCAACGCCAAAAGCGGATTAGTCAACAAAAATATGCTTGATCATTGTCACACTTTTCTTTTTATATCTTTGGTCATCATAGTAATTATAACGTTGCAATGATCAATTTGTTTAGATACAGAGAATAGGGGTTTTCTATTATAGAAATAAGAATCAACTTATCAAAACCAAAAATATAATAATTAGACTGACGATAAAAAGATATGTTTGATCCTCCTTCTCTCTTACTTTTCTCTATACAATGTTGATGAAGTGTAGCTTATCATGAAATTATTAGGCTTCCCAATCATAACTTTTGATATCGCCTCCATTGTCTTTAGTTCATAAAAGCCCATTTGAAGATTCCGTGTTGAACCCATTACCATCTGTCTTTTTTAGGAAACGCGGAAAGGGAAAATATAAATGACGGTGATGTCTTAGCAAGGGTCAGAAACTTGGTTAATTTAAATACCATTGTCTTGGTGGATCCGTACAGTACATGACAACAAGGCTAATCTAACTATTGGCTGCCATACTGGTCTTCGCTGACACATGATTCATAAGATAACAAACAATTATCATCCCCATTCGCGAAAGCATGAAGTCGATACTCGCTTTTATTGTGATAATTCCTATGTATTAAACTTTCATACGAATTTGTACTGCAAATTATACCCAATATCAAAAGGCTTCAAAGGGTTTTTCTAATCTCTCACATTAGCATGATTGATTGATTAAGATAGCCACGCCTCATTTGACATGACGAGAGCTCTTGCCCACAAGAAAAATTATTATTTTTATACTTCCTCACTCACATTAGCAGTACTTTCCTACAGTTTGTTGTTAAATAACTGCTTTTTTAGCAAGTCTGGATAAGGGCAACAACAAGAGCCATAAAAGATTGTCAAAAACGTCATGATGGTAATGAGGTAGAGGAGCAGGCATTTAGTATAAATGAATTTGCCATAGATATATATTGATTAAAATCACATGTTTTAGTGATATATATATATATATATATATATATATATATATATATATATATATATATATATTATGTGTATATATATAAATATAAATATATATATATATATATATATATATATATATATATATATATATATATATGTGTGTGTGTGTGTTTGTATATAATATGTGACTGTCACACACACCTTTCTTCAAGTGCTAAATATCAAGCATCAGAGGCTATTTAACCTCTATTTTGAGGAGCCTTACTTTTAGCATTAAAGACTCTTTGCCCTGTATTTTGAGACTCCTTACCTTTACGATTAGAGGCTCTTTGGCTTCTCTTTCGTAGTGCCTTACTTTTAGCTTACTTCTTACATATAGGTTTTGACATCCATTTTGAGGCACCTTACCTCTAACATTAGAGGCTCTTAGACCTCTATTTTGAGGCACCTTACATCTAGGATTAGAGGCTGTTTGACCTCTTATTTCAAGTCAGTTTACGTCTAGCATTAGAGGCTCCTTGACCTCTAGTTGGAGGGTCCTTACCTCTAGTATTATAAGCTCTTTGGACTCTATGTAATAGGTCTTCACCTTTAGCATTAGAGTTTTTTTTACCTCTATTTTGAGGTGCCATAATACTAGTATTAGAGGCGCTTTGCCCTCGACATTGAAGTTACTTTCCTCTAATATTAGAGGCTCTTTATTAATATTGTTATTACTTGCTAAGCTACAACCCTAGTTGGAACAGCAGGATGCTATAGGGCCAGGGGGTCCAACAGGGAAAATAGCCCAGTGAGGAAAGGAAACAAGGAAAAATAAAATATCTTAAGAACAGTAACAATATTAAAACAAATATTTCCTATATATTCTATAAAAACTTTAACAAACCAAGAGGAAGAGAAATAAGATAGAATAGTGTGCCCGAGTGTACCCTCAAGCAAGAGAACTCTACCCCAAGACAGTGGAAGACCATGGTACAGAGGCTATGACACTACCCAAGATTAGAGAACAATGGTTTGATTTTGGAGTGTCCTTCTCCTAGAAGAGCTGCTTACCATAGCTAAAGAGTTTCTTCTACCCTTACCAAGAGGAAAGTGGCCACTGAACTTGGGTGAAGAAGAATTGTTCGGTAATCACAGTGTTGTCAGGTATATGAGGATAAAGAAGAATCTGTAAAGAACAGGCCAAACTATTCGGTGTGTATGTGTAGGGAAAATTAACCATAACCAGAGACAACGATCCAATGTAGTACTGTCTGGCCATTGAAATAACTCCATAACTCTAGCGGTAGTATCTCAATGGGTGGCTGGTAGCCTGGCCAACCTACTACCTTTCACCTTTATTTAATAGTTCTTCACCTCCAGCATTAGAGGGTCTTTGACATATATTTTTGAAGTGCCATACTTCTAGCATTAGAAGCTCTTTGACCTCTATTTTGAGGTGCCATACGTTTAGCACGAGAGGCTCTTTGACCTCTATTTATTGGTGCCCTATTTCTTCCATTAGTTTTTTTTTTTTTTATAGTTTTTGACGCATCTCACTTTCAGCCTTAAAGCCTCTTTTACCTCTATTTTGAAATGCCATACTTCTAGCATTAGGTGATTTTTTAACCTATTATAAGGTGCCATATTTCTTGCATTTAAATTATCTCTTTTCGACATATTCGTTATGGCTATTTTGACTTGGCTTCTACACAACTACGGAAAATCCATTTAAATTTTTTTATAACTTTGTCTCTGATTTTGGCGTCTATAAAGACACTTATTGTGGTAGAACCTTCCACAACATTCACATCCTATCCAACCCCCCCCCCCCTAATGAACCACATGAAAGGCAACTATCTGTCTTGATTTAGTTTAGTATTTAACTTGTGTTCCTTCATGAGGATAAATGAAGGAATTGAAGCTAGAACACAGCTCAATATGAATATTGTCATGTATGAGGCCTTTGTCCTGCACTGGACAAAAAACTTTGCTTGTTCAGACGTTTTTGCCATTTTGATAATTTTCTTCTCTATTACCATTTTAAGATTTTTTCGTTCTCTTTTATTACTAGACTTTTTTTTTTAAATATTCAAGACCAAACCTCTTGCCAAAACAAGATTGGGAATGGCGTTGAAAAGTCGCGCTTTGCACCAGTTTGAAGATTTAAATAAACATTCCTTTTTTCACACACTCCAATAGAAATTATAATGTTGAATGAACAGTCCGCTTTTCCTTGTGTATATGGCCGGGAATGAGCAGTCAACCAAGGGATGAATATGACTAGAAGGAAATTGTACGGTATCTTCGAATTCATATTTTGCAGATAAAAAATTAGAAAATATTATGTTAATTTAGATGAATTATTGCATTAATTTTATTTGTAATGTTGATATTTGTAAACAATTATTACTTTTGATTTTGATGTGGAT
>NC_090727.1:107336285-107351285 GCF_036898095.1 Palaemon carinicauda | reverse complement strand
TGCGATAACTAGGGACCCATCGGTTATTCATTGTATATCTATTAAATGTCCTTCTCGTTTACGTTATATATATATATATATATATATATATAGAGAGAGAGAGAGAGAGAGAGAGAGAGAGTCTAGTTGCTGACTGAATTAACTGAAGGCAAATAATTCCTCAAGACAAATTGAATATTGACATAACATGACTTGTCATTACTTAAATTGATCAGTTGTAGCAGAAGCAATAATGAATAACGAGGGAATGAGGACACAAGACGAATTTAAATAACCATCACAGACAGACAGACACACACATATACACTATTATTCTTTGAAATTTCCAGACAAGGAGGTTTTCAATACGACCCAAATTACGAAACCGCAAAGATCATTTTAATATCTTTTTAAATTGGCGATCGGACATTTTCAATCAACTTTTTAATCCGCGAAAATTGAGGTTTACTTACCGAGATAGAGAAGTACGTAAAGGCAATCAATTCTTACTACTTTCCTCTCTCTTTGACCAATATTTATCATTGTTTCTTCTTATTCCCCTTCTTTCCATCCCTATCGTTTCCTGTATCCCAATTCTTTCCCCTGAGTTTGGTCCTGGGAATATTGGCTCGCTTTTTCCTACGGTCTGAAGGGGTGGGGGGGGGGGGGGGTGGGAGGGGAGGGGAGGAGAAGGCCTCCTATCAATCAGCTGGTTTGGGTGGTAATGAAATTACTGCTGTTGCGAAAGAATTGGGATACAGGAAAAGATAAGGATTGAAAGAAGGGGAATAAGAAGAAACAATGATAAATATTAAACGAAGGGAGAGGAAAGTAGTAAGAATTGATTGCCTCTACATACATCTCTATCTAGGTAAGTAAACCTCACATTTTGCGGATTAAAAAGTTGATTGAAAATGTCCGATCGCCAATTTAAAAAGATATCAAAATGATCTTTGAGGTTTCGTAATTTATGCCATAGTGCAGAATCCCTTGTCTGGATATTTCTGTGATAATAATGTGTGTGTGTGTCTGTGATGGTTATTTAATTTCGTCCTGTGTCCTCATTCCCTCATTATTCATTATCGCTTCTGCTACAACTGATCAATTTAAGTAATGACAACTCATGTTATGTCAGTATTCAATTTGTCTTAAGGAATTATTTGCCTTCAGTTAATACAGTCAGCAACTAGACTCTCTCTCTCTCTCTCTCTCTCTCTCTCTCTCTCTCTCTCTCATAAGATATAACCGAATGGGTCCCTAATAATTACAAAAGAAGCAGTGGAAGGGCTCCAACAGGGAAAATAGCCTAGTGAGGAAAGGAAATAAAGAAATAAATGAACTACATGTGCGTATCACTGCCAATTGCTATCAGAACACCTTTATTTTTCAATTTAATCAAAGAATGCAATGAGCCGTTGTAATATCAGCACTAGTCAAAGCATTAATACAGGTTTGACACTTCAATGATTGTTACGGTTTAAGGGTAAAACTTATGTAATTTTCAAAGTAAAATTTTTATATTATTGACCATGATTATAAGCATCCTGATGACGTTTTTTCTTGATTCGAATTAGTTTATGTAAATATACCTGAAAATGGAAGAAATGGAGTAATTGTGAACAAAGAATTTTCTATGAAAACATATATTCTAAGTCTTCGTTTCTGGATGCGAATGTACCCCTAGCAACGGTTAGACCCAAATTAAGTGTGCACCTTCTCTTGGGGTTAAAGGTCCCTCATGAATGGCAGAGACAAGGGACAGGATAATGCCAAAGAGGCTGATCTTAGATGCATAAGATCAGCTCCCAAGTCACCTCTCCATCAAGCTAGGAGCAATGAGGACCAGGCAAAGGCTGCTCATGACTCAGCAGGTAGACCTGTGGGCTAACCCCCAAAGCCCCCATACCTAGCTCACAAAGAGGTGGAGGTTACAGACACTACTAGAAGCTATCGAGCTCAGTAGATCTTGAACTCTCGTCCAAGAGATTGACAGGTAGGGAGGTTTAAATAAGTTACCACACGCAAAGTAGATAATATCAACTAAAAATAGATGCTTGCAATAAACAATTAATTGGGGATTTGAATAAAAGTATTAACGAAGTGTAGGAATTTGCACACAGCTGTAGATGTCTAAAAGGACAGATCATATTTATGCAACTGCACGAGCCAGGATTCATAGTGGATACCACTGCATCTATAACCATTGTATCACCTTCTACTCAACTTACTAGCAGGTAAAAAAAAACTCTAATTATACCTACTGAGCCTAAGGTGATGCATACAAGATGTTATGTAGGTAGTATTAACCGAAAATGTACGCTAACGATAACCTTCTTCTAGAAACTTAAAAAATATCCCCCAATGAAGGACCTGGAAAAGACTTTATCCAGACAGATGCAGATGTTATTGAAGCAGACAAGAGCTTGTGACCGGCCGGGAATCGAACCGTGGTCGGCAAGCTTGGTATTTAGTCACTGTCTATACAAGACATTAATGTATCAAAAAAAATTATATGGCTTATTTGAATACATACATATGTGTGTGAATGTGTTTGTGTGCATGTGTTAAGCCTCGAGAGGGACAAGATAAATATGCTTTGATACAGAAAATTTGGATTCCTAAGTTATCAATTTCTTTATGGTTCCAGATAAGTTTCATTTTAGGAAAGTGGATAATATGGGATTAGGATAGAATTATTACTTTGGGTAAAGGCAATACAATTTTATAGGGAATTATTTCATAGTGTTCTAGAGTTGGAATGCAATCAATAATTGAACGTAATGCGGCTAACCAAGGATCATTATATATAATATATATATATATATATATATGAGAGAGAGAGAGAGAGAGAGAGAGAGAGAGAGAAAGAGAGAGAGAGAGAGAGAGAGAGAGAGAGAGAAAGAGAGAGAGAGAGAGAGAGAGAGAGAGAGAGAGAGATTCCTGCCCTTTGAGGAAATGTATTAAACCTATTTTCTGCCCTAGTTTGTAGATATGTGACTATCACACACAACTTTCTTCAAGTGCTAAATATCAAGAATCAGAGATTCTTTGACCTCTATTTTAAGGAATATTACCACTAGCATCAGAGGCTCTTTAACCTCTATTTTGAGGTGCCTTAATTCTAGCATTAGAGACTCTTTGACCCCTATTTTGAGACTCCTTTTATTTACGATTAGAGGCTCTTTGCCTTCTATATAGTAGTGCCTTACTTGTAGCATTATAGGTTCTTTGACATCTATTTTGAGGCACCTCACTTTTAACATTAGAGCCTCTTAGACCTCTATTTTGAGTCACCTTACCTCTAGCATTAGAGGCTTTTTTACCTTTATTTCAAGGAAGATAACTTCTAGCATTAGAGGCTCCTTACCCTATAGTTTAAGGGTCCTTACATCTAGTATTAGAGGCTCTTTGGCTTCTATTTAGTAGCTCTCAACTTTTAGCTTTAGATGGTCTTTGACATCTATTTTAGAAGTGCTATACTTTTAGCATTAGAGGATCTTTGACCTCTATTTTGAGGTGCCATAACTCTAGTATTAGAATCTCTCTGACCTTGATATTGAAGTTCCTTACATCTAGTATTAGAGGCTCTTTGACCTCTATTTAATCGCTCTTTACCTCTAGCATTAGAGGATCTTTGACATCTATTTTTGAAGTGCCATACTTCTCTCATTAGAATGTCATTGACCTTAATATTAAGGTTACTTACCTTTAGCATTAGAGCCTCTTTGACCTCTATTTTGAAGTTTCATACTTCTAGCATTAGGTTGTTTTTTAAGTTTATTATACAGTGCGATATTTCTTGCTTTCGATTACCCTTTTTCAACATATTCGTCATGGCTATTTTTACTTGGCTTCTACACAATTAGGGGAAAGCTATTTCAAGTTTTTTTATAGCTTTGTCTCTGATTTTGGCGTCTATAAAGACACACTTCTTGTGGTAGAACCTTCCACAGCATTCACATCCTCCCCATTCACCCCTCCCCCCACCAAAGATCCACATAAAAGGCAACTCTATGTTATAGTTTAGTTTTATTTTTAAATTTTGTTCCTTCTGGAAGATAACTAAAGGAATTTAAACTAGAACACAGCTAAATATAAATATTGTCATGTATGAGGCCTTTCTCCTGCAGTGGACCAGAAACTGTCTATTTGTTGCTTGCTCAGCCTTTTTTGCTACTTAGATATTTTCTTCTCCAATACCATTTTAATATTTTTTTGTTCTACTTTATTACTATAAAGACATTTTTGTTATAAATATTCAAGACCAAACATCTTGCCAAAACAAAATTGGGAATAGCGTTGAAAATCCCGCTTTGCATCAGTGGGTAGATGAAGATGATCATTCACTCTTTCACACATGCCATTGAAATTATAACGTCACAATTTGGTTGAATCTCATCCTTGTGTATATTGACAAGGTGATGGGCGTGAATGAGCACAGAGAAGAGTCCACTGGCGGAATACTATGACTATAAGGAAATCGCAGAGTATTTTTGAATTCATGTTATGAAGATAAAATTTTAGAAAGTATTATATCAAATTAAATGCGGTATTGCATTAATTTTATTTTTAATGTTGATATTTGTAAACAATTATTACTTTTGATTTTGATCTAAATAATATTTTAATTATTCAACCAAAATTATAGTATTTGAGAGCTTTAAAAATAATGTTAGAACAAAAGTCATTCTTGGGAGATGTGCCATATTGAGGCTTAAAATGGTCTTTCATTAGTTGCTTTCAAAAGCCAGAGACTCGAAGGATTTGATCTTCACTCCGATTGGATCTCTCTTTTGGAGCTAAACAGAGTGGCTCCTGTTTTCCAATGTGAGACAGTCTGTTGATCTGCTTAGATCCATGAGTTAAGGCTAAATCATCACCTCTGTTTTGAACACCCACATTGCATTACCATTTGGGGACCTATGGTGCTTTGACATAACCACTTTCAGGAATCGAAAATCGTTTTATTGTTTATATGTGTGCAGAAAAATATCGTACATGCTCTCCCCAAGTTTCAGCTAATTATTTTTACAAATAATGAAGATAAAGCGGTCTTTAAATGATGACGTCATCTTCCCTGCGTCGTCTACATAACTGAGTTTGACAAAAATCGTATTTGCGTGTTCATTATTTTATATCTATCTATCTATCTATCTATCTATATATATATATATATATATATATATATACATATATATATATATAGCGATTTTTTTTTACTTATATTTCGAAATCTCGTACGTCTGGCAGAGATTGAAGGCCTTGGTATAGGGTAGGCGAACGCGAACTACGAGAACAGCTTATAAAGACGTGTAGAAGTTACGTTGCATGTGTGTTTGTTTACTTGCATTTCGTATGTACAATGGATTTTCACAACGTCCTCGTTAACTTTATAGCAAGGCCAGTGTTACCTAAGGTCAAAGAAAAAAAAGTAAGCAGAGAGCACACACACACACACACACAAAAGGAGCAAACACGAAATAGAGTACAAAGTTGGAACATTCTAAAACTCTGACAACAATGAGAGGCCGCTGGCAACTCGTGACATCCTTACACCAAGTGTATTGGTAAACTTAGGGTTTAAATGCCTTGTTTAGGGAGACTTCATGTAGGAATAATCAATGAAAGTACAAAGTAAGGTTATCATTATAATGTTATCTTGATACATTAAAGAAAAAAGGCGAAATTTTATAGCAAATATTTGGGAGCTCATAACTAAAAACATACTTATTGTCAATTAGGTACATTTTTTCACTTATTTATAGTTAGATTATAGAGGGAAAGATATTGAAAAGAGAAATAAAAATCTCACAATTGCTGTTTAGCAGAATTTTGATTTTCCATTTTCTCTTATTTTCATGATTATTTTACGTCTAGACGAAGAAAATTAAGAAAAAAATTCATTAAAAGAAAGTAAAAGGTAAATCGAAAATTTATCACACAGAATTATTCGATTTGTAAAGAAGTTTTGATGGTATGATTTTCAATACAATTCGTGTCATATTAGTGGAAAGAAATGTACCTAAAAAAATTAAAATAATTATTTTTGAAGGTATTATATGTCTAAAACATATTTAAAAACTTTGTATTTTCAATAGTTAGAAAAGAAAACGGAGGACATAGCTGAATATTGAAATCGATACCTTGTCGATATTTTATCAAAGACGCCTATAATGTCTTCTGGTTATTCCTCATTTCCGGAAAATGTTACATAATTTTTTTCTATATTAATTACCACAAACGAGGTTTTGGTCAGATCCTTTTCTGATGTGTCTACTTCACCGATGCCTCTTTGATCCATATTAAAAGTTTTTAAACGTACTTGCCCGGACAAGAACAAATAAGCTCATTAATATATCTCTTTACAGTCTTGTTAGGTTATGGAACGTGTGCCCACTGCACATACACATGGGTCAGCGTTTTCACTTTAGGGGAAAATACCCAATTTTATAGGAATCCGAGGGTATTTAGGATTAGACCTAGGGGAGTCCTTAGATGAAGGAAAATCTCGGAGAATTATAGCATTTTATCGTATCAACTGCTTATTTCCTGGAAATTACTCTGTAAATTTGCATTTAAAGTGGCTTTTTAGTATAATGATATAGATCAAGATAAGAAAAAGTATATATTGCATATTGGAAATATGATTATGAACTTTGTAGTCTGAAATATAAGGCGGACGTGTTAACAAAACTGAAAGAAAATAAGCCTCCTTTGATTCCTACTATTATGGATGGATACCAAAGGCTCAATATGCAGTTGTAATCCTGTGCGTGTAGGTGTGTGTGTATTTTTTTTTTCCAAATACTTCATAGTTTCATATGGATTTTTTATATGTAAAACTGTCAGTTGTGAATTTAGAACCAATGATGCCATGCTAAAGTAACACTCATTGAGATATGAATGAAATGCCATCTAAAACTTCCATATCCTCATTACAGAACGCAAGGAGACCATATACGATTCATCCTATTGAAAGTGGTTGAAACGTACTGTAACATTCCTGGCTTTTTGTAAAAGTCTCACGTAAGACCTTCACAGTTGGTATGCAGTGTGTGGGGCTTGGCACTCGCCACCGGGCAAAAAGCCACTCTTCCACCGGAATAACAATGTGCAGTGTTTTCTGATATGAAATATTCAGAGGGATAATTATGCCCAGATGAGATATTTACATAGCAGATGTGACATAAGAAGGTCTGAAATTATGAAAAAAACATATACCTCTCTCTATACCTCTGATCCCTAGGTATAGAGAGAATCCTGAAATTAGGAGTAATATATATGGCCTATTAGAATATATATATATATATATATATATATATATATGTATATATATATATATATATATATATCTCGATGGATAGATAGATATTTAAAGACAACTAGTTTATTACTGAAAACCTTTATTCTTTTTCGTAATGTTAATGATTCAATCCTGATCTAACCAAACATTGCCATGAAATCACAAGGTTGTGTAGCCTGAGTTTTACTAAACAGAGGAAAGAAGTAAGAGAGAAAATGTTGGACAAAAACTCGCAGAACAGACCATTTCCTGTCGACTCATGAACCATAATGATTGTCATACTCAAAAACTTTATTGTTGATTGGCTTTCCCATTTATGGAAATATTAGGTCATTTTATGTTAAGTACGATAGGAAAGGTCATAATCATTCGATATTATTATCATTGTTGGTCGTTGTGGTCATAATCTCTATTAAGTAAAATTCATTGTATATCCTTACCTATTTTATTGTGCGACAGTACACCGATCTCTTTAAGGCTTAATTTGCATTTAACGGGAATGTTCATCAAATTATCTTTGAAAAGTTTAATCAAATGTCTTTAAAATATCCATAAAAATATATCAAAAGGGTTTATTAAATTTTCTGTAACTTGCTACATACAGTATAAGAATTCGTCATTTGTAAATTACTTCAACCTAAATGTATGAATTACGTGTGCTGTGAATCATACTATACGTATCTAAATACTCCGAAAAACGTGCATAAAAACATTTTTTTAATTCACTCATTTATCAATACTATTTTTATTATGTTCAAGAGGTTTTCTTGCTAGTGTGCGGATTTTGATGATATTTAGAAGCTGAATATTTTTACTTTGTCGTAATTGAATAAAAAACAGAAATAATAGATCAAAGGTCAGAATGAAAGCTTCTGAATAATTATCTGAGAAATATTTCGATTGGGGGCTTTTTGTTTTGTTTTTGGGATAGTAGACAGTGTAGACTAATGTTAATCCAGTCATTACATTGTTGAGTATATTTCCGCTGTTTATGACGGTACATAATGCACAAGTGGGTAAAATAATTTGACTTATTTGTTGGTAATAGAATTCTTTCGGTTATTGATTTGAAATTTATTTTCTTTACAGGTAAGTGTCCAACCAATTTTAGTTATGGACATGAAGATAACTACGCAAGGTAAGGATAAGTCAACATATGGTCGTTATAATTATTAAGGATTATTGTGATCGTATTTGATGATTATAGAGGTTTTTTTTATAGTATTTTGCTAATTGAGTCAATTCAATGAGGTTGACATTTCATATTCATTCTCTGTTTGAAAGAGTAGTTAACTAAACACTTTTCTCATGTATTCGTCAGCAAAGTGATAGTATACCCTTAAGTAAAGTGAAATAGAGTGATTCTCGGCAACATGTATCCAGTAAATCAGATTTTATAAAGCGTGTCAGCTCACTATAATGGGCAACATCTTGACTGCGAACAAAGAGACCACATGACCAGGTTCATTAAGGAACGGTATCTTTGATACCTAAGTATATCTAATTCAGAATTCAAGATAATGGAATCTCAAACAAAGTTTGGTCGATATAGACTTCCAATTTATTGATTGTGTAAGTATAAAGCGTTAGTGCGGGTCTGTTTGGGTGTTTAATACACAACAGAACTTTCATAAATATAGTGTCTGGCTGCCTGGGCTATCATACAGTGCAATGTTGTCACTTGAAAGGGAAAGTTCATTGAGTTCTTAAACAGTTTGTAGCTTTTCCTACAGGTTAGCTTGATACAACATACCTTCGTAAAGGGATAGGGACATTAGTTATCTCACGCGGTGCACTGTAGGCACTACTAAGGTGGCTTTGCAGCGTTGCTTTGGCCCTTAACTGCACTTTCTTCTACTTTAACTCCATTCCATCTTCCTTTCTTTTATTTGGCTGTCCAACCTCTCTTACTTCATTGTGTAATTTCTGGGTTTCTTCGGTTGCACTTGGACTCTGAATGGCTTCACAGGCCCTAGGGCTGTACTATATAACTTATATATATATGTGTATATATATATATATATATATATATATATATATGTTTATATGTATTAATATACATTAAACATTTAGGTTTACGAATAACTGAATACATTAATTTTGGTATACGACCATGAAATTGTCTAGGAGCGAAAGTTTCCCTCCGAATGTGCATTTTTGATATATAAGTAATGTACGAACAAGATTATCCTGCAAAACAACGAATTTCTCCTGTGTAATGAAATGCTTTAAATGTTTTATATGAGTTGGAATATGAGTCTATGAATAATATTCTACACTATATACACAATGAATGGCTAACGATTGTGACCGCTGAGGTAGCAGTTGTAAGGGATTCAGCATATGAATCTTCATTTGCGGTGGATAATGGGGAGGGTGGGGG
The DNA here is from genome assembly GCF_036898095.1 of Palaemon carinicauda. Classification (NCBI taxonomy): domain Eukaryota; kingdom Metazoa; phylum Arthropoda; class Malacostraca; order Decapoda; family Palaemonidae; genus Palaemon; species Palaemon carinicauda. The sequence goes on along the minus strand of NC_090727.1, from coordinate 107,341,620 downwards.
TGTGGAACCCTAGCAGTACCAGCCAAAATCGGTTGAATCCCTCGACAGGCTGGGAGGAGCAAAGAGAAGAAAGTTCCCCCCCTTTTTTCATATATATATATATATATATATATATATATATATCGGCTACCCCTTAAAATTGGGGGAAGTGCTTGTGTAGATATATGTACACTGTTAGCTGTAATGTATGTGCGCAATTAATTTTTAGATAAGCCATAAGTCCAAGAAATGGACATGTTTCATTAGAAGGGGCTAGGGTTCGATCCTCAACATGAGATAGAAATTTATTTCTATTTGAGCATGATATTGTATTGATATTTATCCATATATATACATATATATATAGATATAAATTATATATACATATATATATATACATATATATATATATATATATATATATATGGAAAAATATCAACATAATATCGTGCTCAAATAGAAATAAATTTCAACCCATACTGGGGATCGAACCCTAGCCCCTTCTAACGAAAGGCCAGGTCGCTTCCAACCATACCACTAAAGGCATTTCATTAGAAGGGGCTAGGGTTCGATCCCCAGTATGGGTTGAAATTTATTTCTATTTGAGCACGATATTGTGTTGATATTTTTCCATATATATATATATATATATATATATATGTACATATATATATGTATATATGATTTATATCTATATATATATGTATATATATGGATAAATATCAATACAATATCATGCTCAAATAGAAATAAATTTCTATCTCATGTTGAGGATCGAACCCTAGCCCCTTCTAATGAAACGCCTTTGGTGGCATGGTTGGAAGACACCTGGTCTTTCAGGGGCTAGGGTTCGATCCCTAGAATGAGGTAGAAATTTATTTCGATTTGAGCACGATATTGTGTTGAAATTTATCCCTATATATACATATATATAGATATAATATAATATATATATATATATATATATATATATGTATTTATGTATGTTGTATATATATGTACATATGTATGCATGTATATATATGTATATATGTATGTGTGCATATATATATATATATATATATATATGTATGTATGTATGTAAGTTGTATATATATATGCTTGTATATATGTACATATATATGCATGTATATATATATATATATGTATATATGTATGTGTGCATATATTTGTATGTATATATGTATATATATGAATATTTTAGTATATATATATGATATATGTGTGTAAATATATGTGTATATATATATATATATATATATTTGTGTATATATATATATATATATATATATTTTTGTGTGTATATATATATATATATATATATATAATATATATATATATGTATGTATTTAAGTATAATTTTTTATTATGATCCTGAATTACATTCCTTTTATCGTGGCAATATTGACAGTTTTTTTTTTCTGGAAATATCTAGTTAATTTTGGCTCAGGTGTATCTGAGTAAGACGTTTGCTATTCTTTTACACTTTGCTTGAGCCTTGATGACCATTTCCATCTCAAACGCAGACGGCGAACGTATTTTTTCTATGGTAAACTGATATATAATTGCTGCTTTTTTAGTTCTTCCTCTGCACAGAGATTGTACCAGGTGTAATCTTTCCACGGACATCCTGTGATCTTTAAATAAGGATCCAGTCATTAATAGGTTTATCACCAACAAAAGATGAAGACAAGTTTGAACATTTCAGGTTTTAAAGAAATTGATAGGAATAAAGATGATAGGTTATCTCAGTTACACAGAGATAGATCATACAACAGAGAATTGGGATTCTTTAGAAGCAGAAGAGAGACGAATTTAGAAAATAATACAAGCTAGTTTAATACTTATATATGTGTAGTGGTAACTTATATTTCTAAAGATTTCTTTTCATATGTACATGACACCTACATTCTTCACAAGCGATAACGAACCATACATTGCTAATATATTAAGTGAATTAATAACCATGAATAAAAGTTTTACAATGGTTGAAAAAGAATATTGATCGGCTGTTCGTTCGTTTCAGATTACCCTACCTTATGTAAAACACATGTTCTTGTGTTGGCAGCCCGTAAATGAGAACTAATCTGACAGAAGCAAGCAAAAGTAAGTGAAATTTGTGGGCAAAACCCTTAGATTCTCGCATAGGCCTATCCATAGAAAGGCACTATTGTATAGAGGCAGGAAATGTGTATCAAGAAACAAGCTGAGGGCTAATGAAAATATTTTATAATAACCGAATATTGCCAAAATCTATGGAAAATAATTTTGGATATAGCATTTAACATGATGAAATTCTTTCCTTCGTAAATGAATTATTCTTATCCTCGCACTTTGTTCATAGAATACTGCAATATTTTTATCATTCGATCAATGTACACCTCCTCATTTCTCATCTCCAAGCGAGATCTGAATGTACCAAGACCCGGATGGCATAAGGCAAGCAGTCTCAGTCGGAACGAAATATCCATCAATAAATATTAGGATGTTTTCATCATTAACAATTCCGAGTCGAAACTGAATTCAGTTATTTTAATCGGTTTCAATTAAAGGCAAAAATAATGGATATTTGTCTTAATTAACGAGATTCCAAGTGACCATTTGTTACCTTGAATGGAGGAAAACTTTGGGAAAAGGATATAACAGAAACAGGCTAAGAAATCCTTATAATCATATCGTTTATATGTATGTATTGTTGCATTAGGCTTATAATAATACTTCTTTCTCTTTAAAAGTTATTTTGTTACGCAATATTGTCAACAGGACCAATATAGTATTTTTCACAAGCATTGCATGGAATACGATATACACATCCCTTGGTAATGTCAGGAGAATTCTTTATTAAGGGATGTGTATATCGTATTCCATGCAATGCTTGTGAAAAATACTATATTGGTCAAACTGGTAAAGCCCTAGAAAAAAGAATTGAACAACATAAGAAAAGTGTCAGGTATGCTCAAGATAATAATGCACTCTTTGCTCACGTTAGAGATAAAAATCACACCATTAATTGGTCAGGTGCAAAGAAATTGGTTCATTCAAATAACTTAGTGGAAAGAAACATCATAAAGTCCAGTTTCATAAAGGAAACCTTTGAAAACAACTTGAATATTGGTCATGGAATGTATAAAATCGACGCCTTTATATGTAAAGAGATTTGTAAGCTATATAAAAAAACATTAACCACTTAATGTAGAATTGAATGAATTGTGAATAATTAACATCGCTGTAAAATTAATATTTAGACCTAAGCTACCATTCATTAATAGGTACAATTATTTTATATAGTACGCATAAGTATATTGGCACTATATAGTGTTATGCTAGATATAGGTATTAATATATACATGATTATATGTTTATGATATTAATGTTGTATGTATATATATGTATATATACATATGTATATGGGTATATGTATGTATGTGTATATATATGTATGTGTATATATGTATATGTATGTGTATATATATATATATATATATATATGTATGTATGTGTATGTTTTGCTTATGTATTTATATAGATAAGGCTACCGTGTTTTCATATAAATAAACTGTACTGAAAGTGAAAAAAACAAGAATTTACCCGCCACTAGATGACCCTCTTTGGCAGGTGTCTAATGAGTTTGGGGACTCCGCCCACTTGACCCAGGTAGCTGGTAAGGGAGTGTCATTGTTCTCTTAATCTCTATATGTATGTTCGTACGTTTGCTTTCCCTATAAAATGTAAAGAAACCTCTCTCAATAAATCAGTCCTCTGAAGAAGTATCACGAAACTAGTCAGGACTTAAGCGTATATTTCGTATTTTCATTTTCCCTGTGGTTCTTCTGCATATGTATGTATATATGTAGATATTTAAATATATAAATATATATGCATATATGTACAGTGTATATGTATATACATTATATGCATTAAATATATATGTGTGTATAGATATATATCCATATATATGTGTGTATATATATGTATTTGTTTATATATATATATATATATATATATATAGATATATGTATATGTATATATATCTATATATATATATGTGTATATACTGTATATAAACTTATGTATATATAAATGTATGTATATAAGTATATATATATATATATATATATGAATATATATGTATATGTAGATAAATGTGTGTGTATATATATATATATATATATATATACATATTCATTTATGTATGTGTTTGTATGTATATACTGTATATGTATTTATATACATATGTATATATATATATATATATATATATAATTTTGTGTATATATCGACCATAAATATAATTTAATACAGAATTCAACTTTGGTAATGTTCTTTCCATTTTTGCTCCTTAATATTAAAAGATGGAATATTTTAGAGGAGTGTTGAGAGGTCAGTGCACCTCAAGTGGACCACTGTAGACATTGATGAAAGGTCTTTTCTGTATTCTTTTCAGCTTTCAACTCGATCACCACTTCTGCTTCCTATTTTTAATCTTGCTTTCTAACATCTCCTTTACTTCACTTTCTACAACGGAGATTTTCCCCTTCTTATCCAAATTCTAACTGAAATTTTCAAAAAAAAAAAAAAAACTCGGAGTATAGTATTTCCACTTGTGATTATTATTATTATTATTATTATGTCTAAGCTTATTTATGCGCGGGAGGGGAAGGGGGGCAGCCGCCCAGCGCCAGCGGGGGAGGGGAGGGCGGGCAGCCGCCCAGCGCCAGGGGGGGGGGAGGGGAGGGGGGGCAGCCACCCAGCGCCAGCGGGGGAGGGGAGGGGGGCAGCCGCCCAGCGCTGAGGGGAGTGGGGGCAGCCGCCCAGCGGGGGAAGGGAGGGCGGGCAGCCGCCCAGCGGGGGAGGGGAGGGGTGGGCAGGCGCCCAGTGCCAGCGCGGGAGGGAGGGGGGGAGCAGCCACCCTGTGCCAGCGGGGGAGGGGAGTGGGGGCAGCCGTCTAGCGGGGGAGGGGAGGGCGGGCAGCCGCCCAGCGGGGGAGGGGAGGGGCGGGCAGGCGCCCAGTGCCAGCGCGGGAGGGGAGGGGAAGGGCAGACGCCCAGTGCCAGTGGGGGAGGGTAGGGGGGGCAGCCGCCCAGCGCCAGCGGGGGAGGGGAGGGGGGCAGCCGCCCAGCGGGGAGGGGAGGGGGGGGCAGCCCCCCAGTGCCAGCGGGGGAGGGGAGGGGGCAGCCGCCCAGAGGGGGAGGTGAGGGGGCAACCGCCCAGTGGGGGGGGGAAGCCGCCCAGTGCCAGCTGGGGAGGGGAGGGGGGGGCAGCCAGCCAGCGCCAGCTGGGGAGGGGAGAGGGGGCAGCCAGCCAGCGCCAGCTGGGGAGGGGAGGGGGGGCAGCCAGCCAGCGCCAGTGGGGGAGG
>NC_090727.1:107321443-107328943 GCF_036898095.1 Palaemon carinicauda | reverse complement strand
TTTCCCGGTCGACTAGACCTAGAGACCTAAGATGTTACCGTTATACATCTTTTCAACTAACTATAAACTATGTTAGAGCTTCCTGCCCCCTACAGGGAAGAGTCCTACTAGACTCTGGAAAGTCTCGAAGAGTACATATATCTATGTATGAATACCAGGCAAGCTAATATAGTGGTTTCGCCCTATATTAAGTAAAGCATAGTTTGTATAGAACCACTGCGTCAATATATATTGACCAGTAATCCGCACAATACTTGTATTGGACAAAGGTTTATATCCGCATAGGAAGAAACTAATAAAACCGCCCTCGTCCCTTTATGGGACGGAGTCCTCCCATTAGGGGACTACATAAACCAATGCAACATAGCTTGCATAACAGAACAATTCTATCAGAATTATCCCAGATAAGATACATAGAATTAAAATGCTCAATTATACCAATAAATTGACACAGGTGAAAGAGACGCAAGGTTCTCAAGAACAAGTTTATTGACAGATAATAAACAGACAGGTTAACAACAAATATATATATATATATAAAAGAGGATAACCCAAAACTTTAAGCATAAGTATGATAGTAAACAGAACTTGTTTATCTGAAAGAAAAACCATTAAACACCACTTTAATAAGATACCAAGGTATCAAGTCATAAAAGTCTGTATTACAAATCAATCACATTAGCGTTAGAAACGCTCGGCACACATGTCTGAACTTATGCTAGGTTCACCTTTGAAAGAAGGAACAGTCTATATTTGCACTTGGTGCCCTCATTTAGTTTTTAGTACAGTATGTACCTACACACTCACCCTGGACTTAATCGTCCCAATTAAGACCACTGTTCCTCGCAGAGTTAAACAGTAGGGTTAACTACACGACCCACTGCTACCACAGATCTCTTAAGTTCCTCTACTTGCTTCGCATAGTGGCGAAAGAACACCCTGGAAGACTTCCAGCCCGTGTATGAACGGAGATGTTCAAAATCCATACAATTAAAGAAATTTAGGGATGAGGCAACTTTCCTCGGATCGTGACCTGCGGGTGTACTGTCAGGATCCGCTCTGCGAATAAAATATGTGATTTTCGCTCTGAGTTGATTCAGAGATAAATTTGAGCCTGATGTTTCTCCCCTGAATAGTTGACCACCCTTGAAGTCTGAAGTTCTACGAAGATAGACCTTTAGGCATTCTACTGGACATAGAGATGCATCTTCTTTCAGAGGGCAGATTCTCCAGGGACCCCACCTGTTGGTGGGTAACTCATTCTTGGCGAGAAACGTACGATCCGGAAACAGGTTCAGCTCCCCCCCATCCAGGAACTGAACACGACCTGCCTCTCTCGAGAGGGCTACGATCTCACTAACCCTGGCCCCGGACGCGAGTGCAAATAGGAAAATAACTTTTTGCGTCAAATCCTTTAACGCACATTCTTCATTGCTCAACAGGGAGGCGAAATGAAGAACTTTGTCTGAAGACCATGAGATGGGCTTTGGAGGTGCTGAAGGTCTGAGCCTAGCGCAGGCTTTCGGAACTTTATTAAAGATCTCGTTACCTAGGTCGATCTGGAAGGCAAATAAAATGGGTCTCATCAAAGCAGATTTACACACTGAAATCGTGTTAGCTGCCAACCCTTGGCCATGGAGGTGGATGAAGAAAGATAAGCAGAAGTCTGTTGAGATCTCCTGCGGATTCTTTGCATTTACAAAGGCCACCCATTTTCTCCAAGATGACTCATATTGCCTTCTAGTAGATTTGCACTTATATTCCTCTAGGAAGTCTATGCTGGCTTTCGAAATCCCGAAACGCTTTCTCACCGCAAGGGCGAGAAAATCATGAGCTGCAGGGTCCGGGTTTTCTGTAATGAAGCGCAGACAGTCGACTTCTGGACTCGCTGGGTCAGAACTGGATGTGGTAGCGGCACGAACTTCATCTGTAGTTCCAACGCCAAGGGGAACCACATACTGTTCGGCCACTTGTGGGCCACTATTGCCGCTACCCCCTTGAAGGATCTCAGTTTGTTGAGGACCCTCAACATAAGGTTGTGAGGAGGGAACAGATAAATCCTGGACCATCTGTTCCAGTCGAGGGACATTGCGTCCACTGCTTCCGCTAAGGGGTCCTCGTACGGCGACACGTACAGGGGCAACTTCTTGTTGTCTTTCGTCGCAAAGAGGTCTATTTGCAGTTCTGGGACTTGATTCAGAATGAAGGAAAATGATCCTGCGTCTAAGGACCATTCCGACTCTATCGGTGTGAACCTGGATAGAGCGTCCGCTGTCACATTGCGGACTCCTTGAAGGTGAACTGCCGACAGGTACCACTTCTTCTTTTCCGCCAATCGGAAAATGCCTAACATCACTTGGTTGAGAGGTGGTGACCTCGACCCTTGTCGATTCAAGCATCTCACAACCACCTCGCTGTCCGTCACCAATCTTATGTGGATCGAGTGACGCGGGGAGACTTTCTTTAAGGTAAGGAGCACTGCCATAGCTTCTAGAAAGTTTATATGAAAGGTCCTGAATAGCTTGGACCAAGTCCCCTGGACTTTTTTCCGATGAGAGTGACCTCCCCATCCCTCCTTTGAGGCGTCTGAGTGAATCGTCATCGACGGGGGAGGTGGCTGAAGAAGAACCGACTTCTTTAGATGTCTGGCTTGGGACCAAGGTCTGAGAAGAGTACGTAGCCGAGGCGGCACTGGTCTTCTCAGGTCTCTTCGCGCGTTTGATGCATACCTTCTCCAAACTCCGGTTGCATCCTTTAGCTGTGCTCTTAGCACTGGGTCTGTCACTGAAGCAAACTGGAGAGAGCCTAGTACCTTCTCCTGTTCGCGTCTTGATATCCTTTCGGAATCTAGAAGTCTCTTGACAGAGCCCGCTATCTCCTTCCTTTTCTTCGTCGGGATGGAGAAACTGTGTGACAAAAGGTCCCAGTGGATTCCCAGCCACTGGAACTTTTGGGATGGAGAAAGTCGAGACTTTTTTCTGTTGATCTTGAAGCCTAGGTACTCTAGGAACTGGATCACCTGACTGGAAGCTTGCAAGCATTCGGTCTCGGATGCTGCCCACACCAGCCAGTCGTCCAGGTAGGCTACTACCTGAATTCCTTTAGGCGTAATTGTTTGAGAGCTGCGCTCGCAAGCTTCGTGAAAATCCTTGGGGCTATGTTTAGCCCGAATGGCATGGCCGTGAAGGCGTACAATCTCCGTTGTAGCCTGAACCCTAGGTAGGGGGAGAGTCGACGGCTGATTGGAATGTGCCAATAGGCGTCTGACAAGTCTATAGAGACTGAGTATGCCCTCTTGGGCAGTAAGGTCCTTATGTGTTGCAGTGTTAGCATCTTGAATTTGCAATTCACTATGAACTTGTTGAGTGGCGACAAGTCCAGAATGACTCTGAGCTTTTCCGAGTCTTTCTTGGGAACACAAAACAGCCTCCCTTGGAATTTGATGGACTTCACCTTTCGGATCACCTTTTTCTCCAACAGTTCTTGAACGTACTCCTCCAAAACGGGGGTGGAGTGTTGGAAAAACCGAAGGCACGGGGGTGGAGTGCTGTACCAGCTCCAACCCAGTCCATTCTTGAGTAGGCTTTGGGCCCAGGGATCGAAGGTCCAGCGATCCCAAAATTTCATCAGTCTCCCTCCTACCGGTATCGTTTCACTTGGACTGCCGTCCTGAGGTCTTGCCTCCCTGACCACGACCACCTCTGAATCCCCTTCCCCTTGAGGGGCGCCTAGACGAGTCTCTGGCTGCTCCTCTAGGTTTTGCACGAAAGGAAGAAGACTGTCCTTCGAACGTTGGGGTGAATGTGGTTGACTGACCTGGCACAGCCTGGGGTACCCACTGAAAGGTAGTCGGGGTTTGTGCCACCATCTGGGGCACTGGAGGCAAAGGCAATTGCAGTTGCTGTTGCTGTCTATAAGACTTGGCTGGCCGAGACGGTAGCCTAGTCCTCATATTCTTCCTCTTTGGTTGAGGACCCTCATCCGGGGAAGATTTTCTTTTGATAGCCAGGCCCCACTTCTGGAGAAGGTTTCTATTCTCCACGGCGGCCTTATCAACAACCTCTTTGACCACATCGGTAGGGAAAAGGTCTTTTCCCCAAATGTTGGAGGAGATTAACTTCCTTGGCTCGTGTCTCACCGAAGCCCCGGTGAACACGAACTCCCTGCAAGCTCTCCTTGCTTTGACGAAGCCATAAAGGTCCTTCGTCACTGTGGCTAGGTGAGACTTAGCCACTACCATGAACATTTCATGGACCTTAGGGTCACTTGCCATCGTCTCAAGAGTAGTCTGATGAGACATTGAGGCAGCCAGTCTTTCTTTTGTCTCGAACTTTCTTCGTAAAAGAGATTCGGACAGCTTGGGGAGGTCCTCGCCAAATTGCCGTCCGGCAATATCAGCCTCCAACTTTCCCACTGAGAATGTCAGATGGACATCCTTCCAGTCTTTGTGGTCCATAGGCAGAGCCAGCGACAAGGGTTTACACTCCTCCAGGGAGGGGCAAGGCTTGCCGGCCTCGACTGCCTTTAGGACAGCCGCAAACCCTTTCTGTAAAAAGGGGAAGGCTCTATCAGGAGAGGACACAAAAGAAGGGAGCTTCTTGCTCAGTGCAGCTACCTTCGAATTAGAGAAGCCCCTCTCTTTCATCGAGGATGAAAGTAGGGCTTGAGCCTTAGCGTGGTCCATAATAATGACCTCCTTCGGCTCTGTCTCCTCCCTTGAAGCTGGTTCTTTTCTCAGCCGGACATAGCAGTCCGGATATGATGCCTTGCTGGGCCAGAATTCTACCTCCTCTAGGGGAACTGAACCCAGCTTATCCGAGATGACGATCTTTCCAGTCGTCATCGGCATGTGCTCAGCATACCTCCATGGGTTAGCATCTGAGCATATGGGAAGGTCTTTCACATTGAGCCTTTTCTGGGGCCCTTGTGATTCTGCCAGGGACTGCATACACAGTTCCATTGCAGCCGCCTTCTCCTGATTCTCCTTCTGCATTTGTTGGATCATCCCAACAATCGAAGAGAGGGCCTGTCCCAGTTCTACTGGGAGACCAGCCGATGTTGAGGGGATAGGCTCCGGCATCTGAACCGGAGTAGCCGACACCTCGTCGACCTCATCCTCTACGACATCCGGGGTTTGAACTTGATCCTGACCTTCTGCCAGGAGGTCTTCTTCCAAACGTTCGTCCAGGTCAGACATCCTGTCATCCAACTGGATGTCTTGCATCGCGACTGCGACTTCCACGTCCACCTGGACTTGATCTTGAGGGATCTCCTCTTGAGGCTGGGGAATCACTGCCTCAGCTGATGCCTGGGGAAAAAGATACGCCCTCATCTTCTCACTTGGAAGATAAGGGCCAGAGGTGTTCTTCTTGAAGCCCCTTACCCAAGTACGAAGCTTTTCCCTTGCTATATCCCTTGATTCCGCCGTTCTAGGGGAATCAAAAGCCTCAGTAATCAGGTTAGTGCATACAGTACATACCTGAGGGTCCCAATACTGGAGATCATCCTTGGAGACAGCGCATGCTGCGTGTCTCCTACAACACTCATGTCCGCAGAGGTTCTTGCTGCGGACATTGCAGAAAACATTTCCGCACTTCGGAGGGTCCTCCTGTAAAGAGAAGAAATTTCCATGAGTATCAAGTGAACTATGTATCACTGGATATGCATAGTATAGCATAACAATTCATAAAGGAAAGACACACACTTGTGTTTCCCTCACAACCCATTGTTGCAGCCTTCCAGATAATAAAATCAAAATGGTTTATCTCTTCTAGAGTAACCAATGCAAGGTTTCCAGAGGAAACAGGTGGAGCTCACACCTAGGCAATGATTTTAAAATCCTGGATAATAGACAGGGAAGAACTCTGCTTCCTATCTGAGGGCAACAGCAAAGGGCTGTGCAAGAAAACACAATAGTGTTAGAAGATATAGTGCTGTACCTAAACCTTTACTATAGTTTTCTTCTTACTGTATATGCTATACAGAAGAATACTAGTACAATATAGGAGGATGTGTGCCGGCCTGCCTTTGCCGGCCGGCACACACCACAACTAGCTTTAAAGTATACTACTTAACAGCTATAGGGCGGCAGCACTCTGGTTCAAATGCCTGTGCCGGTCGGCAGCAGCTGCCGGCCGGTAACAGCCAGTGTTGGCCGGCAATGGCTGCCGGCCAGCAACTACACAAGGTAGTACCCAGCTGCCAGCCACACTCTTGGTGACCGGCAGACAAGGACTGACATAAGCCGGCCGGCAAAGGTACAAGACCGATGCCAGCCGGCAGCAAAAGAACCAGAAGACTACACCTGCCCGGCTGCCGGCCTCATAGGCCGGCAGCCGGCCTCATAGGCCGGCAGCCGGGACAGGTGCAGCACTAGAAGAAAAAAGAATGGATGCCGGGATAAGAGTGTACACAACCCCCAAGCCCGGCAACCGAAAGAGTGCATATAAGGAAGGGGAGAAACTAATTCAGGCTTCCTTGACCAATGCCGTCCGGCTCTGCCGGCAGGCATGGATGAGGGACCAAGAGAGGTCCGGGCAGCACTCGAAAACATAAGACCCTTGCCGGCCAGCAGCTCTGCCGGCCGGCAATGGGCTGAGTCAATTCCACATCCCAACCTATACTAGGTCCAGAAGTAGAACGACGTACAGTACAGTAAGACCCCTGCCGGCCAGCTCTGCCGGACGGCAAGGTACAGTACAGTAATGGCTAGGCCATTACGGAGATAGAGGGGGGACAAGAGGGTCCTGCCAACCTTGCTTTAGTGACAGATCACCCGCAGCCAAGAAACTTATCTTAGCCTAAGGGAGATCTAAGGGGAAAGGCCAGCAATACTTGCCAGCTTCCAGAGCACCAAAGCAAGGAAGGCGTTGCTACTCCCAAGGGAAGAACTTATCCTCCCCCGAGAACAGCAACAGGACTTAGTCTGGTCGATCACAAAAGAAGGAATCATAACTTACAGAAACCTTCGGTAGTGACCTAAGGGAGCTAAGCTTCCTTTGTAAGTGTTAGGTCAGCGAGGGGGACTCTGCCCCAAGCCAGACAACACGGACTCAGACTAAAAACTCTGTTGTTCTGTCCCTCTTGAACCATAACTACAGGAACATGAAGGTACAGTAACACCCTAGTATAGTTTTATCGAAAATAAATTCGGAAAAAACCACTTAGGGATAAGCCCAAGGCTTAAACAGAGGGAAAGGGATTGCATACCTTCTCCGAAGAAAAGAAAGCAACCGGGGAGTATGATAAAGTATACTAAGGCTCCATAAGCAATTAGCCTAGGCACCAAGAGAATCGATTACCTAATTCACCGAAACTCACACGTATACAATCTTGGAAATATTCCACACAGTCTAAAATGTATAAAATATAGCCTAAAGCTTCAATAAAATTTTAATTACACTCGGAAAAACCAAAATCATGCATGAAGTACTAGGACCAAACGACTAGGCTACATGGCCTAGCGTAGGCCAGAATGGCGAATACTTCGCCAAATAATAC
>NC_090727.1:107313798-107315943 GCF_036898095.1 Palaemon carinicauda | reverse complement strand
AGTGTGTTACTCGGGCTTAATAGATCCCGTACAAGGGTATCGCTTCAGGCTATTTATAAAGGTCTTCAGAAGATGAGAGTAAGAAAACAAAGAAGAAAATTATGGGTTTGTGGACAATCAGTGGTTCTTTATATTTTTTCAACTCAGGATCACCCATTGAAAATGGTTTGATTTCAAAACGCAGAATTCCAACTTATGATATCAGGTCACCCCGGGTGTGGCGTGAAGCTGATATGGATTTAACGTCCTTATACTGTAAGGTATAATAAATAAGGCTATTGATGCAGAAACAGATTCAAAAGGCACAATCGTGGGGGATCGGAACTCGATAAACCTTTTCCATAGCGTATTACGTGTGATAATGCTCACGGATAAAAAGCTCGAAAAAATATGATTGAAAAACTAATTTGTGAATATCTTGTCTTTGAATATGTCATAAACCTCATCTAAAATTATTCTCAGAATAATCAATAAGAAAAAGAACTCAGAACCGAACAGTGAACAAAATCTTGCTTCCAATGAATTTCCTTTGACACGAAAATCAAGTCATTTCCTTAACAAGTAAGTTTCGTCATTCGGGAATAATATTAAAGCTGACCTGGGTCCTTGCTGATTCTGATTCCTCACAAGACCATAACAATGCACTTAATCGCCTTCAAATACTACAATTCGCTTCAACTGAGCAACTTTAGGCCACGCCTACCTTCACCCACTTATTACTCTTTTACACATTCCCCTTTTCATTTGTATCCCAAAACAGTTCTTTATTGGAATATTAATTTTGTTCTCTTTTCTTTCTGCCACTATACACAAGTGGTCTCCTCTCCCAAAAGGTAGACCTTACCTATCTATCATTATCCTCCTCTCTTCCCAGGTTCCTTTCTCTCAAAGTTTATTTTGCTCGATTTATATAGATTAATTACGCTTTCCTTTATTCTCATATTTTTCCTCTTTTCTCTTTTTCTCTCTCTTATCTTTCTATAGTCTCAACATTTTCAAACTGTGATTATTATTATTATTATTATTATTATTATTAATATTATTATTATTATTATTATTATTATTATTATTAGTATTATTCCAATTGGACACTAATAATAGAAAAATGCAAAAAGTAAACTTTATCATATTCCCCTTATCACATCCCGGTGTTCTAGCATCAAAAATAATTCTTGCCTTTCCCTTCCACTTTCATCTTATTCCCGACTCCCTCCAACGTCTCAGGCATTTGCATGTAATTATGTGCAAGTGGCCCTGAAAGCAATGACGTCTCATATCAATCAATCTCCTGATCTTTTCAAAAGAAATTCCTTTCCTCAGTGGGCTATTTTTCCCTGTTGGAGCCTTTAGGCTTAATGCATTCAGCTTTTTCAATTAGGGTTGTAGCTCAGATATAATAATAATAATAATAATAATAATAATAATAATAATAATAATAATAATAATAATAATAATAATGACAATTATCTTGTAATTAAGATGAAAATAAAATAACAAAATGATAAAATTAAATATAATAAAATAATAAAAAAAAATAAAAAATAAAGAAATAATAAAAACAATAATTATATAATAAAATAACAGTAATAATAAAATAATAAAATAACAATAACAATAAAATAAAATATCAATGATAATAAAATAATAAAATAACGATAATAAATAATAACAATAATACATATAACAACATTAATAAATAACAAAATGAAAATAATAATTAATAAAAACAAAATTATATAAATAAAAATAAAAATAACAAAAATAAATAATAAAACTAAGTAATAATAAATAATAATATATAATAATAATAATAATATAATAATAATAATAATAATAATAATAATAATAATAATAATAATAACCAATTTCAAATCTCAGGGTAGTTTACAGCAGGAACTTATATGGGTTGAAAACCTTAACAATTAAAATACATAAAATATTTAAGATGGTAAAGAAAAAAAAAAAAAAAAAAACAGAGGGAGAACACCCTAAACCTATAGAATCCTTTGGGTAAATAGTGAACTTTTACTAAGTGTTTAATTAGACAAACAAAACTGTGCAGATAGAAAGGATAATTTTGAATGGAATTTAAGCTTACGATATCAGGATTTCACTAATGGAAAAAAAAAAAAACAGAATTGAAAT
>NC_090727.1:107303798-107308798 GCF_036898095.1 Palaemon carinicauda | reverse complement strand
CTCTCTCTCTCTCTCTCTCTCTCTCCCTCTTAGATTTTAGAACTCCCCAATACTATCCTTTAGATTTTCCGTACTACAGTAATGGTATTATCTCTCTCTCTCTCTCTCTCTCTCTCTCTCTCTCTCTCTCTTCCTCTCTCTCTCTCTCTCCTCTCTCTCTCTCTCTTCTCCTCTCTCTCCTCTCTCTCTCTCTGTCTCTCTTAGATTTTAGAACTCCCCAATACTATCCTTCACATTTTCCGTATTACAGTAATGGTATTATCTCTCTCTCTCTCTCTCTCTCCTCTCTCTCTCTCTCTCTCTCTCTCTCTCCTCTCTCTCTCTCTCTCATCAGCTGGAAAGATTTCCCTGGAACCCCCACCTCATCTCTCTTAACCATTTCCTATGATATTTTCTCCCCCATAAAAAAGGATAAGAAAGGCTGGGGCGGTTATGAGGACTTATCAGACGACCATTGGGTGCTATTGTAAGTTCATCTAGCCGCTACAGGGGGTAGCCCAACCTACTGCGCATGCGCCAACAGTGGCGCATTACACGATTACAAGTGGCGCACTATACCCCAGAGATAATAAAAGAAAAAAACATGCCGGCTTATGAATAAAAAAAAAAAATTCTAATAATAATACTGATTTCTAGAAAAGAAATACAAAAAGAATTTAAGGGGACAGTGCTATGTTCTGCATTTCTTTTTTAATTATTCAAAATACACCCCTTTCTATATATTTTTAGAGTTTTGGACATATAAAACACCTTCGTCATATACAAGATTCAAATCATTTGATCAAAAATGTTTTGATTTATTAGCAAAAACCCCCCGATTAAAAAAAAAAAAATAGTAAATTTTTCTCCACTAATATTACTCCCAATTGTATTGAAAATCATAACATCAAAACTTCGTCATAAAACCGAAATAATATATATATATATATATATATATATATATATATATATATATATATATATATATAATATATATATATATATTATATATATATATATATATATATATATATATATACATAGGTGTATATATATAATGAGTATATGTATAACCGCCAAATATGTCCAAATCACCATAATTAGAGGATTAAAAGGGGGGTCAAAGTTTGTGTGGCGCATGTGAATTAGAAGTGAAAAAAATTGGTGCATGGGAAACAAAAGGTTGGCCACCCCTGTAGTTAGGGACATCTGCATCTGTATTCTTTAAAAAACAGTTGAAGTGGTATTTATCATCAATCCCTGATTCACTGCGATTTTACGAAAGGTATATAGACATCCTTATCTATTTAGTTCATTTATTTGTTTGTGAGCAACTTTCACAAAAACTACAGTACCGATCTTGACCAAAATTGGTATTCATATTGGGTGTGACCCAAAATGAATCTGTAACAGTTTGGATAAAGTGCATCATAGTACAAGTGTCCATTGGTACTTTAAAAGTAATCGCAATGTTAAGTAATTGGCAAATATTGTTATCGTTTATTTTTTGATTGTGAACAACATTACGCAAAAAATACAGACTTGTGGGATATGACCCAAGGACAAATCCATTAGATTTTGAAAAAAATACATCGAAGTACAAGTACGCAATAGAGTTAAGAGCAAAAGAATAATGCTTTGCGTGACGAAGGAATGCTCTCTACTGAGTGCCCCTCCAGTTCTTGATAGGCACTCAGAAGAAAGCATGCCTTCGCCAAGTCGAACCGTCTTTATCTGAATGGAGATGACTCTAATGCATTTTCCTCTCGGACTTGTTTTAGGTCATCTACTAAGAACACGAACAGCTGTAAGATTTTTTTTGGCAATAGCACAAAATAGAGAAGGTAATTGAACAGGTTATAAGTATTTAACGATTCACCGTGTTACTAAAGCATATGAATCGTATTCGAGATATTGCGTGAAAGTAAATACTTATTATTATTATTACTCTATCATTCCTTCCATTTACATGTGGAGAGTCGTTATGATTTATATTTTCCCCATTTTCTCAAATAGATTATTGTTACTGTTGACTAGACTAGATTTCCCTAATCTGTATGCCATCCAAAGTGAGAAACATTGATTACAGTGAAGGTGAAAACAGATCGTGTATGTCTTTTCTTATTTAGATTTTGCATTATTTTTGGAGGAAGAATTGCAGCAAATTAAGACTTGACACTAATACGTAGAGAAGTATTTTAGTCATCAGTCCGGAATAGTTATTTTGATGTTGGTATTAACATAGTTGTTCGAAATGTTTCCAAGTTTCTCTTTTCATTACTTATCTCTCGGAATTTCTTATCGAAAGAGCGATTTCACAAATAAATGATAGAATAGTCATCTAACAATTTTCCTTTTCGTTCATTCGATAAAGGAAGACCTTTGGATTTCAAATACATTGATATTCATATATGTTAGTATCGTATGTTTGATACACTGCCCTTCTCTGTCTCCCTGCCATGGAAAATAAAACAGTCGTCATTCAGCGCATTAAATTTGGCAATTATTTCCAGAAATTTGTCGGAATTTGGTCATTCATTACAGTAACAGTAAACATTTAATTATTAGAGCTTGGTTAAAAGTATGCATTATACTGCACAAGCTGTAACTTGCGAGGCTAGAGTTAAAGCAATAGACAAAACATATTTAAATTGGCCGAGCATCTAATTGCATCCCGAATTAGAATGTTAATCTTGCGTGCTATTCGAACCTAAGCTCCGTGTCCCTAAGTAATTGCTTTAATTTTGCAGTCTTTTAATTCTTCTACAGTTAAGAGAAAGAGTATTTCAGTACGTGGCTCTGAAATGTTATTTTTGTTTACAAGGTCTACCTTTTAATCCTCTGCGCTTAGGTTTGTTATTAACCTTTAAAAATTCAAATCAAAGTATGTCTTGTATTCGGACAGCGGCAATTGCGTTCCATTTGGGGAGATTTTCTTGTGATTTACTATTGATGAGCTTTTTTCCCTCTTATGATCGAACAGTAATTGAAGAAAATATATATATTTTTTTATATTGGGTAACAGTATTTTAATATAACATCTAGTTCTAAAGACATTTGTTAGCAATTGGAAAATAATAACTATAACATAACCTCGCAGAACCTGTCTTTAGATGAGCATACCTTCATTTTATGGATCAACACTTGCGAAGAAAAAATGCAGTTCAAATGGTTCATAAGTTTTGTGCTGTGTTTCAAACCTTTTATTTTCTAGGGATATATTCTTTGACAGTTCTATCCTAATGTTAAATAATTGTATAAACGTATTTGATCAATAATAAATGTTTTTAAAAACATACTCCCTTCTTTTTTAAATCATAATTTTTTGTATATACAACAAAAACACCCTTTTATAGCAAAAAGAGACCAGTGATCTTTATAGACATAATGAGAGACTTTCATTGACTCATATCCATTTTTATATCCTGTTATATCTGGAGGTAATAAAAGTGATAAAATCTATCTCACATTAAACCGAAAATCTGAAAACTTTTGACTTTTATTGTACGGTCATCCATTCCACGGCGACTATTGTACAATGAAATCTAGTTGCTTTCCCCGTATTAGTTTCTCATTTACATCATATATATATATATATATATATATATATATATTATATATATATATATATATATATATATATATATATATCTTGAGCCTTTGGATCAATACTTCTCCATATATCCTGAGCCTTTAAATCAATACTTCTCCATTCATCATCTCCCATCTCCCACTTCACGCTTCATAGTCCTCAGCCATGTAGGGGTCGGTCTTCCAACTCTTCTAGTGCCTTGTGGAGCCCAGTTGAACGTTTGGTGAACTAATCTCTCTTGGGGAGTGCGAAGAGCATGCCCAAACCATTTCCATCTCCCCCCCCATGATCTCATCCACATATGGTACTCGAATAATCTCTCTTATATTTTCATTTCTAATCCTGTCCCTGGTTATGTAGGAAAGCTTAATTTTCATAAAAGGATATGTACCTATAGAACTGAGGAGCATTAAAACAGAAGGGATTTATAAGCGTGAGTGCATTACCTTTAAATGTTACAACTAGTTTGAAAGCAAAAGGACGTAGCTCCTCCATTCAAATGCTGTCAGTGAGGCTTTACAGTAGAGGCTGAAAGGGCATTAGTGCCACGGAGCAAATGATCCTTTCATTTAGCCTAAAGCCCATTTCATTGGTTCGTTCACTCTATTTGTGACAGCTGGATCAGGCTGTGATTAGGAGTTTGCCCTGTGATGCCTATTGAATCTAGATATATGATGTGTTATATTAAGGAGAGAGAGAGAGAGAGAGAGAGAGAGAGAGAGAGAGAGAGAGAGAGAGAGAGAGAGAGAGAGAGAGAGAGAGTGAGATTGGTGTCTGTATATGAATGCAGTGAACTATTAGCTCGTATCTTATTACTTTGTAGTGTTAGTAAAAAAAAAAAGAAAAAAAAAGACTGTCCTTATATCTTTCGAATATGTGATTTTTTTTTACCACTTTTGGAGACTTGTGCAATCGCGTAACTGTATTACGATCTAAAGTAATTGAATGTGCAACTCTAAGCTCACCAAGGTTGAATTAATGAAATAGATAAATAAGGAGTGAAGATTAGGCGTTAGGTGTGACTTAAGTAAGTGTTAAGGCCACCTATAGAAAAATTAGAAGATTTACGACCACCGAAAGCATAACACAGAATAATGACAGGGTCAATAAACCCTTTTAAATTAGATTACCGCCTCATAAATCTACTTTTCCTGGGACGGGGGCCTCAAAAGGTCTTATTGCTAAGGACGTCCTATGGATGTAGTAGCCATAGCGACATAATTACCAATTTCCGAGGGTTAATCAAAGATGGTTTATTATAATTGATTGATTAATTTGAAGTTTTCTGGGATCCTGACATCAAAGGTCATTGACGCCGAATGTTTGCTATAAGCACTTTTGTCTGCTTCTGACATTTTTCGTCCTCTGCTCCGAGGAAGTATTTTCTCCTCTTAGATATTTTTCGTGTGAGTAGCTTACAAATCGGCAA
>NC_090727.1:107288798-107298798 GCF_036898095.1 Palaemon carinicauda | reverse complement strand
AGCTAAAATGCATTATTTTTTCCCGACACAATTGAAATGGTCCAAACTGCAATTGCTATCCACCAACGCTGATGAAGGGCAGCGATGAACTTGTTTCGACTCGCGATTAAAAAAAAAAAAAAAAAAAAAAAAAAAAAAAAAAAAAAAAAAACCTGAAGTCTTGAACTAGGTAAAACCCGACAAGCTTAAAGATGACTCTTAAAACTAAATATTTTTTTTTTTCTCAAACAATCTGGTTACAACCAAGTAAATGACTGTCTTTGGCAACGTAAGGTGGAAGAAGTTTTCTAGATTGACTGGGAACCTAACGCTTATTGTAGTTATTTGAAATACATTCACATAAATACGGTAAGGCATTTTTGTCCTTGATAAAAAAAAAAAATCCATAAAGCTGAAATAATGAAATAGTACAAGTAATAATGCTAATTTTTGTAAAATGAGTCTGTTAAAATGTTGTCTGTAATCTTAAAATTTCTCTTTGCCTAATGTATGACGTATTAGCAAGGTAAGAAAAGTTTATCGATTCGACGGTTTTGTATTGGGATGTAAAAGATAAACGATTAAGGAAAAATCAGGCGTGTAAAAGTTAGAACTTTTTAAATTATTTACTGTATATCCTCAATAGATGATCCTCAATAGAAGATCCTCAATAGAAGATACACATTCGTCACGGTAAAGATGATGGTATTTTTACAGCTCGTGATAGTTTATAGTGTTTTGTTTAATTAAATGAAATGTGTGTGCCACTTTCATTTATTTCTGAATCCTCGTATTGGCTAACTGAAAATATTTTAGAACCCTCAATTATGACATAGCATCCTGCACGGTAGCGTTTCACTACTTCTTTTGTAGTCGCAATACCTGGTATTGTAAGAATTCTTTCTTAATCATTATCTTAAATACTTTCCCAGTTTTTATTTTTAGTTTACTGTGATATAGGATTAAAGGGAACAAATCAGAATAACTGCTATCGAAAATTACTTTTGGTTATGTAAATATCCAAAAGGACATTCATAGTTCACATTTCTTCAAGTACATGCCCCAAACCTTTCATACAGACAGCTGTGACTCTTCGGTTTGGTTTACGTTGATTTCACAAACTATGGCAGAGGAATTGATGCAGGCTATTTTATATATATATATATATATATATATATATATATATATATATATATATATATATATATATATATATATATATATAATATATATATATATATATATATATATATTATATATATATATATATTTATGTATATATATATACATATATATATATATATATATATATATATATATATATATATATATATACATATATACATATATAAATATATATATATATATATATATATATATATATATATATATATATATACATATATACATATATAAATATATATATATATATATATATATATATATATATATATATATATATATAT
Source organism: Palaemon carinicauda (assembly GCF_036898095.1). Taxonomy (NCBI): domain Eukaryota; kingdom Metazoa; phylum Arthropoda; class Malacostraca; order Decapoda; family Palaemonidae; genus Palaemon; species Palaemon carinicauda. The sequence goes on along the minus strand of NC_090727.1, from coordinate 107,297,353 downwards.
ATATACACATATAATATATATATATATATATATATATATATATATATATATATATATATATATATATATATATATATATATATATATATATATATATAAATGTATATATTACATAATTCTACGTGGTTTACTTTCGTTTTCGGTGAGTATTTATTTGAGTTATCTTCGGATGCTCCCTCTCGGCACATGCCCCTAATTCCCCTTCCTCAACATCTTTCCGAGGTGGCTGTCTGCAATTTAATTGGATCAAAGACCTTGAGAAAATCTCTCGAATCTCTTGCGAGGATAGGATCACCTTTTGAAAATAAACTTTTCGTGTTAATTGTCTTAAAAGTGGCTCCACTTTTGAGAGAGAGAGAGAGAGAGAGAGAGAGAGAGAGAGAGAGAGAGAGAGAGAGAGAGAGAGAGAGAGAGAGAGAAATTGAATTGAAGTTCTCTGACACGAGAGAGAGAGAGAGAGAGAGAGAGAGAGAGAGAGAGAGAGAGAGAGAGAGAGAGAGAGAAATTGAATTGAAGTTGTCTGACACGAGAGAGAGAGAGAGAGAGAGAGAGAGAGAGAGAGAGAGAGAGAGAGAGAGAGAGAGAGAGAGATTGCAATTGATGAATATTGAAAGTAGTGGTTGTGTCACATCGTTGCGGTGCAGAGAATCAGGCAACTTGGAGATTGCAGGTGGTTGCGATGAAAATCAATTTTCCTTTTTCTTTAGGATCTATTTAGAGAATGAAATAGAAATACAGGTTATCCTTACAAATGGCCTCCGATGATTGACCAACTGAACTAATTCCTATGCTCTCCTGTTTAGGTCACTAAATGTGGGGGTCGCCTTCCGAATGACTTAATTCTACTGTATTTTTTATTGTGAACTGCTGTAGAGGAAGTATCCTGATGGCACTTTTTTTCTTGAACCCCTAACTTCAGCATCCTTTTTTGTTTCCCTGTCCAAAGAGGCTATGCAGTGAGTGCAAGTGGTGCTGTAGCCAGTGACTTTAGCCTTCTGGAAGCATAATAAACATTATAGAGGTTGCGTAAGGAAAGAACTTCCAGTGAACACTCAGAGATGCACCATTTTTTCGATGTGTCTCCGAAGAAAACACCTTAAAGATTTGTAGAGATCATCCGTGAAATCTGCAGTAAAATGCGCTTTTATACATTTAAGTCTGTGTACTGTCGGTTAGTCTATGATTTAGTCCATATATCAGTCCTGGGTCCACTTGACCCTTCTGAGAAATTTATGAGAAATCTTTCATTTTCATAAAATATCTGTTTTGGTGTTTTTTACTGTTTATAGAATAATTTATTGTTATTTTTTTCTCATCGTTTATTTATTTCCTTATTTCCTTTCTTCACTGGGCTATTTTTCCCTGTTGGAGCCCTTGGGCTCATAGCATCTAGCTTTTCCGACAAGGGTTGTAGCTTGGCTAGTAATGATAATAATAGAATGTTTTCTCAGTAAACGGAATTGCAAATTCGAAATGATTTTTAAAGATGATATCCGTATTTAACGACAATTAGGAAACAATTGTTTATGTATTCTTAAACGATCTGTCACCCAAGTGAAAAGTAAAATCTGCCAAAAGGGAATTAGTTGATTATCATAGAAAGTGAGGGGATTGGCCAGAAAAACAACATACAAACAGAAGAGAAAGAATAGTGATTGGTTGAAGGTACATTTTAGAATTATTAAAAGTTTAAGCATTGTGTGCAGTTCTAGACATTTTCACCCATTTTTTTACGAGAAATATAACACCTAATTCAAATTCCCTTGTTATATATGAATTCATCAAATGTTTTTTTTTCTTTAAAAAAAAAAAAAAAAAATGGAAGTAAGCATTTTCCGGTATTTTTATTTGTGATCGATATTTTGACAATTAAAATATTAAATATTGATGCTTTGTATATGAAATCATAAATTTTTACAGTTTCCCAAAAGAGAGATCAAAGGAATGTCCATCTAGATCAGTTTGTCACTGACCTGAGCAGCTCTCCCCATCTCTGCGTTTTTCAATTCACGATAAATTACCTCGTCCCTCGTAAATACTCCTCAACATCGAAAATATTTATCCTCTCTTCTTGATTACGATATCAGATTTCTTTGTTTTTTCCATTCTTCCGAAACGAGAGAGAAGAACTAATAAAGGATAGGAGTTGATAAATCCCAAAAAAGAAAATCTGTATTAGCCGCGAATGGTTGAATGTCAATTGCATTATTCAAGATATAAAGCGTGCATTTGAAAAATGAAATATTTACAAATGTTATTTATATTTTATGTAATTGATATATCATAGAATAACAATTCTCCTTAAAATATTATCCCCAGTAATTCTAGTTGTTCTGAATTTTGAAGATTTATAATAAAGCATTAATCTTGCCAAGTAATACATTTTACAAATAAAATAGTTGAATAGAAATTTATAAAAATAAACTTGGAAATTAGAAAACAAAGATGTGAAAATCTCTCCGTGATCAAAGAACCCTTCTCTCAATAGGAAAAAAAAAATCATGCAACTGTATATAGATTGTGAATGAAGATCCCGGATGCAGAAGGAGGAAGAGGAAATCTGTCGTCCGCACTCCTCAAAAGACAACCTTTTTTCTTTTATTTATTTTTTTCATAGGGAATAGAGCCATTTTAGAATTTCGAAAGAATAGTGATGAAATTTCAAGTTTTGTCCGACGGAAAATTCTTGTATAATATTTAGAAAAAGTAAATGGAAGTTATATGTTTAAAGTTATACTTTTAACCTATAGCTGAAACAGTATATAATTTGTAGAAAGTTCTTTGAAACGACTTTAGTAATGTAACATTATGTAAGAGAAATCTTTATTTTCATTAATTTTGGAATTTGAAAGTAAAGCAAAGTGGACTGAGGCTTTGCGATTGTATTTTTTAATTGCTATTGCATTTCACCTTTCGAGCTCTCGTAGAAGGTTAAACGCCATAAAGTCTCCTTAAGCGGTGAACTGTAGGCATCGCTGGAGGATGTTTGCAGTATTTTTAGTCTCCTTGATGCACCCACTTTTTAGCCATCTACTTTACCTCTGTACCAGCTTCCCCTCTTACTGCCCAACCTCATCGAATTTTTATTTCAAACATCAACTATGAGGGGTATTAATACAGAAACCATGAAGTTTTCTCTCTCTCTCTCTCTCTCTCTCTCTCTCTCTCTCTCTCTCTCTCTCCTCTCTCTCTCTCTCTCTCTCTCTCTCTCTCTTGCGTTGAATAGCCTTCTCGGCCCCAGCGCCATGTCATATGGCCCTAATCCCTTAAATCAAAATCCCCAAATCATTTGTTTAGTCTATTGTTAGGGCAAAATTAGAGAGGTTCTAGAAGGTCCACTTTCTGTGTATGTGTGTGATTTCAATCGGTCTAGCATCAGACTCGTTTAGGCTACCGGCACTAGTCTACTCTCCATGATATTGAATCTAATTACCTTTGAGCTTTATTAGTGATCTGGTCATTCAGTCGATATCAGTGATTAAACCCGCAACACTTACGAATTAAGAAATAATTATTGGGAAAGTGATATATGAAGCGGTAAAGTAAAATACACAAAGGGCCTCGGTTAGATTTCGCCAATCATCTCTATCTTGAGCTTTTAATTCAATACTTGTCCATTCATCGTCTCCTACTTCGCGCTTCATAGTCCTCAGATATGTAGGCCTGGGTTGTCCAACTCTTCTAGTGCCTTGTTGAGGAGGTGATGATGAAAGTGATATACTAGAGTGAGGAAACTTGGCTTGAAACGCAAAGTAAGGTCGGCGCGTACTTCAGAGTCAGCAGATCTTTTTATCACGGAATATTCAGACATATTATTGAATTATACGATCCCTCGCCAAACGTGACAAGTTACTACAAACATAAGTATGAGCTCTTCGCCTGAAGTATATGACCACACTTTGTTCTTACCTGATAGATTGAATTGGCACCAATATTCCTCTGCCATTCAATTTGTATTCTTTCACGGATAAACCCTCAATCTTACGGGTTGGGAATGAGTAGCTGCAATACTTGTATGAAATGCGTATTTACTTCATGAGTTTTATTACCCTCATGGAATATTTGAAGTTATTGCATGAAGGTAGGTAGGCAATATGTAGACCTACAGGATCTGCATTCTAAACTACATAATCCTGAAGGTTTGCAAGGTATAAAACTCTTATTTTTTCTCTCAACTTTAGAGACATAGTTGCAGTTATTAGAAGTGAATATCGTTCAATTTATTATTTTGCTGGCAAACCCTATTCCACGGACTTTGTTACACCTATTAGCAAGAAATTAATGATACAGAATACATTGCTGATATGATTATATATTTGTGGTGAAGATATAGGTATGTATGGATCTTATAGGAGAATCACTATCAAGAATTATTTTCATCTCATTCTGTTCTGATTTCCTTGTAATTATATGTCACTTAGGTATGAATACGTATGCCTTGCTAGATTGATTATATATATATATAATATATATATATATATATATATATATATATATATATATATATATATATATATTATATATATATATATATCTCATTTCAGGTCAGTTGAGTTTCAATGGTGTTCACTTACAATCTGTGATTTGTGAAAGGTAAGGATGATATGCTTATATATGATATTTCTTGTATGGAGTGTACGAGACGCGAGGCTAAGTATCAAATTCTAAATTTCAACATCGGTACCGTTACGATAGAGTGAACATTGGTTCCTCCGACTTTCTTTTGTTTGTAGGAAAGGGTCGTTTTTTACTTCTGTCTCTCTTTCTGTTATTCCCGATAGGAAGATCTGATATTAGCCTTGATTTCCGCTTTGAATATGCTGACTTTGACAAGAAAGAATAACAATTTCAATTTAGAATCCCATTGTGATGTGTATCGGGGTCAAATTTTCTATCCTCTACAAGTTAAAATAGTTTCAAATTAGTAAATCATAATAGCTCAAGTTTATGTCTTTTAATTTGAGAACCTGCGACTACTTAAAATTAAGAATTCCAATTAACAATAACCACTCACTTAGTCATTGAAAATATTTGCTTTATGACTGGTCTCCTTTTCGTAATGGGATCTGTCATGAAATGTATATTTTGATTATATCTTAAATTTTGAAGCTTTGTTGTTCAGACGAAGACATCTTAATTCATTCACTCTCTCTAAAGCTTACTTGCTCTTGTGTGATGGTGATTTCTTAAGAGATATCACAATTTCGTGAACAAATTTTGTTTTTCCAATCTTGCCCTTCGAAAGCCGATTTACACAAGATAGAATATAGTATTTTAGAGGTTGACAATATCAATAGCATATTCACGTAAATATAAAATAGAAACGTTTACGGGATATAATGCTGAGGACAGTTGTCAACTTTGCAGTGGAAAGACTAATTGTAGAAGATTTGTCATATTTCGGATTAAAGAGCCTAATGCTTGTGGGATGTCCGTTGAGTAGTTCCACCCAAGGTCCTTTAATGGGAGAGGTCGGCTCATCAGCGAGCGAAAATACGTTCCGTCTGCGCATGACGTCACACCTCGTATAGTCTCCCTTGACAGCATTGACTGACAGGTAGGCTATACGTAGTAACACGATACAAGGATACCTTTCCAAAATAAAAATACTCCTTAATATTTTATTTCTATTCTTTTTATTAAAGTACAGATTATCCTTAGGGCAGACCATACATCAAAGTTTAATAATATTCTGATGCTTCTAAACATAGTCATAGGGTATAGATGTATCTTAAAAGGGAACACAAATACTGTAATGTATTGACTGCCACTTATCCTAAACCAAAGAGGTATAGATTAACGTAGAGAAAGTTGTCCTTGGTACTAAATCCTACACAACGAGTTAAAGATTCTCATTTTAATCCTAACAGATTAACAGAACAAAGATGACAGTTTAATAGTGATGGAATTCAGATAAGCATGAGTTTGTTTCTCACCGAGCCAGGTGTGCACCCCAGGAGGAAAAATTAAGTTGTTGTTTTCATGGTTTTTCTTACTGTGCTCCTGCAAGTCCTCTTTTTCTTTTTACTTATGTCGATAATGTTGTTGAGGTGCCGCATTCTAAAAAACACTGATATTTTGGTCAAAAATTCCACAACCTCGTCAGGAACACCAGTGACAGCAGATTTCATTTCAGCAGCCATTGTTTTTATGCATTCTGTTCCTGGTCTAAGCCCATACCCATGCATTGCTCAAAAAATTTCTCTACAAATTTTTAGTTCAGAAAAAAAAAATCGTCGGATGGTGCATAGAGTTTTCCTTCACTTATATAATGGACCCATGTCTCTGACGTCTTGCTATCAACAATATACCCTAAATTTGGATATTTAAACAAAAACTTTTTCACTACATATCCACCGATATATCTTAAGGACTATTCCTCGATAACAGATCCTGTGGTGTCAATGGATTTCTGACATTTGGCAAATTCTGTTTCCTCAGGGAACATTTCGTCATTCTTAAGATCCACATCAATTTAAAGGTCTCTAAACATGATGTTTATCATACATATTTCTAAGGCCAATTCCCTGTCATTGAAAGATTTATCAGATCCATTTCCATCACGTTCAGATGATACCATTTCATGGGATAACGGGTCAAGGTTTTCATTTGCCTTATCGCTAACAAGTTCAATATCCCTACTTAGCAAAAAGTTTTTCAATCTGTACTTGAAATTAAGGCATCGGGATGATCATGAGAACCCCTCATCTGCCTAATACCTCCAAAAAAATTCAAGACAGTCTTGATTCAATCTCCTTGTCATAATAAAAGAAATGTCCTGACTGTTTTAGCATGTTATATAGCCCAATCATTGAGTGACAAGATAATTTGCAAAGGCAATTAAATTTTGGATTTTTTACCCTCATTCCCAGCCTAGCATCAACCATTCTTTTTAGAACACTTTTCTGGCTATCCAAATCTCTCACAAATGCATTGCGGGCTTTTATGTCTCCTAACATCATAGAAGAATTGATGACATCGAACCATTCATTCACTGTAGCTATAAAATCGGCAGTTTCCTTCCAATTGTTCCTCTCTAATAAAGCCCCTTTCTCCTAAAAAATACAATGCCTTAGCACGTGACTTTGAAAGTAGCTGTGCAGCATACATACACGCTGTCTTTGTAAGCCACTTACATTTATATGTGTTTTATTAATTTTATATGCTAAGGACCTTGGTTCCACCACCGATTGGCCACAACGAGGCATCCTTATTTAATCACGATCAGCGAGAGAGAGAGAGAGAGAGAGAGAGAGAGAGAGAGAGAGAGAGAGAGAGAGAGAGAGAGAGAGAGAGAGAGAGAGAGAGAGCGAATATTAATTGCATTGCCAGAAGGAATGATTAATTAGCTTGTTCATCCCTATTTACGGAAACTTTGGTCTAATTACTGAATTACTTTAGCGTGTCGAATCTACGGGAAATAATGTTTTTTTATTATAGTTGAAATATGATCTTCCTGCTTGGGTATATGGAAATCTGTAACCTTATGAATTGGTAGTAGTCTTATGCATAATGATTGTTTAAAATAAAATAAAGTTGGTTTAAATGATCAGTTCCGATTTTACTGAAAATAGGCATTATTCGCACTTAACCCCGAATAGCCGAAGAAATCCTTTATTTAATGTATAGGAAAAATAATGATAACAGTAATGAACACAATGATATGTCACAAAGACGTACTTGCTGTGCTATGCGATCAATTTAGGTTTTGTTATCATCAGAAACAGAACGGTTTCCAACACCCACTTGCTCTTCGAAGTGATCATTACTGTAGCCAACGAAATGGGAAGCGGTGTATTCTAGGCCGGGTGCCAGGACCACCCCTCAGAATTTTTTATTTATTTATTTTTTCTTTTTTACTCACATTTCCTGATAACCTATTTCTTGAGCTATATCAAGATTATAGCGACCACCCTCAACTCGGGGCCGTTCTCACATAGGGGGCCCCATTTCACACTACGCTCAACTCCCCCTCACATAAATCTCACATAAGTCTTATATGGGCTGTCAAAAATATTCAGACTTTCATGAAATTTTGCAGGGACTATTGCAAGATATCAAGAAACACACGTAAAGAGCAGATATTTCAATATTATAATATATATTCTGAAAGTAATTCAAAATAGACACAGACAAACCGTAAAAATCGGGTTTTAACATCTTTCTCTTTGGAAACGAAGTCATCTCAGGAAAAAAATAACTAATATTTGGTTACTTATTGCATTATAAATACTTCCTTGTTACATACGCTTTCATTTGACCCTATATTGACATTTCTTATCGCCAAAGTTTACGTTATACTAAAAAATACCAAAACTTCTCTATCCGTTTCAAACTGATAAATCCGTATTTTCTGTAGCTACTTTACGATAAAAATGGTCCAAGAATGTAGAAAATTTGCGCAATGAAAGTATCAGCTCGTAAGATTTCATACCGATGCAAACAGCAATAAATTCTTTTTGTTGTGATGGAAATGGATGAATTAAAGCCATAATATCCTGTATTCGGTTTGCCCAATTTCGATAACTTAGTTTAGGAATTGAAAAATGAACGAG
>NC_090727.1:107231298-107276298 GCF_036898095.1 Palaemon carinicauda | reverse complement strand
ATGCTTGTTTTGTCTAGTATTGATATTATCTTGGTCACATCTTTATATATATATATATATATATATATATATATATATATATATATATATATATATATATAGTATGTATGTATGTATATGTATATATATATATATATATATATATATATATATATATATATATATAAATATATATATATATATATATATATATATATGATAAGATCATATTACAAGCTAACATCTTCCATTAGCTACCCTTTCTTCACGTAAATTTCAAATTCCTTATCTTCTGTTCTTTCTTTAATCTAATCATATTTTCTACTCCTAGTTGTTATATTTCATCCTTCGCTGTGATGTTTGATATCACAGATGAAATATCTTTTTACAATATAGTTTTTTAAGGGTAAGGAAATTTTTACTAACATTACTTGAGAGACGCCATTCTACCCCAATTCACTTAATCCTAACTAAATTTACACCATCTAAAGTCATTATCTCTTGCCGAAGTCGTCCGTGTTAATTGGGTTATCTCCACTCGCCTTGTGTTCCTCGGAAATCCGTCATTTGCCTTCCGAGAATCATCTTGTTCTTGTTTCCTGACTCCTTCTCTTCTTGTGAACAAAATTTTGATATTGATTTCATAGGCCATTTTCAGGGTCATCTGATGAATAGCTGTTATTCATCTGTATCATTTCGTTTGGAAGAACTTTTTACCCCCCCCCCCCCACACACACACAATCCATTTTTTAATATATATAAGTAGAGCTTTTTTCTGTTGCAATGCTAACAAAACTGGTGATGATGAAAAGAAAAAAATGAAGGTCTTATCAAACCCTCTACAATTCATAAATCTATTTTCCTTAGTGTAATTTAGGGGTTGGATATATTGTTTTTTGTATTGTGAATTACTTTGTTAAATTTCTCTAAAGTTAATTGAATACGTTTCATCGTTAAGCCGCTTCCCCTATAAGGGGATGACCACAGAAAACAATCAAGTGACTGTCTTATTTATACTTATTTTGCTGAATCTTGAATGATAGGTACAGTATGTTCAGCTATATCCTATATCTACAGCATACAGAAAGCTAAACATATACAGTGAATATATATATATATATATATTATATATATATATATATATATATATATATATATATATATATACGTACATATACTTATATACATATATGATAAATTTTGCACATTTTTACGTGTTTTTCATTTTCAAATAAGCCATATATATTTTAGATATATTAATGTCTGGATTCTCTTAACGACCTCGGGATCAGAGCCCTAGGCGAAACCACACAAAGACAAGAGCTTGGCTCCGGCCGGGAATCGAACCCTGGTCGGCAAGCTTATATAGACAGTGACTAACCCATTTGGCCACGAAGAAAAATAAAAGTCAATGACAATTCTACTGTACTTATACCTGTCGAATTCAAGTATTTTGTACTTAGAATTGAAATCAACCTATCTTCACCATCGTAGCTGATTGGTAGTTTGTTACTTGGCATTCAATTAATGATAAATTTTGCACATACTTCCTTTGTAACTATTGAGTATTTTAATTAGAGAAAAACAGAAAATATTTTTGTCTTTGTTCAGAGTAGTTTCTATGATTTCTTTGTAAATCTTATTGCATACCTTGAATTTAGAGATTTGACTTGTATATATAAATGAACACCCCATCAACCTTCCTCCCCCCCCCCAACCCCCCACCCCACCCCCCTCTTGACTCTGTTTGAAAGTATTCTGATTTGTTTTCAAAGTAGTTTTTAGGATTTCTTGGTAAATTTCATTTCTTGCCTTTAATTAGAGATTTGTTTTGGATTTGTAAATGATTACCCCAGATCTCTCTCTCTCTCTCTCTCTCTCTCTCTCTCTCTCTCTCTCTCTCTCTCTCTCTCTCTCATATTAAATAATAATGATGAATTTATGTTAAACACCAAGGCCTATAAAATACACATGATCTGTTTTCTTGTTCGTTCCCCAGATTCGCTTACACGTTTTTCCTGTCAGTCTGGTAGATTGAACGACCAATAAATCTGAAGTTGAGCAATATATTTTTGTTCATAATAAATTTTTTGTGGCTCTTTTGGGTGACGGACCTTTGATTTATTTCATTTCACACGAGACACGAGAGATATTGGAGCGGAAGACGCGATCCGTCAGGGTTTTGTACTTTAATAAACAAGGATATGTGGTTTGGTCAAAATCGATACAGTAGTTTTTGTGTAGAGTTACTCAAAAACAAATAAATGAACTAAAGAGAGAGCAGTGAATACATACCCCTCGCCTAATCGTAGTGGATCAAGGACAGATGATAAATACCACTTTAACTATTATTAAAGAATACAGATGCAGATGTTATACTATAACTAATGGAATTGTAAATGTAATTGATGATAATATGTGGAGTCGTCAGCCTCATCTTTAAATTTTATCTCTAATCCCCCTATATAATAAAGAGCAAGTGTCTAAATATATATATATATATATATATATATATATATATATATATATATATATATATATATATATATATATATATATATATATATATATATATATATATATATATATCTTTCCTATTAGGGTGACCGACATTGCCAAACTTATAACTACTCATTCTCTCCTCATTCCTTAGGTGGGGGTAGAAGAGTAGTCATACCCTGGTGAGAGGGGGTACCCCGGTCTTGTAGTTAGGTAGGGGGGAGGGGGTTGGCAGGGTTAAATCTGCTAGTGTGCATATCTAAATATTTAGCCATCATTTTTGACGGGTGGCGTAAACTAGTATTGATGTAAAGGGAACTAAGAGTCCATCTCAATCATGTGATTTATTAATAGGTGATTCACGATGACATCCCTGCGGTGTCTAGTTTGATCCTCCCCATTGTCTTAGCTTAGCTTGAAAGGTTTTACGTTTTGTTCATGTGGCGATGCTGTCACTCGGCTTGTCTCTTGTAGATCTAATGGAGGCTGTGTGTTTTCGGGAAAAGGTTTTCTCTTCCTTTTATGTCATATTTCAGACATATGTTGCTAAAAGAAGCAAACAGTATCCTGTGAAGGAAACTTGGGATCCCTAATGAATTCATTCGTCTTTTCTCTTGTGATATTCCCCGGGGAAAAGCCTGTGGGAGTGTTTGCTTTTATGCTTCGGAGGGTGAGATGAAAATATGCATGTGCTTGCTTCTGGTTCTACCCTGAAATTAGTATATATATATATATATATATATATATATATATATATATATATATATATATATATATATATATATATATATATATATATAATTTCCTGTCATGCTAAGCGGCATTGCCAAACACATGACTACTTGGTCTCTCCCCGTCTCTTGGATATGGGGAGAGGAATTAATTCTGATTAGCCACAGGTATCTTTCAATGATGAACTCACTTTATTATTGGATCAAAGATCCACATTGATATTATTCTTAGGATAAGTACGTCGTCTTGTATTCGAATTTGATATTAAAAGGTATTGATGGATTATTCGATATATATATATATATATATATATATATATATATATATATATATATATATATATATATATATATATATATATATGTGTGTGTGTGTGTATGTGTGTGTGTGAATGTATGTATGTATGTGTGTATATGTATGTATGTATGTGTGTTTGTATGCATACACATACACTAACTTTCCGTCTTTTTTTCTTGTAAGAGGATGGTTTTAAATGTTACAATATCCTTTTTTATAACATGATAATTTTGTAAAGAATGATTTACCAGTCACAAGTATATTATGCGGACGGAATTTATAAGGACGTGTTTGCAAGATGTTGGTTATATGTCAAAAGATCCTTGGAAAAGAGGTGAACTTGTCAATAGGATAACTTTCCAACTTCTGAATAGAGCTGAATGGTGCAGTGCATCAAAGCAATTTTGTCATTGACAAATCACCAGCAATTGCATAGAATTAGCAATGTAGGGGAAGGTTGACAATAAGTAAGAGATCGTGTTGCAACCGGATGTTTTATTCATATGCGTTTGTAGAATTATGTATACGTATTCTAACAACTTGTAAGAAAAAGAAATGAACGAGACATATTTTTCAGTTTTATTCATAGATGAAGGAGAGTTAGATATATAGAAGTTAAACAAGCAAGTCATTCTTCGTAGCATTTCAGATCTATTTCTTCTTTAAATAATCTCTCAAGATTATATATTTATTTGTTAGTTCTTTTTCACTTGCTCTTGAAAGTTGATCAAGTACCGGATTTTTAGTTTATTTAAGAAAGTACTGTACACTATTGAGTGCTTTTATTTTTTTATAAATTATCTCTCTCTCTCTCTCTCTCTCTCTCTCTCTCTCTCTCTCTCTCTCTCTCTCTCTCTCTCTCTCTCTGTGTGTGTGTGTGTAGAAGGACATTTAGGAATTAAGGAAATACATAATTTATTGTTGGCTTATTCTCAATAAGAATATATTTTTGTAAGTTATTTTAGTAAAAGATGTCTGGTAGTTGTTAAATCTTAACATAATTGTAACAAAGTCTCTCCTATTACAGTGTGATAACACTAAGTCATGTGGTTATACCGTAAACTATACAAAAGAGAAAGTGAGAAGGATATTACGCATTTCAAGGTTCTTATCGTTTCATATGGGCCAATAGTTTTTACATAAATATACGCATATGTACTAACCTTGTGCTTACAGGTTTTATATTTTCCTCTGGCTTAATTCTAAATGTGATATTTATTAAAATAACAATTATTTCATTATTTCAATTTTCTCGAGGTAAATTGTATCAGGTTTCACCTTATTAAATTTTCTACCGCCAAATTAACGCAGCATTTCACCAAGTTTCTTTCTTCCAATTGCAATACTTTATATTTTTTAGTTCAGTCTTTCTATCTATGTTTCATATATATATATATATATATATATATATATATATATATATATATATATATATATATATATATATATATATATATATATATATATATATATATCAGAAGCACACGTGATTTTAATCAATGTAAATATAACCAACGAAAGGCATTTAATACCGAATTCTATCTGGATATATATTCCCAAGATAGAATTCGGTATTAAATGCCTTTCGTTGGTTATATTTACACACACACACACACACACACACACACACACACACACACACATATATATATATATATATATATATATATATATATATATATATATATATATATGTATATATATATAAAATATATATACATACATACATATATATACACACACACACAATAACAACAACAACAACAAATGGAACTGATTCTAGTCCACTGCAGGACAATGACCTAAGACATGTTAATTGATGTCTGGGGCTACTAGGCTTGTTTCCATCACCACACTGGCCATTGCGTATTAGTGATGGTAGGAGATTTTCGTCTGATCGCTCACAGCAAACCAACATAGTATGGGTGTCCCTGACTAGTACAACTTGCTGATCATGGTGATTCACAAACCCTTTCACCACTTTGATGTATCCCCACTCATATTTATAGAAAGGATTTCAAATTCATTTTGGAATCATTGTATTAAAAGACATAATCAATTGATGTCCAGTTGATTATATTTCATATTGCAGCCCTTCAAGATATGTTTTTCTTTTTTTTATATGTATTCAAGTAAGCAATTGTTAAAACAATTGTTCTCTCAAAATTAATTTATACTTTCTCTTATCCAATTACAATGATAGACACGTTAAATTATAATGCAGAGATTGGACCTTTTAAGCTTTTATCCCAAGTGCTTTTTTTCTTGGATAAAATAAATGTTAGAGAACCTCTATAAACCTGTTATGGTTTTTTGTTTTCGAAAATGTTTAGATTTTTCCTTCGTTTTGCGAGATTTTATTGTGAAAGTCCTTTTCTGATCGGTTTGCCGGTACAGTTTCCATTCGTGACCCACAACTTTATTTGGCCTTTTCTTCCTTTCATTTTTATCTGACGAAAAGAAGCCCATGATATATATTTTCATTTTAGGGAAATGAGGTGAAACAGGGGGGGGGGGGGTAGGAAGCTTTTTCAATTCAGTGATCACATCCGTCTTTGCATTATCTATTAGCTCCCAAAAAGTAGCTTCATGGAAAAACTCTTGAAGGATGGCGTCTTGGTTAGAGATGGAGGGCAACTAGATTAAGTATTTACTTGAACGCCCAGCCATTTTCCATCACCACGATTGCCTCTGAAGATTGGCGAGATTGTGGGATTTAAGTCTGAGCGCTCATAGAAATTCAATCTAGTATGGGTGACTTTGACTAGTACAGTTTCGACGATTATATATATATATATATATATATATATATATATATATATATATATATATATATATATATATATATATATATATATTTATATATATATATATATATATATATATATATATATATATATATATATATACAGCTTGAATATCGTGGTATATTTCTAATAAAAAATAGAACAGAACATAAAGGAATAACCTTAACAATTTGTGAAGTAAAAGTTGATGATGATGATGATGATGGAGCAGCAAGAAAACGATGCACAGACAGAGAGAGAAAATACTTAATAATTTTCTCATATCCCTGAAGATTGAGAAGAATTTCTAGAAGTTACAAGAATAAAAACTTCAAGCAAATGATAAGGAGAATGTTATACAAAATTTTGAGTCAGTAGACATTAATATTATATTTATTAATAGTTTTAATAAATAGACAAGATTTACTTTTAGATAAAACTAATATTGATTATATTTATCAATATTTACTTCTATAAATTAAAATCTACTGTACGGAATTATATGTTCAAAGTAATGAAGGAAGTCTTGTATCAATCACTTCCGAGAGAATTTCTTCCGAAGTTCCAAAGGAAATCTTGAAGAACTCGTCCGGAGACTTAAGGCGGAATTAGAGAAATGTAAAGAAAAAAAAGATTTTCAACTTGAACCCGTTAAATATTCATTAAAATTACAATTGGGAATAATTTAGAAAAATATTTTTGTTTTTTCATTGTGAAAGTAATTCTAATTCCAAAAATAATCGTATAAAAATTCAATGATGTCTAATTTCATATAAATTTACATAACAATATCCGATATTTTCATTTGAAAACAATATTTTGACTTGAATGTTCTAAAATCCTCTCCGTCTTCAGGGATATGATATGATGATTAAATACTCTTTTACTGCGTTTCATTCTACCTTGAGGCTTCAGTGACCCTGGCAGTTATGACGCCGCCTAGTGTCAATGACCTTTATAGTTGCGACGCTAGGCAACTTAATCAATCTTTCAATATGATCATATGATAAAACCCCTGATATAGGGTCTCTCTCTCTCTCTCTCTCTCTCTCTCTCTCTCTCTCTCTCTCTCTCTCTCTCTCTCTCTCTCACGGGTGATAAAAACATGATTTTTACTAAGCGTGGGTCTAAATTATTAAGTCAGGACTTGCTGTTCCTAAATACAAATTTCTTCTTATCAACAATCATATAAGTGATGAAAATATATCTCTCTTTAGCCAAGTTCCAGATAAGAATAATGACATCTCTGATACCTTTTTCCTGCAGTAAACTAGAAACGGCTATATTTGTTGTACATAAATAAATAGTTATATTCTGAATAGATACTTTTGCTATTTCCTATTTTTTAATAACAAATAGACATCAGAAATAAATTTTATGCACACGCACACACACATATACCTATATATATATATATATATATATATATATATATATATATATATATATATATATATATATATATATATATATATATATATATATATATATATATATATATACACATTTTCATTTATGATAATATGCACATGCTTATATATGTGTGTTTAGTTGTTCAGTGGCCACTTTCCAATTGGTAAGGGTAGAATAGACTCCTTAGCTATGGTAAGAAGCTCTTTTAGTAGAAGGACACTCCAAAATCAAGCCATTGTTCTCTAGTCTTGGGTAGTGCTGTAGCCTCTGTACCATGGTCTTCCACTGTCTTAGGTTAGAGTTCTCATGCTTGAGGGTACACTCAGGCACACTGTTCTATCTAGTTTATCTTCCTCTTTATTTTTTGTTTAGGAAATATTTATTTTAATGTTATTATTTTTAAAATATTTCATTTTTTCTTGTTTCCTTTCTTCACTGGGCTATTTTCCCTTTTTGGACCCCTGGGCTTATAGCATCCTTCTTTTCCAACTAGGGTTCTAGCCTAACATTTAATTATAATAATAGTAATAATAATAATGATAATAATATTAATATTTTGATATAAATACTACTTAATTGGGGTTTACCTTGATATAAGTAGTACTTAATTGGGCTTTATCTTGATATAAGTACTACTTAATTGGGCTTTATTTTGATATAAGTACTGCTTAAGCCAGGTTTATTTTGATATAAGCACTACTTAATGGGGCTTTATTTTGATATAAGTACTACTTAATTGGGCTTTATCTTCATATAAGTACTACTTAATTGGGCTTTATTTTGATATAAGTACTGCTTAAGCGGGGTTTATTTTGATATAAGTACTACTTGATTGGGCTTTATCTTGATATAAGTACTGCTTAAGATGCGTTTATTTTTTATATAAGTACCACTTAATTGGGCTTTATCTTGATATAAGTACTACTTAATGGGGCTTTATCTTGATATAAGTACTACTTGATTGGGCTTTATCTTGATATAAGTACTGCTTAAGTGGCGTTTATTTTTATATAACTACCACTTAATGGGGCTTTATCTTGATATAAGTACTGCTTAAGACGCGTTTATTTTTATATAAGTACCACTTAATTGGGTTTTATCTTCATATAAGTACTACTTAATGGGGCTTTATCTTGATATAAGTACTGCTTAAGTGGCGTTTATTTTTATATAAGTACCACTTAATGGGCTTTATCTTGATATAAGTACTACTTAATTGGGCTTCATCTTGATATAAGTACTGCTTAAGTAGCGTTTGTTTTTATATAAGTACCACTTAATGGAGCTTTATCTTGATATAAGTACTACTGAATTGGGCTTTATCTTGATATAAGTACTGCTTAAGTGGGGTTTATTTTGATATAAATACTACTTAATGGGGTTTTATCTTGATATGAATACTGTTTAATGATGTTTTTTCTATATAAGAAGTGTGTAATGAGTTATAATACGTAATTAGTTTAAACTACCTGGATACTTTTCCAATGATGTTTATCTAATGTATTATTATATTTTTAAGTACACCTTAAGTTTCAAAGGTGAATAAGTTGTTTCCTTTTTTAATTAATCTTGTTTTAGGATATTGCAGTTATACTGCATTTTTGAGACAATAAACCATAATTTTTTTCCAAAAATAACAACTTTGAAAATATAAAAAAAAAATTTCACTTTTTATGGTCAGGGAACATCCATCTTCCATGCAATCTAAGTTAGTATAACATGAATTTAGTTTTTGACTGTTTTGTCAATAAGGTTTTCTCTAGGGCTCCATCTTTCATTTTTCCCTATTTCTGCCAAGGATTGGGAAGCTGATAAAATATTATGATTCTTTCAGACATGTAACTTGAAATTTTTGGGCCTTTGATGTAAATGACCTCATGCCTTATTACATTGGCCTTGGATTGTCCTAACTTTACCATTGTCTTTATTAATATGAAGTGGAAATTTAATTATATCATCATTGATGCGCAAGCAGTACGCCAATTACCAAAAATGGTTATTAGAATAATAGTGGGCTAATTTCGTGAATTTTTTTCTTTTTAATATGTGGTAGAAGATTAATGTTTTCGTTCACTTTAGCGTAAAATAAAGTCTATAGAATATTGAATAAAACATGACTTGCTCTGAAGGAAGACTTTCCTAACGAATAAGTTACTTTCTCAAGTCTAGCCACCTCCAGATGGTGATAAATGCGCTATGCCATCAATCTGAGAGACCAGTGTTCGATTGTAGTACTGATCTATAAGGATCGAAAATACTCGTCCTTAAATCCAGTATGCTCAGGCTAACCTCAGATGGAAATTAAGTACTTGGTTGTTTTTCGAAAGTTAAGAGGGTCAATTAGGGTGAAGATAAGACAAATAACCTAAAACCCACATCACTTTATTAAAAGATGTAAAAAAAGAAGCGAAAAAGATGTGTTTATTGCCTGTTCAAAATGGGAGGACCAAGACACAGTAATTTACACTCAATCGGTGTCTCGAATAATAAGTTGCAAGGAAAAAATCATATTCAAGTTACCTAAACTTTTCTTTGCTATGAGGTTGAGATTACCAATGCGCGCGCTCTCTCTCTCTCTCTCTCTCTCTCTCTCTCTCTCTCTCTCTCTCTCTCTCTCTCTCTCTCTCTCTCTCTCAGGAAATTTCCTTTTGAAGTCTATTAAGTGTCTAAAATCTACCCGCACTACGTCGTTCTAGTACAGTATATTATAGAACCTATTTTCCTGTAGATATAAATTATATGTACTTCTTTTTTCTAGGGATAAATATTTGCTCTAACCCCATATTTGGAGCCTCCCATCAAGTCAGTAAACTTTGCGCTCCCCTAATCGTTCACTCCGTGAAATTGCCATCGTATATTATGTCAGCATTCCCTGAATAGCTTAACTTCTCTGCTGTTGCGAACCTCTTAAGAGAATTTTGTCCCTAATATTCCTCCGACTGATTTTATCGTTTTGTTATATAAAGATAATTTCTAATCCCAGTCGACCTTATCATTAGCCCTGGAGTTTGCTATTAGGAAATCTTATCCTTGATTCTTCTATTTTTGCTCTGTAAACGTATTTGAATAATTTGCCTAAGATAGAAAATTCAAATGGTAGATATACAATTGATATTATGTAAAGTAGATCTTGAAAGTCTCGATTTTTATCCCTTCACATTTGAGGACATTTTAATTTGGTGTTATCCATGTCCCTTTCTTATCTACGACTAGAGCAGAGAAGTTTCCTTGTTAAGGTATCTTGAAGGAACAAAGTTCGCTTTCGCGAACGAAACATTTCTATTTCTGGATTTTCAGCTCAACTCGTCAAGTAATTGTTTTTTTTTCAACAAAATTTTGCCTCTTTCCTAGTTGGGAAATAATTACTTAAGCAAAGATACAAATAACAAGAGCAATCAGAGATTTCAGATCTCCGCCAATGATTATTGTCATAATTATACTCAAGTCTACGGACCAAGTTTTCCCCTTTTCATATGTTGACTCTGAATGAATCTACTGAATAATAATAACAACCAGAATCGCGATCTGGATCCGGATCACCTCCAAAATTTAATGGATTCTTCCTGAGCATAATACCTATCAGTTATTAGAATTTGGTGAAAACCCGCCAGAAGTTTTGACGTAATCCTGCTAAGAGACAAATAAACAGATAAATGACTAATTAAGTATATAAACGCTGGCCATTTTATAACCTTAGGGGGAAGGCAATAATAAAGATTTTTATTTTGCATTAAATGCAAATCATTAAGAGAAACCATTAGAATTTTCGTGTCAACGTTTTTCATGTACATAAACATATTTATGCCATGAGTCTCCTCGTCAGATTCAAAGAGGATTTTGGATCACGATAGAAACAAAGCCAGTAAAGAAACTATGCACAGTGACGAGATGAAAAAAAGAACAGTATCCATGGAACAAAAGATCTCATTCTATGTATAATGCACATCGAGCAACAAAAGCTTTTTTTTTTTTTTTTTTTTCCTAACTAGAATAATGTGAAGCAGAATATCGAAGTTAATATATTTCAAGATACTGGAAGTCCGATATTCGTTCGATTTTGATAACTATATAGTAGTATGTTCATTGGTGCTATTGATAAATTAGAATTTTTACGCTATCAATTGAGAGAGAGAGAGAGAGAGAGAGAGAGAGAGAGAGAGAGAGAGAGAGAGAGAGAGAGAGAGAGAGAGAGACATTGGGGAGGAGTGGATATATGTTATTTCTTCTTGTCATTGTCCTTTAATTGAACTTTGAATAGCTTTACTTTTCTGAAATATCATTCTTCATGTTTCAAAAGAAATCTAATTGTTTATCTCTTATGACTGTTGGTATTCAATGAGTGTGCTTTAGTTAGTAGTGTTTTCTTTGCTGTATTTATTTCAAAAATATTTATTCTTTAGAATATTGAAGAATTAAAATACACGTTTGCAAATTATCTCAGTTAACGTTGTCTTCTGCCGTTATTCAGTAGTTAGTACACCACATGTATGTACACACTTCAGTGATAGAAATTAGCTGTAAATTCCATTATATTCTTGTTAACCACGTTGAATTGTTATTATTGATGAGTCCATGAATTTTTTTTACCAGAATCCAACGCAAACAACATCATATATATATATATATATATATATATATATATATATATATATATATATATATATATATATATAAAATATATATATATATATATATATATATATATATATATATATATATATATATATATATATATATATTCCAAAGATGCAAATATTTAATGTATGACAGTACTTGGCACAGGTCATGTTATCTTTGTATTTCCGATTTTTTTTACACTCATACATACACATTAGACGCACGTGGTTTGTTCTGATATTAATTTTTATTTAATAGAAGTGTTAGATGATTTTTTTCTCGGATTTTTGAGAGAACAGGGTTAAAACAATACTGTAAATGTTTGTTCTATTTTTTTATGTCTTTTAAATTTCATTAATTATTGTCAAATGTTTTACATTTGTTATCGTTTTTTCTGACTCATTCCTTTTGATTTTTCTTCTTTATTATGGATTTCATCATCTGTACTTTGTTGGTCTTTTTTGTCTCATTTGTATATTAATTTACATTTCCTTTGTGTTTGTGTTGAAATTTATGGTATTTTGTCCTGCTTGATAGCGCAATGTCCCTAGTGGCCCCTTGCCTCTGCCATTCATGAGCGGCCTTTAAACCTCCAGATCATGCCTTTGTTTTTTTTCACTTCGAACTTCAAGTCTTCAATAAAAACGATCCATCACATTTTCTTTCTCTTGGTCGAAGTTTAGGTCAAACTTATGTAAAGTTTCAAAGAAATTTGTTAACTGGAAAGAAGGAGAAAGTGAACGAGGTTCCCGAACTCTTGCTTTCAACATATTGACTTTTATACAGTAATGAAATAATGAGTGTAATGTTTATAGATACATTGGTTATTTGGTAACCTTTTTAATTACGCAGATTCATCCACTTGAGAATATATTATGGAAACGTGTAAAGTGGAAATATTTGATATCTTACTGTTCAAGGCAGTTCCTAATTTTTACAAATAACCTATATTCATTTCAACATAATTTGAATGCTATTTATTCAAGAAGTGATCATGATGAATCTTTTTTAGCATATTGAGTGACTTTTTATATATGAAATTGATCAGGACAATTTGTTCTCTGGCGGTTTTGGAATTATTTTTGAAAAGTTTGGGGAACCTATCGGATGATGCACGTCGAGTAGAATTGCCATGATATTGCATTAATGAAAAGGCGTTAGATTACAAAGGCCAAATTTTCAGCATTCTATTTCTTATCAATGTTTGTGTACAATATATATATATATATATATATATATATATATATATATATATATATATATATATATATATATATATATATATATATATATATATATATATATATATATTTGGTAACAACTATGTAAGTAATTGTTTATAAGGATGGGTAAAGAGAAGAATGGTAAACTAATGAGGTAATCGGTATAAACTTTAAATAGAAAAAACTTTAGGATCATTGGATTAATAATCGAAAAGTTTTTAGATTTTGGGGCCGTTGAAATTTACGAATTCTTCCATTTCGTTCACCTTTTTTCATGATGATTATTCTTCTTTGTAGTATCCATATTTTCATCTCAAATATTGTTTTTAGATGCAAACAATCTAAAAGATTTTTCCTTTCTATAACTACAGAGATTGCTATGTCACTATCTTCGCGAAGAAAGAGTTAAACTAGAAATTTATCGTTTTAATTGAGTTGAATTTTTGGACTTTTTCTTACAACATCTTATAACAACAATAAGACTGAATAACGAAGTGAGTACAACTTTATCATAATATTTCAATATATTACGAAATGCAACTTCAGAAACTCTTCGTATTGCATCATAATTTGAAGTTTGTAGATTCAGCGCCTGATTTTGGATATCTTTCCTATTCATGATTATGATTTAATATTTAGGTGTTCTCCTTTTCAATAAAAAATCAATCCTTTGACTCGCTAATAAATTCAGTTAGTGTTTGAGCCCCTCATTTTTCTATGTATGACATTGCTCATGTTAAGTAACAGCCATTTTTTATAATTACTCCATTTGATAAAACAAAACAAAAAACTAACGCCTTGATAAATTTTCTTGACAAAATTTTTTTTTGGAAAAAAAGACTGCTTATAAATAATGATAAAACTCACTATTTATTTTTAAAAGCGGACGTATGACATGCTCAGTACTTTTTCTAACTTATTTTTATATAAAAAAGATATTATGGAGCTCGTTTATTTTCCAAAGTACCTGGACTGTCACATGGCTTAG
Source organism: Palaemon carinicauda (assembly GCF_036898095.1). Classification (NCBI taxonomy): domain Eukaryota; kingdom Metazoa; phylum Arthropoda; class Malacostraca; order Decapoda; family Palaemonidae; genus Palaemon; species Palaemon carinicauda. The sequence goes on along the minus strand of NC_090727.1, from coordinate 107,261,764 downwards.
GCCAGCGTTTTATCACTTGAATTAGGCTGTCAACTGACCATGTAATTTGTTCATGATTTATATAAATATTAGGTCAAATTGATTATAAGGGCTAAAGAATTATGGCTTTGAGTAGACTTCACTTCAGCATTTTGGTGGGGGAATGGGTATTGAAAAAAAAAAATAATAAAATTATAGCAGAATTTACATTTCACACTAAAAACGTACAGCAACTGCCCAGTTCCAGACCTCAGTCGCGTCACGCTTCCAGTAATAGGGAAAAGGGATGTCAGTCAATAAGCAATGGCGGGAATAGAATTGGGAGTTCTGACCAAGGCTGGAATCTGTAATCGTGTCATTTTCTGAAGGCATTATTTTTGTCCTTTAGTGGTTAATTGCAATACTATCTTCAGGAACAAATTGATCTCTCGTTGCATATTGTGATAGGTTATAATACCTTTTATATCCATACGCACATGATCCTTTTTATCTAGAAATTCATTAATATTTGCTTTGGAAATTGGCATTCTTAAATTGAAATTGGTTTCTGAAATTTAAAAAGCAGTTAAAAGTTAATCATTATCTTACATATTCATACATGCGTTGTACATAGCCAGACACAACTAAAGTGATTATAATGCATTAGAATTTTACCAAAATATGTGACCAAAACGAACATGAAATGAAGAAAGAAAATATAATTACCGCCTCTAAACTGTTCAGAGAAAATCCCTTGAGGTCTAAAGTTTGAAATTTGAGCGTCTTTCCACCCAGACACCTCACATGAATGACAGATTCGAATCCAATATTATGCTTCTGGGAAGGAGACCTTATTTTGATCTTTCATGTGAAGTAATATCCTCAGCCTTGATTCGTTTTGTGAGATCTGTTAGACCTTTCCTTGTTCCTTATTACCTTTATTTCTGCATTTGTTGGTATTCATAATTCTCTTATGTTTTTGATAAGTTATTGATTCTTTATTATGATTCCTTTTTATGATTTTATGTTTTGTATGCAACCTCACCATTCCTATGAGCTAAGGAGGATGGGTTTAGGGGAGCCTTTAGGTCTGCCTGCTGAGTCATCAGTAGCTATTGGCTGGTTCTCCCTGGACCTTGCTTTGGTGGAGAGGTGGCTTGGGTGCTGATCAAATCTTAGACTCTCTGGGGGTGTTGTCCTGCTATGACATTGTCAGTGTCCCTTACCTCTGCCACTCGTGAGGCGTCTTTAAGCCTTTAAATGAGCAATGATATTCAAAAGTAATCAATATTGTGTTTTTACGTATTTTAGTTGCACGAAAATTCAGTGAACTGTGTCTTGTGATTCGACAGCTTGTGCCTTGTTATATCTACATAATATTTTTTGTACTTCTTTCGTTTAGAAAAATATAGGTATTCCATTTTTAGTATGATAATAGAAATAGGTGGGCTCATTACCTCTGTCAATACTGGTACAAATTTGATTATCGAAAAGATATTTGTAACTACAAAAGATTTTGTTCTTTTCCATCAGGTGAAGTTTTACGATGTTTTAAGACAGGAATAATGTTCTTTTATGGTTATCTTTTGTTGAATAATGAGCTGTCCCCTGCGCAATGGTACCCGATATTCTCTCTCTCTCTCTCTCTCTCTCTCTCTCTCTCTCTCTCTCTCTCTCTCTCTCTCTCTCTCTCTCTCTCTCTCTCTCTCTCTCTCTCTATATATATATATATATACTGTATATAATATATAAATAAATTACATGAACAAAAGTTGTATCCTATCTATTTCTTATTCTCAAAACTCCTTTGAATATTTTTCATCTCAGCCTTGAAGCTTAAACAACCTGTGAATTCCGATTTAAACAGAGTGATTATCAAACACAGGAGATATTGGAGCGGCAGCCAAGATCCTTCAACGGGTTTTATGCTAATAAAATTTATAGATAAATGAAGTATTTTGCTGGAATGATTATGCCATTTATTTGAAGCTCATGCTGTTGTTTTAAAGATATCCGTCTATTTCGTTTATTGAATTCATTTGCGTAATTTCCCACCAATAACGTGGAAAGTGTGGCATGAAGTTTTTTCTGGTTTTAGGCCATTTTTCTTTTAATCTAATTGATATTCAATCGAAAAGACCAAGAAGTTATAATAAAATTATAGCACCTTTTAGAATTTTTTTTTTTTTTTTGATCCACTTTGGGGTAGTTTAGCTATAAATTTACGAAAAAGGTGTAAATAATGTTGACTTTGGAGAGAATTTGAATTTACCGGCTAGATAGGCCTTCTTTTTTGTTTAGATAGGATGGGTGGGAGGCTTAAGATTGCATAATATATTTGCAGTTTGCTATACTTGTGTAGTAATATATGAACAGTTATCTTTATGATTATCGCAGAAAGGAATTTTATATTAAAAGAGAAAATATATTGTAAAGATGGCTACACCAGGGCACTGGTTGAAGAGAGATGCCAATGAGATGGGTAAGAGAAAACACAGGGAAAATCTCGATAAAATTGACGACATCTTTTCTGGGAAAACTTCGTGAGAGGAAAATAATGACGGATAATTGGATGGGAAGGAACGCAGGATAACGGCTCAGTCGGGGAACCATTAAGGTCATCCAAACAGACAAGGGTAACGAGGAGGACAAGAAACGAAGTAAATTTTTTGTTTAAAGGTCGCTCATGAATGGTGGAGGCAAGAGACTGACATTGCTCAAGATATTGACCAATATATACATATGATCACCACCCAACCCCCTCTTCATCAAGTTAGGACCAGGGAGAGGCCAATCATTGGCTGGTGGTGACACGAAAAGTATATCTATAGGCTCCCCCAAAACCCCCAACTCCTTAGCTCACAAGGATGGTGAGGTTACAGACTCTGCCAAAAACTATCGAGCTTCAACGAGACTCGAACCCCAGTCTGGCAAATCGTCAGGTAAAGGCTTTTGTGTTTTTGACCAGAATATTTTGTGTGTCTGTCCTTAAGTAGTGACTATTTTAATGGAATTCCAATTAGAAAAGGATTAGTTTAAAGAAAAAAGGCTGGGGTCACACCACTTTTCTCTTTTGTTAAATAAGGCTTTATGCTAACAAGATTAGGCATAAGAGAATGTAATACTTTTGCTTTCTACACACTCATTTTAATGTGTTGATTACATTACCTTATGAAGAGTTTTATCAATCTTGTTATTTATTGCTGTATTAATAAAATGAATGGCATGTTTTTAGAAGCTGTGGTACATTATGGTTCAGTGAACATATTAGCATAAATAGCGGTGTAAAATGGTTCTTGTATAAACAATATCTTAGGTCTATAACATGTCTCATCGTCTAATGATATAGTTAACAGGTAGGTGACTATAACTCAATTGTAGAGAAAAGAATTTATTCATATATATTTTGTAATGGTAAATACCTGTGAGAGGTATGTTAGGGATAAGTTTTCGCAGCTTTGAGAGAGACAATTATATGTTAGGAATTCAAGAAAAGCTACTTAGAATCATTGCATTATTATCCTGGTCTCTCTCTCTCTCCTCTCTCTCTCTCTCTCTCCTCTCTCTCTCTCTCTCTCTCTCTCTCTCTAATCCAAACTTTCAAAACCTTATTCTTACCCTTTTTCTTATAAAAAAGTTTTTGAAGCTTCGGTAGCGTCTAATTGCATTCCTTTGATATTCTAGCATGTATATATAGGTGAAAATTTTACACAGTCTTGTTTACTTTTAGAATAAATGATTGATTTAGGATAGCTTTTGTCATTTTTTACTGCAAATTAATTGCAAAGTGATCAACCAAATCTTCCTAATTTTTCTCCGCTTCCTGTATCTCAGTACACACTTGTAATTTCATGAATTGATATTTCTAATATGATTCATACTACAAATTATCGTAAATGTAGAACGAGATAGTTTATTTGAAAGCGAAGCTTACACGTTATCTGCTTCTTTCATTTTCTGAGATTTGAGATAATTGGGAAGGAAGTTGTTGGTGAAAATGATTTTCATGGTTCATTGTTAACTTGAAAGGCAGCTCACGCATTCACCAATTGTCGAGAGAAAGGGTCACGTCAGTTGGTATAAAGAGATTACTGTGTTATTGGTCTTATTATATTTAATTTTCTGTATTAGATTATGGGGTAATCTCCTTAAATTTGTATTACTTTCCTGATTTGAAGGAAAGTTTCCTAAAAAGGAATGAGTATACAAATGTTGAACGAAAGATTAAAGTGATGAACCGATGAACGTAATTTTCATAACACAGAAAGCGAACCTTTTTGTATGCTAGGGTATTCACATCATTATTCGATTTACATCCATGAATCTAACATGTGGAGTCTGACCCAAGGACAAATCCTGTAGGTTTTGAAGAAAATATATCGAAGCTTTCTACTGAGTGCCTATCAAGAACTAGAGGGGCACTCAGTAGAGAGCATTCCTTCGTCATGCAAAGCAGTATTCTTTTGCTCTTAACTCTATTGCGTACTTGTACTTCGAGGTACTTTTTTCAAAATCTAATGGATTTGTCCTTGAGTCATATCCCACAAGTCTGTATTTTTTGCGTAATGTTGTTCACAATCAAAAAAATAAACGATAACAATATTTGCCAATTACTTAACATTGCGATTACTTTTAAAGTACCAATGGACACTTGTACTTTGATGCACTTTATCCAAACTGTTACAGATTCATTTCGGGTCACACCCAATATGAATACCAATTTTGGTCAAAATCGGTACTGTAGTTTTTGTGAAAGTTGCTCACAAACAAATAAATGAACTAAATTAGATAAGGATGTCTATATACCTTTCGTAAAATCGCAGTGAATCAGGGATTGATGATAAATACCACTTCAAACTGTTTTTAAAGAATACAGATGCAGATATCCTACTTAGCGGCTAGATGAACTTGCAATAGCACCCAATGGTCGTCTGATAAGTCCTCATAACCGCCCCAGCCTTTCTTATCCTTTTTACGGGGAGAAAATATCATAGGAAATGGTTAAGAGAGATGAGTGGGGTTCCAGGGAAATCTTTCCAGCAGAGAGAGAGAGAGAGAGAGAGAGAGAGAGAGAGAGAGAGAGAGAGAGAGAGAGAGAGAGAGAGAAAAGAGAGAGAGAGAGAGATATAATACCATTACTGTAATACGGAAAATGTAAAGGATAGTTTTGGGAATTCTAAAATCTAAGAGAGAGAGAGAGAGAGAGAGGAGAGAGAGAGAGAGAGAGAGAGAGAGAGAGAGAAATAATACCATTACTTCAATACGGAAAATGTAAAGGATTGCATTGGGAGTTTTAAAATATAAGAGAGAGAGAGAGAGAGAGAGAGAGAGAGAGAGAGAGAGAGAGAGAGAGAGAGAGAGAGAGAGAGAGAAGAGAGAGAGAATAGCTATTACTTTAATACGGAAATTGTAAGGATTGTATTGCGAGTTCTAAAATCTCTATAAATGACCAATAAAAAATGGGTTTGTTTCTAACAAGTAAATGTATTTTTGTGATAGTCCTTAACAAGCTTATCTCCTGAGACCTTACAACAAAAATAAAAGGGAACTAGAATTCAAGCATCTCTCAGTGGTAAGGAATTAATTATTGATTTGTTTACTTACCCAGTTGTCTTTCATGGTAAATTAAACTTGCTCGGGAATGCAAGACACTTCATAAAAAATCAACAACTTCATGAAGCCCATCTGAATTACTTCAGGGATTCCCTATGTATGTGGAAAAGAAATTTCAAATGATAAAAAATGTACATAGAGAGAAACGGCCCAAAACTGTAAAGACCTATAAAACGGACAAATTGACAACTGAAATATAAATTAGAATCCAGATTTGTATCCTGCTTCATAATTAGTTCACATTTTCTAAGAATTCCTAAATAAATACAACTAAGGAATTCTAAATAAGAGAACAGAAAAACGCTTGACGAAATCCGGTGATGTTGAATTTGACCTTACAAGGTTACAGAAGGTCAAAGGTCATGGTGTTACTTTAAAGCTCAAAGGTGGTTTTCTGTCTGTCATATTAATCAATTGCATATCTAATCGTTCAAGACTTTTGGTCCTCTAAATTCGGTGACATTGAAAATTTGAAACCCTTGAACTTTGACCTTATCAATCTTCAAAGGTATGCTTTTTCACTATTTTCATATAAAGAATTACATTTTCGGCGCCGAAAAATTAAGATTTTGATCTAGGTTTCAAATAATCGGGTAATATTTAACGGAGCTTCAGTCAAAATTCTACAAAGATCTTTCGGGTCACCGTGACTTTGATCTTGACTCTATGCGGACCAAATATTTTTCGGGTCCACGGTGTGTCATAGTGCACCCCCCCCCCCAAAAAAAAAATAAAGTGATCGGACAAGTAGTTTTTCCATAGTTAGAAACAAACACAAAGAATTCTACCAAAAACAATAACCCATAACCGGTGGGAACGAGGTAATAAAACTAAGTAATCTTCTATCAAATAGTAAGAAATAGTAAAAAACATTTCCGCCTATATCGGATACTATTTTTTTCCTAGTTACTCGGACATCTTATGCAAATCAGGCCTCGTTTTTAATAAGAAGATTATTCAACTTAATCCTTCCTTAATCTATTTCAGCCATTTCCCAGACAATGTTCCAGACAGACTCTTAATGAAATACTGCTATAATACTTTGGATATGATTTATTACGGCGTTGAAAATTATGTAAACAAAAAAAGAAGGAATATTTACATAACAGATTCATAACGGCTAAATAAAGTGTAACAAGTTTTGTGTGCACACTGACATACCCATACACACACATATATACATACCATATACACACATTTTATATATATATATATATATATATATATATAATAAATATATATATTATATATATATATATATATATATATATATATATATATATATATATATATATATATACACACCCATATATATAAATATATATATATATATATATATATATATATATATATATATATATATATATATATATATATATATATGATTACCGAACCCTTTCCTGAATTCAGCATTTAAAAAAAAAGCGAGTTGAGGAGAGAGAGAGAGAGAGAGAGAGAGAGAGAGAGAGAGAGGAGAGAGAGAGAGAGAGAGAGAGAGAGAGAGAGGGAGAACATTATTATCATATTTCATTTCCGTTTATTCACAGAAGAGATGGATGAACGTTACTGTCTGTGAATAAACGAAATGAAATATGAAAAGAATGCTCTCTCTCTCTCTCTCTCTCTCTCTCTCTCTCTCTCTTCCTCTCTCTCTCTCTCCTCTCTCTCTCTCTCTCTCTCTCACAGAACGTTACTGTCCTGGTAAATAAACGGAAATGAAATATGAAAAGAATGCTCTCTCTCTCTCTCTCGCTCTCTCTCTCTCTCTCTCTCTCTCTCTCTCTCTCTCTCTCCTCTCTATTACACCGTCCATTAAAATATGATAGTTTTCCATAATTGGAGTGAAAACGATCGAAGAATTAAAGTATGAAATCCTCGGAAAAGAAGAAAATCGTCTTCAGCGTAAATTTCTCCTATTTTCCTCCGGAAACACTTTGAAGATTCCTACGAGAGAGAGAGAGAGAGAGAGAGAGAGAGAGGAGAGAGAGAGAGAGAGAGAGAGAGAGAGAGAGATTTGAGATTCCTTATTCTTCCGAATATTTCCATAATTGTTAACACGAATACAAAGAAAATTCTTACGGAAGGCGAACATTACATTTCTGGGAATGAACGAAGATGAAATAAGAATGCTTCCAGAACGGTCTTCAGGGGATTGAGATTTGCCTCAGAAGCGTTTTACCTGATATATGTTACGATTCGCACAGAAAGAAAAACTATGAATAAATTTTTCCTTTTGTGCGTTTTTTTTTTAATTCCTTTCTGTATATCTTTATCTTGTGGATTCTCTCTCTCTCTCTCTCTCTCTCTCTCTCTCTCTCTCTCTCTCTCTCTCTCTCCTCTCTCTCTCTCTCTCTCCTTCATACCTGAAGACATTTAGACTTCACTTGAAAGCCAAAAGAAGAATTTGTTAAATTCTACTTGGCTTCTCTCTCCTCTCTCTCTCTCTCTCTCTCTCTCTCTCTCTCTCTCTCTCTCTCTCTCTCTCTCTCTCTTACGGCCGGCCATTAAAATATGATAGAATTTTTCCATAATTGGAGTGAAAACGAACGAAAAATAAGGAAATGAAAACCTTGGAAAAGAAGAGAAAATTCGTCTTCTGTGTAAAATTTCTCCCGTTTTCCTCCGGAGACATTTGAAGATTCCTACAAGAGAGAGAGAGAGAGAAGAGAGAGAGAGAGAGAGAGAGGAGAGAGAGAGAGAGGAGAGAGATTTGAGATTCCTTATTCTTCCGATTATTTCCTTAATTGTTAACACAATAAAAAGGAAATTTTATACATTCTGGGAATGAAACGTAGATGAAATAAAAACACTTCCGGAACGGTCCTTCAGAGGGTGAGATCTGCCTCTGAAACGTCTTAGCTGATTAATGGTATGATTCGCCTAGAAAGAGAACTAGAATAAATCTTTCCTTTTGTTATTGTTTTTTCAATTCCTCTCTGTATTTCTTTATCTTCTGGATTCTCTCTCTCTCTCTCTCTCTCTCTCTCTCTCTCTCTCTCTCTCTCTCTTCTCTCTCTCTCTCTCTCTCAGTCTTTGAAGATTAAAATGCAAAGGATGGCCAGTTATGGAAAATCTTATGCAACATTCAATACAACTAACTGAACGACGGTGCCGGAGATTGATATCTAGATCAGGAATAAGAAAATTAATTTGAACATTTGCATTGCTTTAATAAATCTATTTTTCATTAATTTCCTTTAAACATAAATATTGAAAATAATACCTTATAAATAATATTTAAAGGATATCTGTTAAAATATTATGATTTTTTGTGTTATATGAGGAAAATATTACATTAAAATATTCTTATTTTCAAGAACCATAATCAAGAATATTGGGTCACAATGTTTACTGACTAGGTTGCGGGTCAGCATTAGGTGCTCTTTGACCACTTAATATTTTTGAGAGTACTTAGCTCTGAAAAAGAGCTAGTGCTTAATATGACTACGGTGCAGTTTAAAAATAAAACCCTACATTATTAGTGGCCGCAATATTTCAATCAGCATTGCCAAATGTAGGGAATATCCCGACTTGTTGTATTTTGTAAAAGAGAAGTTTCTTAATAATGATATTCCTGCTATAAACGTCGTTGGTATTTTCCATTCAACACCTTTAACTGAATACAAAATTGAGGAAAGGAAGACAGAGTGGGAGAAAGTGTAAGTCTGAAAAGAATAAATAAAAATAATATCGCAAAACAAAATATTTCACTGTGGGATAAAAGGCTTGAGAGGATTTGTCTTTCTGGGTTTCACAGGTTGTCCAGACTTTCCCTTTTCTATTATCTTCATCATTTCCTTTTTCCTTACTTTTATCATCTCTATCCAAAGTCCTCGAGGGAATAATAGCTAGCACTCGTCTATCGGTCAAAAGATTCTTAAAGGGTTTGTTATAGTTGGCGACAATATGTAGGTCCACATATAAAAAGACCCTCTTGTATATAAAGAGAGAAGAAGGGGATTAGCATGGCTTAAGTTCTATTTCAATTCTGTTTTTTTTTTTTTTTTTTTTCCATTAATGAAGTCCTGATATCGTAAGCTTAAATTCCATTCAAAATTATCCTTTCCATTTGCAAAGTTTTGTTTGTGTATTTAAACACTTAGTGAAAGATCACTTTCTTACCCAAAGAGACTTTATATATTTAGGGTGTTTCTCCCCCTCTTTTTTTTTCTTTTTCTTTTTTTTTTTTTGACCCATCATACATATTTTCTGGATACAAATGTCGATATTTTGAATTGTGTTTTTGAAATCACAACTCGAGAATATATATTTTAATTGTGAAGGTTTCTCAACCCATATAAAATTCTTGCTGTAAACTACTGAGATTTGAAATTGGTTATTATTATTATTATTATTATTGTTATTATTATTGCTATTATTATTATTAATATTATTATTATTATTATTATTATTATTATTATTATTATTATTATATTATTATTGATCATTATTATTATTATTATTATTATTATTATTATTATTAGCTGCGCCGCAAACCTAATTGGAGAGCGCAGGATGCTTTAATTGAAATAGAATATTTTAAGAACAAGTAACAACATTGAAATACTTTCATAGATAAACCGTGAGAGACCATTGTGTCAGCCTGTTCAACATATAAACATTCGATGACATTCCCTGATTAAAGAGATCGTTCCACCATCTGTAATAGCTGGAATAAAACTTTTAGAATACTGTTTAGTATTAAGCCTTTTGAAGGAGACTGTATGAATATTACTAATAACTGCCATACCTAGGATTACGAGCAGGATGGTACTGTCTTTGAAGATTTAAATGCAAAGGATGGCCAGTTATGAAAAATCTTATGCAACATCATAACAACTAACTGAACGACGGGTGCCGGAGATTGACATCTAGATCAGGAATAAAAGAATTAATTTGAACATTTGCATTGCTTTAATAAATCTATTCTCATTATTTCCTTTAAAAAATAAATATCGAAAAAAATACCTTATAAATAATATTCAAAGATATCTATAAAATCTTATGATTTTTTTGTTATATGTGGAAAATATTACATAAAATATTCTTATTTCAAGAACCATAATCAAGATATTGGTCACAATGTTTACTGACTATGTTGCGGTCAGCATTAGGTGCTCTTTGACCACTTAATATTTTTGAGAGTACTAGCTCTGAAAAAGAGCTAGTGCCTAATATGACTACGGTGCAGTTAAAAATAAAACCCTACATTATTAGTGGCCGCAATATTTCAATCAGCATTGCCAAATGTAGGGAATATCCCGACTTGTTGTATTTTGTAAAAGAGAAGTTTCTTAATAATGATATTCCTGCTATAAACATCGTTGGTATTTTCCATACAACAACTTTAACTGAATACAAAATTGAGGAAAGGGAGACAGAGTGGAGGAAGTGTAAGGCTGAAAAGAATAAAGAAAAATAAGAGTCTATTAGTATCCTAGAAATTCCTCTTTTGATTTCAACTGGAGTCCAAATGTCTTCAGGTATGAAGAGAGAGAGAGAGAGAGAGAGAGAGAGAGAGAGAGAGAGAGAGAGAGAGAGAGAGAGAGAGAGAGAGAGAGAGAGAGAGAGTCTTTTAGTATCCAAGAAATTCTTCTTTTGGCTTCAACTGGAGTCCAAATGTCTTCAGGTATGAAGGAGAGAGAGAGAGAGAGAGAGAGAGAGAGAGAGAGAGAGAGAGAGGAGAGAGAGAGAGAGAGAGAGAGAGAGAGAGATAGAGAGATAAGGCATTAGAATCCAACAAATTCTCCTTTTTGCTTCAACTGGAGTCCAAATGTCTTCAGGAAAGAAAGAGAGAGAGAGAGAGAGAGAGAGAGAGAGATGAGAGAGAGAGAGAGAGAGGAGAGAGAGAGAGAGGAGAGAGAGAGAGAGAGAGTCCACAAGATTAAGAAATGCTTTAAGGAATTAAAAAACCATAACAAAAGGAAAGATTTATTCATAGTTTTCTTTCTGTGCAAATCGTAACATTTATCTCCTAAAACGTTTCTGAGGCAAATCTAACTCTCTGAAGACATTCTGGAAGCGTTCTTTTTTCATCTTCATTCATTCCCAGAATGTAATGTTCGCCTTCCCTATCAATTTCCTTTGTATTCGTGGTAACAATTATGGAAATCATCGAAATATTAAGGAATTCTCTCTCTCTATCTCTCTCTCGAAGGAATCTTCAAATTGTCTCCGGAGGAAAACAGGAGAAATTTTACACAGAAGACAAATTTTTTGTTCTTTTCCAAGGTTTTCATTTCTTAATTCTTCGTTCGTTTTCACTGTAATTATGAAAAATTCCATCATATTTTAATGGCCGGTGTAATAGAGAGAGAGAGAGAGATTCAAAATATGTGTTTGTTCGACAGAAATCTTCAGTGTCTCCGGAGAAAAACAGGACAATTTGGTCTATTGGCCTATATAACTTAGAGAGAGAGAGAGAGAGAGAGAGAGAGAGAGAGAGGAGAGAGAGAGAGAGAGAGAGAGAGAGAGAGAGAGAGAGAGCATTCTCGTCATATTTCATTTCCGTTTATTCCCGGCAAATCTCTTTAGAATTCTTCTTCTTCTTCTTCTTCTTCTTCTTCTTCTTCTTCTTCTTCTTTCTATTCCTAAATACTAGAAATACGTTCCCACTCGTCCTACGATCTATTCTGAAAATAAATTAGTATGAAAAGAGAATTATGAACATATAAAAATAATAGGCAAATCGGTAGTATTACTTTAATGTCGGTGGGAAATTTGGTGAGTTTTTATGCTGGCGAATAAATCGCTAAATCAGATAACTTCTAAATTTTGGTCATAGTTATTCAGTTTACGTAATATATATATATATATATATATATATATATATATATATATATATATATATATATATATATTCATTTATTTATTTATTTATCTATTTATTTATTTATCTATTTATTTATTTAACTAGCGTTTAAAATTATGCTATTTTGGCGTCTTGCAAAACATCGTACATCTAGTAGCAACGTCTGCTTGCCCAAGTCCCGAGTTCCTACAATTGAGTTCCATATCAACAAGTTTTATTATTCAATGCAAAGTTTATTCATTTATTTCGTAGATTAATTGTATTTGGCATACGTTATTGATTATGAATTTAGATGCTCTTAATATCACATTTGCATAGGAATTTCAAAGGATTTTTTTTTATCAAATAATTCAGTAGTGTTAATCAAGAAGCCTGGGGTGTCATCTGGCCAAAAATCCTATTCCCAAAGAAATACACGTACCAAAACATTATGATGATTTCGATGTTAAGAATTCTAAAGAGTAAATGTATTCCGGTATTTACAACTGATTAAGATTAAGAAAAAGAGAAATAAGTGATATGGGACTTGAGATCACAAACTCCACTATTAAGTGTAGGCCTACTCGACTCCACCCAAACACACTGTTTTTCTTAATCCTTTTGGAGTAGTTGTAACACCAAATATTGATTATGGATACAAATGATGATGTTTTCTATAGAATTTTTTGGACACAACCTAATTAAAATTGTATTTTATTAAAGAAAAGTTTTTTAATACTAATATTCCTGCTTTAAATATTGGGGGTATTTTCCATTCAACAACTTCAACTGAATACATAGTACGATTCTCGTAAACCAAAGAAGCTCTTATTTCTTTACTTGCTACGTGAAAGTGAAGAGTTTGGGAAGCAAAATGGAGGAAAGGAAGCCAGAATGGAGAAATAATGTAAAGTTGAAAAGAATAAAGAATAAAAGATATCTGACTTAAAAGCCCTCTCTGTCTTTCCGGGTATCAGAGGTTGTCCAGACTTTCCCTTTTTATTATCTTTTATCATTTCCCTTTTCCTTACTTTTATCATCTCTATCATTATCTTTATCTTTTCCCCCTTTCTCCTCTCTATCTGAAGTCCTCTAGGAAATGATAGCTAACACTCGACTCGTCTATCGGTTTAAGTTTCGTAGAGGGTTTGTTACAGCTGGTGACAATATGTAGGCCTACATATAGAAAGACCTCTTATTTATATAGAGAGAAGCAGGGATTAGCATGGCTTAGTTTCTAATTTTTTTTTTTTTTTAAATATTAGTGAAGTCATAATAACATAAGCTTAATTCCATTCAAAATTTGTGCTTTTGTTTGTCTAATTTAACACCTAGTGAAATTTCACTCTTAACCCAAAGGACTTTATAGGTCTCGGTTTTACTCCACTAGTCTTCGGGCCACTTGTTGACCATCATATGTATTTTATGGATACAAATGTCGATATTTTGAATTTGGTCTTTGGAAACACAACTCGAGATTATAATTTTTATATGTGAAGGTTTTTAATCCTTATAAAGGTTCCTACTGTATACTACATTGATATTTGAAATTGGTTATTATTATTATTATTATTATTATTATTATTGTTATTATTATTATTATTATTTTCTAGGCTACAACCTTACCTTGAAAAGCAGGATGTTATAAGGCCAAGGTCTCAAACAAGGCAAAATATCCCTGTGAGAAAAAGAAATAAGGAAATAGATAAACTATATGAGAAGTAATGAGTAATTTGACTGAAATATTTTAAGAATAGTCGCTTTTTTGTTCCCGCGGCCTACTCTAGATAAGAAAATAGCTTTTTAGTAGAAAGCACTTTTATTTATATCTTGATCTAATACAAGAGAGAAACAGATTAGAAAACCACTTTTGAGCAAAATCAAAGAAACGTCTCCCGTTCAATTATCAAATTCTGATGGATGTGATCCATTCTTGACCCTAATATTTGTTAGGACTGAGGTGATATACTTGAAATTGTATCGTATAACCTTTGATTATGAACAACTAGACTTGGATGCTGCAGGGAATTCCCTTTAAAGTGACAATATTGACGGTTTTCTTTCTGGAAATATCTAGTTAATTTTGGCTCAGGTGTATCAGAGTGAGACGGTTGCTATTCCTTTTAAGTTCGGTCGATCCTTGGTCACCATCCCCATATCAAACGCAAACGCTGAACGTATTTTCTCTATGGTAAACTAATATACAATTGCTGCTTTTTTGGTTCTTCCACTGCACAGAGAATGCACCAGATTTAATCGTTCCACGGACATCCTGTGATATATAAACAAGGATATATCCAGTCATTGATAGATTTATCAGCAACAAAAGAAGAAGACAAGTTTGAACATTTCAGTTTTTAAAGAAATTGATAGGAATAAAGATGATGATATTATCTGAGTTATCCAGAGGCAGATCACACAACAGAGAATTGGGATTCTTTAGAAGCTGAAGAGAGACAAATTTAGAAAATAATACAAGTTAGTTTAATACTTATCTTATAAATGTGTGTAGTGGTAACTTATGTTTCTAAAGATTTCTTTTCATATGTACATTACAACTACGTTCTTTCACAAGTTATAACGAACCATACATGACTAATGTGTTAAGTGAATTAATAACCATGAATAAAGTTTATAGTATGATTGAAAAAGAATATTGATCGGCTGTTCGTTCGTTTTAGATTACCCTACCTTATGTAAAACATGTGTTCTTGTATTGGCAGCCCGTAAATGAGAACTAATCTGACAAAAGCAAAGCAAAAGTAAGTGAAATTCGTGGGCAAAACCCATAGATTTTTGCTTAGGCCTATCCATAGAAAGGCACTACCGTATAAAGGCAGGAAATATGTATCAAGAAACAAGCTGAGTAATGAAAATATTTTATAATAAGCAAATATTGCCAAAAACTATGGAAAATAATTTTGGATATAGCATTTAACACGATGAAATTCTTTCCTTCGTAAATAGATTATTTTCATCCTCAAACTTTGTTCATAGAATACTCCAATATTTTTATCATTTCTCTTCTCCAAGCGAGACCTGAATGTACCAAGACCCGGATGGCATAAGGCAAGCAGTCTCAGTCGGAAAGAAATATCCATCAGTAAACATTAGGATGTTTTCATCATAAACAATTCCGAGTCGATACTGAATTTAGTTCTTTTAATCGGTTTCAATTAAAGGCAAAAATAATGGATATTTGTCTCAATTAACGAGAATAAAAGTGACCATTTGTTACCTTGAATGGAGGAAAACTTTTGGTAAAAAGATATAACAGAAACAGGCTAAGAAATCATTATAATCATATCGTTTAAATCTATGTGTTGTTGCATTAGGCTTATAATAATACTGCTTTCTCTTTAAAAGTTATTTTGTTACGCAATATTGTCAGGAGGACCAAAAAGCGACTGTCTTCGACACATTTCAGTTGGAAGCCATTTATAAAGAGCTTTTATCAACATTTTGCCACATCATTAGAAGGTCTTTGACTTCTATTCTTGAAATGCCTTACTTTTGGAATTAGAGGTTCTTTGACCTTTGTTTTAAGGTGCCATACTTGTAGTATTAGAGGCTCTTTGATACCTATATTGAGGTTCTTTACTTCTAGTATTATACGCTCTTTGAGTTCTATATTGAGGTTCCTCACCTCTAGTATTAGAGGTTCTTTGACCTCTATTTAGTATCTCTTTATATGTAGCATTAGATGGCCTTTGACATCCACTTTTAAACTGCCATACTTGTAGCATTAGAGGTTCTTTGTCCTTTATTTTGAGGTGCCATACATCTAATATTAGAGGCTCTTTGATCTCTATATCGAGGTTCTATACCTCTATTATACGAGGTTCTTTGACTTCTTTTTAGTAGCTCTTTACATCTAGCATTAGAAAGTCTTTGACATCTACTTTTGAAGTGCCATACTTTTAGCACTAGGGTTTTTTTTTTTTACCTTTATTTTGAGGCGCCATACTTCTAGTATTAGACGCTCTTTTGACCTCTATATTGAGGTTCCTTAGGTCTAGCATAAGAGGTTATTTTTTCTCTATTTAGTATCTCTTTTCCTATAGCATTAGAGGGTCTTTCACATCTATTTTTGAAGTGCCATACATATGGCATTAGAGGTTCTTTGACCTCTATTTTGAGGTGCCATACTTTCAGTATTAGAGGCCCTATGACCTGTATATTGATATTCCTAACCTTTAGTATTAGAGGCACTTTGCCCTCCATATATATGTGCTCTTCACCTCTAGTATTAGAGGTATTTTGACCTATATATTGATGTTCCTCACCTCTAGTATTAGAGGCACTTTGACCTCTATATTGAGGTTTCTCACTTCAAGTATTAAAGGTTGTTTGACCTCTATTTAGTAGCTCTTTACCTATAGCATTAGAGGGTCTTTGACATCTTTTTCTGAAGTGTCATACATCTGGCCTTAAAGGTTTTTTGGCCTATATTTTGAGGTGCCATACTTCTAGTATTGAAGGCTCTGTGACCTCTATATTGATATTCCTTACTTCTAGTGTTAGAGGCTCTTTGACCTATATATTGAGGTTTTTTACCTCTAGTATTGGAGGTTCTTTGACCTTTGTTTAGTAGCTCTTTACCTCTAGCATTAGAGAGTCTTTGAAATCTTTTTCTGAAGCGTCAGACATCTGGCCTTAGAGGTTTTTTGGCCTATATTTTGAGGTGCCATACTTTTAGTATTGAAGGCTCTGTGACCTCTATATTGATATTCCTTACTTATAGTGTTAGAGGCTCTTTGACCTCTATATTAAGGTTCTTTACCTCTAATATTGGAGGTTCTTTGACCTCTGTTTAGTAGCTCTTTACCTCTAGCATTAGAAGGTCTTTGATATCTATTTTTAAAGTGCCATATTTCAAGCATTAGAGCCTTTTTGACCTCTGTTTTGAAGTGCCATACCTCTAGCATTAGGTAAAATTTGAACTTCATTATGAGGTGCCCTACTTTTTGCATTTAAATTATACTCTTTCGATATATTCGTCTTGGCTATTTTAACTTGGCTACAACTGATTTTTAAATCTATAAAGACTCACTTCTTCCACAGCATTCATATCCCATTCACTTCCCCCCAACATCAAAGATCCACATGAAAGGCATCTATCTGTCATGGTATAGTTTTATCTTTACCTTTAGCTGGAAGAATTTAAGCTAGAACACAGCTCAATATAAATATTGTCATGTATGAGGCCTTTGTCTTACACTGCACAATAAAACGTTTATTTCTTACTTGTTCTACTTATTTTTTCTCCATTACCATTTTAATATTTTTTCGTTCCCCTTTATTGCTATTAATCCATTTTTGTTGTAAATAATAAAGACCAAACCTCCTGCCAAAACAAGACTGGGAACGCCCATGAAAAGTCAAGCTTTGCACCAATTGATAGATACAGATGAAAGAGAAGAGTCAAACTAGAGAATAATATTACTAGGATTGTCTGTCTGTATAGATTGCCTTACCTTGTGTAAGACACGGCCTCTTGCGTTGGCAGTCCGTAAGTTTGAGTAGGAGGAAATTGCAGGGTATCATTGAATTCATATTTTGCGGATAAAAAATTAGGAAGTATTATGCCAATTCTATTAAAGTATTGCATTTATTTTGTTTATAATGATTATATTTGTAAACAATCATTACTTTTCATTTTGATCTAGATAAATTTTTTATCAATCAACCAATATTATAGTATCGTGCGAGCTTTAAAATTATCTTAGAACAAAAGTCATTCTTGGGAGATATGCCATATTGAGGCATAGGATGGTCTTCCATCAGTTGCTTTCAAAATCCGGAGACTCGAAGAATTTGATCTTCTCTCTGATTGGATCTCTCTTTTGGAGCTAAATTTATCCATTTTCATTATCTCATGAGAAGGAATATTGAAATCGATCAGTATGGTACCGTCTTTAATTATTTAAATTAAAAGGATGGTCAGAGATATAAAAAATCTTATTCAACATTCATAATAAGTAACTGAATGACGGTGCCATAGATTAATGTCTAGATCAGGAATAAGAAAATTAATTTGATATATTTTATTTCTTATAATAAATCTATTTTCATTATTTCCTTTATATGAATATTGATAATTATACTTTTATCAATACTATTCAATGATATCTATAAAATCGTATGATTAATTTTTTATATTGGGAAAATATTACATAAAATATTCCTATCTGAAGAACCATAATCAAGATATTGGTCAGATCCCTTACTAGCGTGGTTGCTGTCAGCATTAGGTGTTATTTGACCACTTAATATCTTTGAGAGTACTAGTTCTTACCGAGAGCTAGTGCTTAATATGGTTACGGTACAATTAAAAAAAAAAACTAATAAATTAGTGGCAGCAATATTAAAATCAGCATTGCCAAATAAAGGGATTATCCCCACTTGTTTCAATTCTAATCTTAGCCCCATTGTTTCTGCTTGTTTTGTAACTATTCTGAACTATTAAAGGTTTGCCCAATCCTGAATCCTGTGTTCCTGTATGGTTGTGATAAATGCTTCTGGCTGAGTTTATATCATCGTATGTGACTTTTAATAGATCTAAATATTAATCAGATTCAACACAAAAAGCATACACATGTCCGTACATGCATATATACATACACATACACACACACACACACACACACACATATATATATATATATATATATATATATATATACATATATATATACATATATATGTATGCATGTATATATATACAGTATATATATATATATATATATATATATATATATATATATATATATACATATATATGTATGTATGTATGTATGTATGTATGTATGTATGTATGTATGTATATATATATATATATATATATATATATATATATATATATATATATATATATATATATATACATACGTCTATATATATATATATATATATATATATATATATATATATATATATATATATATATATATATATATATATATATATATATATATATATAAAATCCACAGGAAACAGGAAAGTAAAAGACCAGGTACAAAGCGCTTCATGTATTACGTACACTTCTTGAGGGTACAAAGTATGTGTGTATATGTTATTATATATATATATATATATATATATATATATATATATATATATATATATATATATATATACAGTATATATATATATATATATATATATATAAATATTAATATAAACATATATATATATATATATATATATATATATATATATATATATATATATATATATATATATGCATTTGCATATTTTGTAGGCTACATGCTGCATATATGTGTATATATATATATATATATATATATATATATATATATATATATATATATATATATATATATATATATATATGCATTTGCATATTTTGTAGGCTACATGCTGCATATATGTGTATATATATATATATATATATATATATATATATATATATATATATATATATATATATATATATATATATATATATATATATATATATATATATATAAATTTTCTATAAGTTCACCCAGCCAGTAATGGATAGCATACTGAACTCCAATGACTTGCCGAGAATAGTTTATGCCTGTATTTATTCGTATAATATACGTAATGTTTTATTAATCTTTGTTTTACTGATAAGGGTCTGTTCTGTGCTCTATAGTTCCTAGTTTGAAGGAAGGTGATATCAAAAGTACTTATCGCAAATGTTACTTTTTATGGATTTCTCACTTATGTAATAGAGATGACTCTAATGCATTTTCCTCTCGGACTTGTTTTAGGTCATCTACCAAGAACACGAACAGCTCTAAGAATTTTTTGGCAATAGCACAAAATAGAGAAGGTAATTGAACAGGTTATAAGTATTTAACTATTCACTGTGTTACTAAAGCATATGAATCCTATTCGAGATATTGCGTGAAAGTAAATACTTATTATTATTATTACATTATCATTCCTTCCATATACATTTGGAGAGTCAGTCATGAATTATATTTTCCCAATTTTCTCAGATAGATTATTGTTACTGTTGACTAGATTAGATTTCCTTAATCGGTATACTATCTAAAGTGAGAAATATTTGATTACGGTGAAGTTAAAACAGATTTTTACTTTGATGGCTGCTTTTCTGGTCCCATGCAGCAGGGTAACCCCACTCTTTATAGGGCCTCCACTGTCGTTTTACCTTGTTCGTTCAGAGTATTTAACATTTCATATCATAAATTGTTCATTTACTGTTAAATCGTCACTGTCAAAAGACTCATGAAATAAGAAAGTCTTCAGTTACCTCTTGAAAGCCTTAATGTCTTCAATCATTCGAATGATTCGTGGGAGCTTATTTATAGTCTTGATGCCGCATATTTATAGGCTCTAGAGCCTAAAGTAGACATATGTCTAGATTCCAACAGTTTGAAGCCATCTGTAACTATTCTCGTGTCGATACGATTTGTTGACTGCACAATGTGTAGCAATTCTGGTAACTTGGTGTGTTATTGTACACATTTTAAATTTAATTCTTGCTTTAATCGACAGCCAGTGTAAATCGATCAGTATAGGGGGATCCTTTCTCTAGGTGGGACAACTTTCATCAGTCTTGCTCCTCTGTTTATTATGTTTTGTAATTTCCTAAGTTGCACTTTTGGTAAATTGTCGTAGATAGAGTTGCATTAGTCAATCCTGGTAATAACACAGTTTATCACAAATTTCTTAACAGAATTTTCGTCCAGGTACTTTTTTATAAACGCAATATATCGTAGATGATACCCAGCAGTTTTTATTACATTATCTATTTGGGCCTTTAGAGACAGGTTACAGTCTAGAATAACTCCTATATTTCGAACTTTACAAGATGCGGGCACCGAGTTATTATTTATGTTCATTTGAATATCACCTAAGTTTTTCACGCTGTTTCTCTTGCCCACCACCATGAATTCAGTTTTGTTCTCATTTAATTTTAGTTGTTGAAATGTCATCTATTCTCTAACACTATCAAGGATTCGGTTTAGAGTTTCAGTAGTGTCATATATATCATTTATGGAGAAGTAAAATTGTCTCTTCTAAGAGACACAAGTTTTGCATTATCTTCGGAGTAAGAGATGCAGCAAGCTGAGACCTGGCACCGAGGCGTAGAGAAGGTTTTTAGTCATCAACCTGGGATCGTCCTTATGGTGTTAGTATTAATGTATATATATATATATATATATATATATATATATATATATATATATATATATATATATATATATATATATATATCGATATATATATATATATATATATATATATATATATATATGTATATATATATATATATATATATATATATATATATATATATATATATATATATATATATACTATTACACATATATCTATATATTATATGTATATGTATGTACATATATATATATATATATATATATATATATACATATATATATACATATATATATATATATATATATATATATATATATATATATATATATATATATATATATATATATATATATATATATTTATATATCCGTGTGTGTGTTTATGGGCGTGTGTTAAGCCACGATAGGGAAAAGATAAATATGCTTTGATACAGAAAATTTGGATTCCCAAGTTATCAATTTCTTTATGGTTCCCGATAAGTAGGATTTTCGGAAAGAGGATAATATGGGATTAGGTTATACTTATGACTTTGGGTAAAGGCAACACAATTTTTTTAAGGTGTTATTTAATTTTAACGCGAATTATTTTTCTGGTCAGCGACGGCCATCTTAGTTGTTTGTTTCATAGTGTTCTAGAGTTGGAATGCAATCGATAATTGAACGTAATGCGGCTAACCAACGATCTTTATATATATTTGAGAGAGAGAGAGAGAGAGAGAGAGAGAGAGAGAGAGAGAGAGAGAGAGAGAGAGAGAGAGAGAGAGAGAGAGAGAGATATTCCTGCCCTTTGAGGAAATGTATTAAACCTAATTTCTGCCCTAGTTTGTAGATATGTGACTGTCACACAACATTCTTCAAGTGCTAAATATTAGGAATCAGAGATTCTTCGACCTCTATTTTCAGGAACATTGCCTCTAGCATCAGAGGCTCTTTAACCTCTATTTTGAGGTGCCGTAATTCTAGCATTAGAGACTCTTTGGCCCATAATTTGAGACTCCTTTTATTTACGATTAGAGGCTCTTTGGATTCTATTTAGTAGTGCCTTACTTGTAGCATTATAGGTCCTTTGACATCTATTTTGAGGCACCTCACCTTTAACATTAGAGCCTCTTAGACCTCTATTTTGAGTCACCTTACCTCTAGCATTAGAGGCCCCTTAACCTCTAGTTTAATGGTCCTTACATCTAGTATTAGAGGCTCTTTGGCTTCTATTTAGTAGCTCTCAACTTTTAGCTTTAGATGGTCTTTGACATCTATTTTAGAAGTGCTATACTTTTAGCATTAGAGGATCTTTGACCTCTATATTGAAGTTCCTTACATCTAGTATTAGAGGCTCTTTGACCTCTATTTAGTCGCTCTTTACTTCTAGTATTAGAGGATCTTTGACATCTATTTTTGAAGTGCCATATTTCTATCATTAGAATATCATTAACCTTAATATTAAGGTTCCTTACCTTTAGCAATAGAGCCTCTTTGACCTCTATTTTGAAGTTTCATTCTTTTAGCATTAGGTAGTTTTTCAACTTTATTATAAGGTGCCATATTTCTTGCATTCGATTATCCTTTTTCGACATATTCGTCATAACTATTTTTACTTGGCTTCATCTACACAATTTTGGCAAAACCATTTCAATTTTTTCAATAACGTTGTCTCTGATTTCAGCGTCTATAATGACACACTTCTTGTGGTAGAACCTTTCACAGCATTCATATCCTCTCCATTCACCCCCCCCCCCACCAAAAATCCACATAAAAGGCAACTATACGTTATAGTTTAGTTTTATCTTTAACTTTTGTTCCTTCTGGAGGATAACTAAAGGAATTTAAGCTAGAACACAGCTCAATATAAATATTGTCATGTATGAGGCCTTTCTCCTGCAATGGACCAGAAACTTTCTATTAGTTGCTTGCTCAGCCTTTTTTGCTATTTAGATATTTTCTTCTCCATTACCATTTTAATATTTTTTCGTTCTCCTTTATTACTATAAAGACATTTTTGTTATAAATATTCAAGACCAAACATCTTGCCAAAACAAAATTGGGAATGGCGTTGAAAAGTCCCGCTTTGCAGCAGTGTGTAGATGAAGATGAACATTCCCTCTTTCACACATGCTATTGAAATTATAACGTCACAATTTGGTTGAATCTCATCCTTGTGTATATCGACAAGGCGATGGGCGTGAATGAACACAGAGAAGAGTCCACCGGGGGAATACTATGACTATAAATCGCAGGGTATTTTTGAATTCATGTTTTGAAGATAAAATTTTTGAAAGTATTATATCAAATTAAATGCGGTACTGCATTAATTTTATTTTTGATGTTGATATTTGTAAACAATTATTACTTTTGATTTTGATCTAAATAATATTTTAATTATACAACCAAAATTATAGTATTTGAGAGCTTTCAAAATAATTTTAGAACAAAGTCATTCTTGGGAGATGTGCCATATTGAGGCTGAAAACGAAGTCTTCCATTAGTTGCTTTCAAAAGCCGGAGACTCGAAAGATTTGATCTTCACTCCGATTGGATATCTCTTTTGGAGCTAAACTCAGTGGCTCCTGTTTTTCAATGTGAGACAGTCTGTTTATCTGCTTAGATCCACAAGTTAGGCTAATTCATCACCTCCGTTTTGAACCCCCACATTACATTACCGTCCCCTATGGTGTTTTGAGGAATCGAAAATCGTTTTATTGTTTACATGTATGCAGAAAAATATCGTGCATGCTCTCCCCAAGTTTCATCTAATTATTTTTTACAAATAATGAAGATGAAGCAGTTTTTAAATGATGACGTCATCTTCCCTGCGTCGTCTACATAGCTGAGTTTGACAGAATCGTCTTTTCGTGTTCAATTTTTCATATATATAGCGATTTTTTAACTTATATTTCGAGATTCTGTATGTCTGGCAGAGATTGAAGGCATCGGTAGGTGGTAGGCAAACGCGATCTACGAGAACAGCAGCCAGAGACAGTTTCTGAAGACGTATAGAAGTTACTTGGCATGTGTGTTTGTTTACTTGCATTTCGTATTTACAATGGGTTTTCACAACGGCCTCGTTAACTTTATAGCAAGGCCAGTGTTACCTAAGGTAAAAAAAAAAAAAAGTAATCAGAGAGCACAAAAAAAAAAGAAAAAAAAAAAACAATGAGAGGCCGCTGGCAACTCGTGACATCCTTACACCAAGTGTATTGGTAAACTTAGTGTTTAAATGCCTCGTTTAGGGAGCCTTCATGTAGGAATAACCAATGAAAGTACAAAGTGAGGTTATCATTATAATGTTATCTTGATTTTTTAAAGAAAAAAAGGCGAAAATTTATAGCAAATCTTTGGGAGCTCATAACTCCAAAACATACATATTGTCACTTAGGTAAATTTTTTCACTTATTTATAGTTAGATAATAGAGGGAAAGATTTGATTTTCCGTTTTCTCTCATCTTCATGATTATTTTACGTCTAGACGAAGAAAATTAAGAGAAACTTCATTAAAAGAGAGTAAAAGGAAAATCGAAAATTTGTCACAGAGAATTATTCGATTTATTAAGAAGTTTTGATGGTATGATTTTCAATACAATTCGTATCATATTAGTGGAGACAAATGTATCCAAAAAATCAAAATCATTATATTTTAAGGTATTACATATGTCTAAAACATATTTAGGAATGTATTTTTAATAATTAGAAAAAAATATGGAGGACATGGCTGACGGTCCCCTTATCTATTTTCATTATCTCATGAAAATGAATATTGAAATCGATACCTTGTCGATATTTTATCAAAGATGCCTATAAAGTCATCTGATTATTTTTCATTTACAGAAAATGTTACATATTCTTTTATGTTAATTACCACAAATGAGGTTTGGGTTAGATCATTTTCTGATGCGTCTACCTCACCGATGCCTCTTTGATCCATAATCAATGTTTTTAAACGTGCCTGCCCGGACAAGCACAAATAAGCTCATTAATATATCTCTTTACAGTCTCGTTAGGTTATGGGGCGTGTGCTCACTGCACATACACATAGGTCAGTGTTTTCACTTTAGGGGAAATTACCCAATTTTAGAGGAATCCGAGGGTATCTAGGATTAGGTCTAGGGGAGTTCTTAGAAAAAAGAAAATCTCGGAGAATTATAGCATTGTATCGTATCAACTGCTTATTTCCTAGAAGTTACTCTGTAAATGTACATTTAAAGTGGCTTTTTAGTATATTGATATAGATCAAGATAAGAAAAGTATATATCGCATATTGGATATATGATTATGATCTCTGTAGTCTGAAATATAAGGCGGACGTGTTAACAAAACTGAAAGAAAATGAGCCTCCTTTGATTCCCAATATCATGGATGGATACCAGAGGCTTAATATGCAGTTTTAATCCTTCGAATATTCATTATATTTTGCTTAAGTTTGATGTAATTAGACTTTGGCCGGAAAAGCTACGAGTTTGGTCAAAAGAGCCAGAGTGAATCTCCGACGGGGAATCATTCTCATGAACCATTACAGTTTTTGAGCCAACCACCAAAACTATCCACTAAATAATCCCACATTGAGAACCTAGCAACAGGCAAGACGAAATTTGACATTATGAATGCATTTTCTCAAAGGTACGAACGGATTTACAGATGCCAGGTTTAAGCTAGGTGCTTCATATGGAATCAAATTCACTCACGCAAACGGCAGCTTAGACTTAGCACCAATTAGGTCCATTCACGGTCCAGATATACCAGACAGCGTACCGGTTTTTAGCATCTCCTGCGCACTTACTTCATCTGGGGCCGCTTATTGATGGTGACTAGAAGCCGTATTCTAAGTATCATTTCTTGATACTTCTTTAGGATTATTTCGTAACTCTGGAAATTTAACTCAACTTTTCTTGACAATATATCCGTTAATGTATTTAAGAGCTTCTTCCTTAATTAATCCCCCAACATTTTTCTTTTATTTCTTGGTTCGCTGTATTCCTCGTCAAAAACCTCTTTTTATAAAGCAAAATCTAAATATATGAACATGTGTGTTGTTAGACATATTACTAATGGAGGGTCTCTTTCTTTTGTGTTATATTC
The DNA here is from genome assembly GCF_036898095.1 of Palaemon carinicauda. Classification (NCBI taxonomy): domain Eukaryota; kingdom Metazoa; phylum Arthropoda; class Malacostraca; order Decapoda; family Palaemonidae; genus Palaemon; species Palaemon carinicauda. Next base: position 107,235,193 of record NC_090727.1, on the reverse strand, counting down.
ATTTTTGTCTGGTTCATGCGATTTTTCAAAACTTTTCACTTCAGTTTCTCTCCCTACCAAAATTTTCAGCTTAAATTTAAAGTTCACAGCATTTGTAGGGTCATGGTGACCATTTATTTGCCTTATATACCCAAAGAAATGTTCAAGACTACTATGATTTAATCTTTGTGCCAGTAGTTAGTCAATACTATGAGAGCCCTTTAACATCATCAAGCAGAGCAATGGCAGATTTAAACGATAAAATGATTCCCAGTAACCGAGACTTGATGTCATCTTTGTAATCCTCTGGTTTAAAATGAATCGAGCCAACAGTAGCGTAAACAACGTTGATTCTGTCAGCACAACAACATTCAGGTATACACTGGACGCTGGTCTATGTATGGCCTTGCGTTAGGAAAATGATAGTTTTTTATATTTGAGCTTTTAGTTTTTTTTTTTTCACGTGTATTATGATAGCTAAATACTGTACAGCTATTTGGCATTAACACTGATGGAATGAATGAAGGAATATATATATATATATATATATATATATATATATATGTATATATATATATATATATATATATATATATATATATATGCATACATATATATATATATATATATATATATATATATATTTATATACTGTATATGTATATATATATATATATATATATATATATATATATATATATATATATATATATATATATATATATATATATATATATATATGTATATATATATAAATATACATATTTATATATATATATATATATATATATATATATATATATATATATGTATGTATGTATGTATGTATGTATATATATATTGTTTACGTTGTCTTTATAGGACAGCTAACCAAGGCCATGGTTCTTTGTTTCAAATACCCACGTGTGAGACGTTGGCAAATGAGGTTACAGTATTGGTGTTTCACACCTTAAGCTGTCCGTTGGCTGAACTGTTATGTCTGGACTATTCAAGTGCCGGTAGTCATATCCAAAGAATAGCTGCAATATGATTAAAGGTCTTTTTCGTGTGTTTTCATTTGTACAAATAATGAAAATTCAGGTACACAATTAAAGAGGCCAGGCTTGAGCTGCATTAGATTACTTCTATTTCATCAATGTTGTAATTGAGTTGTTCGTTAACATAGAATAAGAATACTGTTATCTAACAAATATATTATACAGATGAAGGTTTTGCAGTAACGTTGTAATACAGGACCTCACAAGCAATAGGCGCTGGCAAGGATTTTATCTACGAATCATATCACAATGAAGATTCCATTTTGATTTGCTTTGTTTGTTTTTAGAAATTTTATCATAATTTTTGTAACTGTTGATAACATTTAAAAGAAATATATTGTTTTAGTTCACCATAGCAGGGATTTGTTGTACATAAGGCCAGATGAGGTAGCTACCCTTCATGAACCGAGAACTATTTACCCCCTCCCCCTCCCACCCCTTAATTGATTTTGATATTCATATACAAGTAGGAACGCATTCCTTCAATCAGCCTAGAGCACAGAGTACAGTATGCTTTATCCCTGAACATCTCATCGCTTCCTACGGATTCTGTACAGCTTCCGATCAGTAAAAATCACGATTAATTACTACATTTACGACTAAGTACTAAATGACATACTGTGAGATATTTTGCCAGAAAATATATATTATTATTATTATTATTATTATTATTATTATTATTATTATTATTATTATTATTATTATTATTATTATTATTATTATTATTATTATTATTATTATTATTATTATTAATATTTTTGTCATGTAAAGGAGAAAATTTCACATTGAATAAGGTGATATGTGTATTTGATTAAGTATTTTATGAGTTTTCTTCGTTAGTTAAACGATAGAGACATAGAAATAAATAAATAAAGAGAGAGAGAGAGAGAGAGAGAGAGAGAGAGAGAGAGAGAGAGAGAGAGAGAGAGAGAGAGAGAGAGAGAGAGAGAGAGAGAGAGAGAGGAAATTAGAGTCAAATGGTACTCGAAAGCCAATATTTATGAAAAGTGCTTATGTGGCTTTTAGTTCGCCAAAGCATCCCGGCCAAATTTGCACATGACCTGCATCGCATTTTTATCTATTTATATATAAATTATTCATTATTATTATTATTATTATTATTATTATTATTATTATTATTATTATTATTATTATTATTATTATTATTATTATTATTATTTCTTTATTATTATGTATTTGTAATATTATTTATTATTGTTAATTAATTTTTATTATTATTATTATCATTATTATTATTATTATTATTATTATTATTATTATTATTTAATATATATTATTATTTTTTATATAATATTATTTATTATTATTTATTATTATATATTATTTATTATTTATTATTTATTATTTTTTATTATTATTATTCATTGTTATTTTTCATTATTGTTTAATCTTATTTATTATTTTCTATTATTATTTATTATTGTTTATTATTATTTATAATTGTTTGTTATTATCTATTATTATTGTTTATTATTATATACTTTTATTTTTTATTATTAACATTTATTATTGTTGTTTTTATTATCTATTATTATTGTTTATTGCTGTAATATATTAATATTATTATTATTTATAATTATTTATTATTCATTATTATTTATAATTATTTATTATTCATTATTATTTATAATCATTTATTATTTATTATTATTATCTATTATTATTTATTATAATTTATTATTATTTAATCTTGTTATTCATTATTTATTTTTCATCATTCATTATTTTTCATTATGTTTCATTATTATTTATTATTTTTTTTTTCATTATTTAATATTGTTTATTATCTTTATTTATTATAGTTTTTTCTCTTCGTTTTTTGTTATTATTATTTATTATCTATTATTATTTATTATTATTATTTGTTATTATTTATTTTTATTTAGTAAGGTCATTTATTATTGTTTATTTTTATTCATTATTGTTATTTATTATTTATTATTATTTATTATTTATCATTATTATTGTTTAACATTTAAAAGAAATATATTGTTTTAGTTCACCATAGCAGAGTTTTGTTGTACGACGCTGGACAGATGTGAGGTATTTCGCCAGAAAACATATTATTATTATTATTATTATTATTATTATTATTATTATTATTATTATTATTATTATTATTATTATTATTATATATTATTTATTTAATGATTTTTATTTATTAATAATCCTTATTTATTATTATTTATAATTTTTATTTATTATTATTATTATTATTAGTATTAGTATTATTCATTATTGATTATAATTTTGATTTACTAATATTATTATTTATTATTATTATTAATATCATTATTATTATTTAATTTTATGGTTTATTACTATTTATTATTATTTATTATTATATATAATCATTATTATTATTTAATTTTATTATTATTATTATTTATTATTATTTATTATTATATTATCATTGTTTATTATTAAATATTATTTATTATTATTATTATTTAATATTTTGTTTATTATTTTTTTATGAATATTTATTATTATTCATAATTATTATTCTTATTATATATTATTTATTATTATATAATATTATTCATTATTATCTTTTACTATTGTTTAATCTTATTTATTATTGTTTATTATTATATATTATTATCGTTTATTATTATATATAATCATTGTTTATTATTTATTATATTGTTCATTATTATTTATTATTATATTTTGTTATTATTTATGATTATTATTTATTATTGAATATTTTTTTATTATTATTATTTATTATTGTTGTTTATTATTTTTACATGAATATTTATTATTATTTATAATTATTATTTATTGTTTATTATTATTACTATTATATATTATTTATTATTATATAATATTATTCATTATTTTTTATATTGTTT
>NC_090727.1:107223798-107226298 GCF_036898095.1 Palaemon carinicauda | reverse complement strand
AACAGTATTTTAATATAACATCTAGTTCTAAAGACATTTGTTAGCAATTGGAAAATAATAACTATGACATAACCTCGCAGAACCTGTCTTTAGATGAGCATACTTTCATTTCATGGATCAACACTTGCGAAGAAAAAATGCAGTTCAAATGGTTCATAAGTTTTGTGCTGTGTTTCAAACCTTTTATTTTCTAGGGATATATTCTTTGACAGTTCTATCCTAATGTTAAATAATTGTATAAACGTATTTGATCAATAATAAATGTTTTTAAAAACATACTCCCCTTCTTTTTTAAATCATAATTTTTTGTATATACAACAAAAACACCCTTTTATAGCAAAAAGAGACCAGTGATCTTTATAGACATAAATGAGAGACTTTCATTGACTCATATCCATTTTTATATCCTGTTATATCTGGAGGTAATAAAAGTGATAAAATCTATCTCACATTAAACCGAAAATCTGAAAACTTTTGACTTTTATTGTACGGTCATCCATTCCACGGCGACTATTGTACAATGAAATCTAGTTGCTTTCCCCGTATTAGTTTCTCATTTACATCATATATATATATATATATATATATATATATATATATATATATATATATATATATATATATATATATATATATATATGTATATATATATATATATATATATATATATATATATATATATATATATATATATATATATATATATATATATATATATCTTGAGCCTTTGGATCAATACTTCTCCATATATCCTGAGCCTTTAAATCAATACTTCTCCATTCATCATCTACCACTTCACGCTTCATAGTCCTCAGCCATGTAGGGGTCGGTCTTCCAACTCTTCTAGTGCCTTGTGGAGCCCAGTTGAACGTTTGGTGAACTAATCTCTCTTGGGGAGTGCGAAGAGCATGCCCAAACCATTTCCATCTCTCCCCCCCCCCATGATCTCATCCACATATGGTACTCGAATAATCTCTCTTATATTTTCATTTCTAATCCTGTCCCTGGTTATGTAGGAAAGCTTAATTCTCATAAAAGGATATGTACCTATAGAACTGAGGAGCATTAAAACAGAAGGGATTTATAAGCGTGAGTGCATTACCTTTAAATGTTACAACTAGTTTGAAAGCAAAAGGACGTAGCTCCTCCATTCAAATGCTGTCAGTGAGGCTTTACAGTAGAGGCTGAAAGGGCATTAGTGCCACGGAGCAAATGATCCTTTCATTTAGCCTAAAGCCCATTTCATTGGTTCGTTCACTCTATTTGTGACAGCTGGATCAGGCTGTGATTAGGAGTTTGCCCTGTGATGCCTATTGAATCTAGATATATGATGTGTTATATTAAGGAGAGAGAGAGAGAGAGAGAGAGAGAGAGAGAGAGAGAGAGAGAGAGAGAGAGAGAGAGAGAGAGAGAGAGAGAGAGAGAGAGATTGGTGTCTGTATATGAATGCAGTGAACTATTAGCTCGTATCTTATTACTTTGTAGTGTTAGTAAAAAAAAGAAAAAAAAAAGACAGTCCTTATATCTTTCGAATGTGATTTTTTTTTACCACTTTTGGAGACTTGTGCAATCGCGTAACTGTATTACGATCTAAAGTAATTGAATGTGCAACTCTAAGCTCACCAAGGTTGAATTAATGAAATAGATAAATAAGGAGTGAAGATTAGGCGTTAGGTGTGACTTAAGTAAGTGTTAAGGCCACCTATAGAAAAATTAGAAGATTTACGACCACCGAAAGCATAACACAGAATAATGACAGGGTCAATAAACCCTTTTAAATTAGATTACCGCCTCATAAATCTACTTTTCCTGGGACGGGGGCCTCAAAAGGTCTTATTGCTAAGGACGTCCTATGGATGTAGTAGCCATAGCGACATAATTACCAATTTCCGAGGGTTAATCAAAGATGGTTATTATAATTGATTGATTAATTTGAAGTTTTCTGGGATCCTGACATCAAAGGTCATTGACGCCGAATGTTTGCTATAAGCACTTTTGTCTGCTTCTGACATTTTCGTCCTCTGCTCCGAGGAAGTATTTTCTCCTCTTAGATATTTTTCGTGTGAGTAGCTTACAAATCGGCAAATTCTTGGAAACTCAGTCCTTAACCAACAGTATTTTGGTGTAGTTAGGTTTTATATTGCAGCGAAACTAATCTTATGATTACGACGTTATTAATCTTATGCATTAACCAAATTCATCTAAAAGAAGTTATTCTATTTAGATTTCATTTTCATCAACTGTTGCTAAAAAACATATTGTAATTTTTGAAGAATATAGCAAAATGACAAAAAATCCGGGGCCCATGATAATTTCTCTTTTAAGCTAACCCTATTTCTTATTCTCCTCTTACATGAGGACACCAAGCGTGTGTTTTTTTTTTCTTAACAGGAAATCGGAACATCAAAGAAAACAATTCTTCAGAAACTTAGTGATGAAATTTCGAACCTAAAGAATGTTTTAACGATATCCTTTATTCTTTTCTCCCTTTATATTTTTT
>NC_090727.1:107168798-107218798 GCF_036898095.1 Palaemon carinicauda | reverse complement strand
CTTTCTTAAGAGATTAGTCAAAGGATCGGCGATGTCAGAAAAGTTTCTAACAAACCTTCGGTAGTACCCACCCAACCCAAGGAATCTTCTGACATCCCTCCTGCATTTAGGGATTAACATTCTTTCAATACATTCGATATTTGCTTGCTTAGGAGCAACTTTACCATTACCAACTTCATGACCCAAATATACGACCCTCGCCTTTGCGAATTCACTTTTCTTTAAATTGATTACTAAACCTGCTTTCTTCAAAACCTCAAACAGTGCCCTAATACGTTTTAAATGAGTTTCCCAATCATTACTATAAATAACAATATCATCAATATAAACTACACACCCCTCTAAACCATAGACTAAAGTATTCATTAACCTCTAAAAGGTGGCAGCCGCGTTCTTCATACCAAACGGCATCACTTTACATTGAAATAGTCTCTGGGGTGTTACGAAAGCGGACAGGGCCCTTGCCCGCTTCGAAAGAGGAACTTGCCAATAACCTTTCAGCAAATCGAATTTACTAATGTAATTGGCCTTACCCATACGATCAATACAATCCTCAATTCGTGGTAATGGGTAACAATCAGACTTAGACACTTCATTCAATTTACGGTAATCAAAACATAACCTGAAATCACCGTCGGGTTTATTTACCAATACAACAGGTGATGACCAAGGACTTTGACTAGGTTCAATTAGGTCATGTTTTAGCATATAATCAACTTCCTTCGCTACAACCTCATTTTTAAAGGGATTCAACCTGTAAGGCGCTCGTTTCACAGGAGTGGCACTATCTACGTCCACGTCATGTTGAAGGACATTAGTCCTTCCCGGTACATCCGAAAATAATTCATTATAATTAAATACCAATTTCTTTAAAGACTTTTGTTCTTCATTACTTAAATGAGAAACCATACCAGAAAAATGTTTCAAAGAATTCTTATTATCTGAACTCCATTCACTTCCATTAAAACAATTATCATCAATACTTTCACCCTCTGAAAAAGAAAAAAGTTTATCGTTCTCGGAAACTACAGCATTCCCTATGGTTGCCACGGGAGTGACTTTCTCCCGTTCCATATAAGCCTTCAACATATTTATGTGACAAAGCTGAAAAGGTTTCCTTCTCTCAGGAGTCTCTACTAAATAATTAACTTCACTAATTTTTTCCAGAATTTTCCAAGGATCTGAAAAAGATGCTTTCAATGGATTTCCAGGAATGGGTAACAAAACCAAAACTTTGTCGCCTACCGCAAAGTCACGTGTTTTAGACCTTCTGTCAAAAAAGTACTTCATTCTTTTTTGGCTACACAATAAATTTTCACCCGCAAATTTCCAAGCCTTTGTTAACTTATCACCTAGATTAGACACATAATCTAATAAATTGATCTCAGGGACGTCTCCCTCCCAGGACTCTCGAACAACATCAAGAGGACCTCGAACACAATGGCCAAACACAAGGTTGAAAGGCGAAAAACCTAAAGACTGACTTGGGACAGAACGAAAAGCGAACAACAAATAAGGTAATTCCTTATCCCATTCAGAACCATTAATCAAACAATATTTCTTTACCATCGATTTCAGGGTTTGATGAAATCTCTCCAGAGCTCCCTGACTTTCTGGATGATATGGAGAAGAGGTCACATGTTTTATATTTAACTCTGCCATTTTATCTCTGAAATACCTGCTAACAAAATTAGAACCACAATCCGATTGAATAATTTTAGGCATCCCAAACCTGGTAAAAAAGTCAATTAGTACATCTACAATTTTAACACTTTTTATCGTACGTAGTGGTATTTCCTCGGGATATCGAGACATCCTATCCATGATAGTCAAAATATATTAATTTCCACTACGAGTCCTTGGTAATGGTCCAACAATATCAATAATGACCTCCTTGAAAGGTTCGGAAACCACTGGAATAGGACATAGAGGCACTTTTGGAATAAGCGGATTAGGTTTACCGACCTTCTGACAAACATCACAGCTATTGACAAACTTCTTTACGTCCGCCTTCAACTTCGGCCAATAATAATTCATTAACAACTTGCCAGAAGTCTTATGAATGCCAAAATGTCCGGCCAAACCACTTTCATGCGCCAATGATATCAACTTATTCCTGTAAACAAATGGAACCATTATCTGTTTCAAAATTTCATAATCAAAGTTATGAGCCTCCATAGGCCTAGTCAACCTATATAAAATATTATTAATTATTTTAAATTTGGGACCGGTTATATCAGTCACCTCACCTGACTCAATAGGGAGATCCCGAAAATCCTTTTTCTGAGCTTTGATTAGCTCTTCAATAGTCCAATTCAGTTTGTCCTTCAAAATCCCAAGATCTACAACTACGCTATCACTACGTTCTAAACTACTTAAATCTAGATCAATTGTTGACTCTGCAGCGTCAACAACTTTAGCACTAGAACGAGTAACTGCTGCTACTTCACTATCAGGGTTTATCAGTATGGGACAAGTATTATTCTTCAGAGCAACATCATTCCCTATCACAACATCAACATTTTTAACCGGAAATTTATCAACTATGGCCAATTTCAAATTCCCTGCAAAGGAAGGGCAGATTAAATTAAAATTTTCCATGGCATACGATTTTACCGTATCAGGAAAACCAGCCAATAACACAAATTCCCCACTTTTTGGTACAAAATTGCAAGGTAATGCCTCCCTTAATATCAAAGACTGAGCTGCACCGGTATCACGCAAAATACACACAAGTCTTTTTTCGGACGAATTGGCGAAAGAGACACTACCGAAGGACAAATATCTGTCAAAACAACCAGGTAGTCATTGATCAGCGGATGTTGTTTGGGTAGGTTCTCTCTCTCTCTCTCTCTCTTCCATACCCGTCACAGGCCTAACATTAGCATTTTGTGAGTTTCTAAATGCATAACACATGCTCTTTACGTGCCCCTTCTTATTGCAAAAGAAGCACGTCAATGTTTTCAATTTCTCGGGATTATATATCTTAGGTCTATTATTCCTGTTAGGAGAAAAATTAATATTAGTATTGGCATTGCCCTGATCATTACCTCTATAATTATTTTTAGTAAACATCCCTGCATTATCATTATTATTATTATTATTGTTAGAATTATTATTCCTACCTACTTTACCCCATCCAGACTTCACAATTTTTGTTACTCCCCCTAACTCACTCTTATGAGACAAATAATACTCATCACTAGCGATGGCTACCTCCTGAATGGTCTCTAGTTTTAACTCTTCGAGGTGAACCTTCAGTTTATCCGGAACACACCTCTTGAACTCCTCCACCAACATTAACTCCTTCAATTTCTCAGAATTTACCACTTCCTTGGACTTGAACCAATCACTAGCATATTGTTCCTTCGATCTTGCAAATCCAATAAAAGTTTGCTCCCTACTTTTTTCTAAGTTCCTGAAGCGTTGCCTATAGGCTTCAGGGACTAACTCATAGGCCTTCAAGACAATAGCCTTCACACACTCATAATCTGATGACAGATCCTCCTCCAGAGTTACATACACCCTCTGAGCTCTTCCAATCAATTTACTTTGTATAAGAGTGGTCCAATACTCTTGGGGCCACTCCAACCTTGCTGCAATCCTCTCAAATGATACAAAAAACTCTGCAATATGTCTTCCTCAAATTTAGGCACAAATTTGAGAGCCTGCACTAAATTAATAGCAGGAGTTACTGACCTATTTGGGGAAGGGGGAGAGGAAGAAGAGGAACCTGAGTTTTTCATAGCTGCCTCTCCTTTTCTCTTTCTTCCGCCTTAAACTTTTCTATTTCAAACTCCATCTGCCTCAGAGCAATTTGCCTATCCAAAATTTCTACAGACAACAGTGCTTTATCAGGTTTCACTTGTTCCCCACCAGCCTTTACAGTTTTAACACATTCATAAATTTGCAATAGCAATACACCCTTTCTTATCGACACATCATATTCCAATTCAAATTGTTCTGCTACAATTTCCAAATCTTCCCTATTCAACTCTGCAAGCCTTTCTTGCCACCCCTCTCCGCTAAGGAGGTCTAGTACATTAACCATGATGACCACTATTATTCACACAATACTAAATCTACAAAAAAAAAAAAAAAAAAAAAAAAAAAAAAAAAAAAAAACCACGAGGAGGTAAAAATATGCTGCCTGAAAAACAACCCCAAGAATTTACTTTGCACATACACCGGTGAATACTTAGGAACGAAAAGATCCTGTCACGGTCGCCATTTTGTGATGACTGGCTTGACCACCACACAAAAACACTAAAACTTTTATCAAACAGTATTCACTAAAGTACCATACTAAGTCCACAGAAGATGGAATAGTATACAATTTCAATAAGAGTGCAAAGTCAATTCAAGGGGACAAAGAAAATACCACAAAAATATACTTAATTTTAATACATAAATTTCAGATAGAAATGACACCTGAACCTCAACAATACAATAATTAATAAGAAACAATCACTCTTAAACTCCCTGTAAAAGAAAACAATTACACAATTAAAGAAAGGTCATCAACACAAGCATACTAAAAGGGGAGAGGGTCCAGAAAGGAGGAGGCAAACGAAAATAAGAATATCCTAGTAAATACACACTAATTATCCCTAACAAATTCCTCATACACTTCTAGAGGTCTCCTCAAAGAGGACAATAAACTCTCCAGCTGGAAGCTTATTCCAGGTGGCAGAAAACAAGGATCCAAGACAATGGTGTTGAATGCTTCAATAATGCAGAACGCTCAGGAGTATAGGTCGTGGGCCCGGCACACAAATATAATGATCAAAATCTTTACCTTGGGGAAGAGAGGTCCCCTTGGCTTTTACTGAACCAAGGGCAGTACACTATATATAGGATAAAAATCCTTAATGCAGAGCGAGGATATCCTGGAAAAGCTCAACAGCTTCACAACGTAGCTCTGCAATGGCGATGAATAATATAAATCCAGCAGCAATTATCGTGCCCTTCAAGGTTGGAGGCTCAGAAACACACCGAGGCCAACTCCTCCAAGCGAAAACCTCCATACCTCGGATAATGAAGGAGAGCTGCCACGTAACCAACACAACTTGAAAATATAAAATAGTCGTTAGCCAATAATAAACACCAAGATAACCACCGGTGAGGAGACAAAAAGCAAATAAAGAAAGAATACAACACTTCTATACTTAACATTAAAAGTCTAAAAACTTAAATAATTTAGAAATTAATGACAACTAAGTTACATATATATATATATATATATATATATATATATATATATATATATATATACATATATATATATATATATATATATATATGTATATATATATATATATATATATATATATATATATATATATATATGTGTGTGTGTGTGTGTGTGTGTGTGTGTTTGTGTGTGTGTGTTATATGAATTATATATCTATCATAATATATATGTTTGCGTATATGTGTATGTGTATATGATACATGGGCAAATGATCCGTGTATAGATGTAAATATATAATTAGAAGCTCAGAAGTAACACACGAATTATTGTAAGTTCGTGAAGAATATCTGTCTATTGTCCATCCATCCATATACCAAGGCACTTCCCCCAATTTTGGGGGGTAGCCGACACCAACAATGAAACAAAACAAAAAGGGGACCTCTACTCTCTATGTTCCTTCAGCCTAATCAGGGACTCAACCGAGTTCAGCTGGTCACTCTTGGAAGGTAACAAAATTGAAATTATCACGAAAAGTCAACATGAATCTGATTTTGTTGTCAATATCGCAAAAATTAAATACCACATCCAACTTACGTTCGAACATGAACCAATTTTAGAATCTGTTTTTGTTCTGTGATATGCTGAGGAGATTTGAAGGAAAAGGAAAAACAACAAAAATTTTCCCAATAATATTGTGCCGTTCTTAAAGCAAATTTTGCCCAATGACATTTTTTGCTGGTTACCAATCATCATATACAGTAGAAAGAAACTCTTGTACGGCACCATCCTCCAGGAAACCGAAAATCTTATCGCCATCTCATGTCATTTCCGAGTCTTCTTTTTCTTCTCTTGGCATACGGAGGGGAAGTTTGGAAAGTTCCTTCCTTTTTATGGTGCTGTATTTATAAAGGCGTTATTTGATGCAAACATTTATGAAATCAAACTATTTTTAGTAACTGAAAGATAATCAGTACCTTTTGTGATGTATATATGTTTTCTAACCTGTCTTGTCTATAAATTTGAGAAAATTCTCTCTCTCTCTCTCTCTCTCTCTCTCTCTCTCTCTCTCTCTCTCTCTCTCTCTCTCTCTCTCTCTCTCTCTCTCTCTCTGTATAATTGTGCCTTGTTTCTTCTTTACTTTTGTCCGCCAACAAAATATTTCAAGATTATCTTCATTATGTTATTATAAGAAATTATGGACCTGAAGACTGTGCCCGAAAGAAAATGTGTTTACATAGTAAGTTAGATTTGTTTAAACTTCTGCCGTGGTGGTGGTTTATGCGGTTTCGTCTGTACTTGCAGTTTATATGTACATGCACATTAAACATCAAGAGATTCTATAAACACGACAATGACATGGAAAAGCAGATGTTTATTATTACTGAATTGTCAAGTAAATAGGTTGTCAAGATGGATACAGTATTTTGCCATCAAATTTCAGAGTAAAAACTCTTCATAAAGTTACCTTACAAAAAACTGACCTTTCTGACTATTGAAGTTATGAGCTAAAATGCATTATTTTTTTCCCGACACAATTGAAATGGTCCAAACTGCAATTGCTATCCACCAACGCTGATGAAGGGCAGCGATGAACTTGTTTCGACTCGCGATTGAAAAAAAAAAAAAAAAAAAAAAAAAAAAAAAAAAAAAAAAAAAAAAAAAAAAAAAAAAAACCTGAAGTCTTGAACTAGGTAAAACCCGACAAGCTTAAAGATGACTCTTAAAACTAAATAATTTTTTTTTCTCAAACGATCTGGTTACAACCAAGTAAATGACTGGCTTTGGCAACGTAAGGTGGAAGAAGTTTTCTAGATTGACTGGGAACCTAACGCTTATTGTAGTTATTTGAAATACATTCACATAAATACGGTAAGGCATTTTTGTCCTTGATAAAAATAAATCCATCAAGCTGAAATAATGAAATAGTACAAGTAATAATGCTAATTTTTGTAAAATGAGTCTGTTAAAATGTTGTCTGTAATCTTAAAATTTCTCTTTGCCTAATGTATGACGTATTAGCAAGGTAAGAAAAGTTTATCGATTCGACGGTTTTGTATTGGGATGTAAAAGATAAACGATTAAGGAAAAATCAGGCGTGTAAAAGTTAGAACTTTTAAAATTATTTACTGTATATCCTCAATAGATGATCCTCAATAGAAGATCCTCAATAGAAGATACACATTCGTCACGGTAAAGATGATGGTATTTTTACAGCTCGTGATAGTTTATAGTGTTTTGTTTAATTAAATGAAATGTGTGTGCCACTTTCATTTATTTCTGAATCCTCGTATTGGCTAACTGAAAATATTTTAGAACCCTCAATTATGACATAGCATCCTGCACGGTAGCGTTTCACTACTTCTTTTGTAGTCGCAATACCTGGTATTGTAAGAATTCTTTCTTAATCATTATCTTAAATACTTTCCCAGTTTTTATTTTTAGTTTACTGTGATATAGGATTAAAGGGAACAAATCAGAATAACTGCTATCGAAAATTACTTTTGGTTATGTAAATATCCAAAAGGACATTCATAGTTCACATTTCTTCAAGTACATGCCCCAAACCTTTCATACAGACAGCTGTGACTCTTCGGTTTGGTTTACGTTGATTTCACAAACTATGGCAGAGGAATTGATGCAGGCTATTTTATATATATATATATATATATATATATATTTATGTATATATATATACATATATATATATATATATATACATATATACATATATATAATATATATATATATATATATATACATATATACATATATAAATATATATATATATATATATATACACATATAAATATATATATATATATATATATATATAAATGTATATATTACATAATTCTACGTGGTTTACTTTCGTTTTCGGTGAGTATTTATTTGAGTTATCTTCGGATGCTCCCTCTCGGCACATGCCCCTAATTCCCCTTCCTCAACATCTTTCCGAGGTGGCTGTCTGCAATTTAATTGGATCAAAGACCTTGAGAAAATCTCTCGAATCTCTTGCGAGGATAGGATCACCTTTTGAAAATAAACTTTTCGTGTTAATTGTCTTAAAAGTGGCTCCACTTTTGAGAGAGAGAGAGAGAGAGAGAGAGAGAGAGAGAGAGAGAGAGAGAGAGAGAGAGAGAGAGAGAGAGAGAGAGAGAGAGAGAGAGAGAGAGAATTGAAGTTCTCTGACACGAGAGAGAGAGAGAGAGAGAGAGAGAGAGAGAGAGAGAGATTGCAATTGATGAATATTGAAAGTAGTGGTTGTGTCACATCGTTGCGGTGCAGAGAAACAGGCAACTTGGAGATTGCAGGTGGTTGCGATGAAAATCAATTATCTATTTGATTAGTATCTATTTAGAGAATGAAATAGAAATACAGGTTATCCTTACAAATGGCCTCCGATGATTGACCAACTGAACTAATTCCTATGCTCTCCTGTTTAGGTCACTAAATGTGGGGTCGCCTTCCGAATGACTTAATTCTACTGTATTTTTTATTGTGAACTGCTGTAGAGGAAGTATCCTGATGGCACTTTTTTCTTGAACCCCTAACTTCAGCATCCTTTTTTGTTTCCCTGTCCAAAGAGGCTATGCAGTGAGTGCAAGTGGTGCTGTAGCCAGTGACTTTAGCCTTCTGGAAGCATAATAAACATTATAGAGGTTGCGTAAGGAAAGAACTTCCAGTGAACACTCAGAGATGCACCATTTTTTCGATGTGTCTCCGAAGAAAACACCTTAAAGATTTGTAGAGATCATCCGTGAAATCTGCAGTAAAATGCGCTTTTATACATTTAAGTCTGTGTACTGTCGGTTAGTCTATGATTTAGTCCATATATCAGTCCTGGGTCCACTTGACCCTTCTGAGAAATTTATGAGAAATCTTTCATTTTCATAAAATATCTGTTTTGGTGTTTTTACTGTTTATAGAATAATTTATTGTTATTTTTTTCTCATCGTTTATTTATTTCCTTATTTCCTTTCTTCACTGGGCTATTTTTCCCTGTTGGAGCCCTTGGGCTCATAGCATCTAGCTTTTCCGACAAGGGTTGTAGCTTGGCTAGTAATGATAATAATAGAATGTTTTCTCAGTAAACGGAATTGCAAATTCGAAATGATTTTTAAAGATGATATCCGTATTTAACGACAATTAGGAAACAATTGTTTATGTATTCTTAAACGATCTGTCACCCAAGTGAAAAGTAAAATCTGCCAAAAGGGAATTAGTTGATTATCATAGAAAGTGAGGGGATTGGCCAGAAAAACAACATACAAACAGAAGAGAAAGAATAGTGATTGGTTGAAGGTACATTTTAGAATTATTAAAAGTTTAAGCATTGTGTGCAGTTCTAGACATTTTCACCCATTTTTTTACGAGAAATATAACACCTAATTCAAATTCCCTTGTTATATATGAATTCATCAAATGTTTTTTTTTCTTTAAAAAAAAAAAAAAAAAAATGGAAGTAAGCATTTTCCGGTATTTTTATTTGTGATCGATATTTTGACAATTAAAATATTAAATATTGATGCTTTGTATATGAAATCATAAATTTTTACAGTTTCCCAAAAGAGAGATCAAAGGAATGTCCATCTAGATCAGTTTGTCACTGACCTGAGCAGCTCTCCCCATCTCTGCGTTTTTCAATTCATGATAAATTACCTCGTCCCTCGTAAATACTCAATATCGAAAATATTTATCCTCTCTTCTTGATTAAGTTATCAGATTTCTTTGTTTTTCCATTCTTCCGAAACGAGAGAGAAGAACTAATAAAGGATAGGAGTTGATAAATCCCAAAAAAGAAAATCTGTATTAGCCGCGAATGGTTGAATGTCAATTGCATTATTCAAGATATAAAGCGTGCATTTGAAAAATGAAATATTTACAAATGTTATTTATATTTTATGTAATTGATATATCATAGAATAACAATTCTCCTTAAAATATTATCCCCAGTAATTCTAGTTGTTCTGAATTTTGAAGATTTATAATAAAGCATTAATCTTGCCAAGTAATACATTTTACAAATAAAATAGTTGAATAGAAATTTATAAAAATAAACTTGGAAATTAGAAAACAAAGATGTGAAAATCTCTCCGTGATCAAAGAACCCTTCTCTCAATAGGAAAAAAAAATCATGCAACTGTATATAGATTGTGAATGAAGATCCCGGATGTAGAAGGAGGAAGAGGAAATCTGTCGTCCGCACTCCTCAAAAGACAACCTTTTTTCTTTTATTTATTTTTTTCATAGGGAATAGAGCCATTTTAGAATTTCGAAAGAATAGTGATGAAATTTCAAGTTTTGTCCGACGGAAAATTCTTGTATAATATTTAGAAAAAAGTAAATGGAAGTTATATGTTTAAAGTTATACTTTTAACCTATAGCTGAAACAGTATATAATTTGTAGAAAGTTCTTTGAAACGACTTTAGTAATGTAACATTATGTATTAGAAATCTTTATTTTCATTAATTTTGGAATTTGAAAGTAAAGCAAAGTGGACTGAGGCTTTGCGATTGTATTTTTTAATTGCTATTGCATTTCACCTTTCGAGCTCTCGTAGAAGGTTAAACGCCATAAAGTCTCCTTAAGCGGTGAACTGTAGGCATCGCTGAAGGATGTTTGTAGTATTTTTAGTCTCCTATATGCACCCACTTTTTAGCCATCTACTTTACCTCTGTTCCAGCTTCCCCTCTTACTGCCCAACCTCATCGAATTTTGATTTCAAACATCAACTAGGCCTATGAGGGGTATTAATACAGAAACCATGAAGTTCTCTCTCTCTCTCTCTCTCTCTCTCTCTCTCTCTCTCTCTCTCTCTCTCTTGCGTTGAATAGCCTTCTCGGCCCCAGCGCCATGTCATATGGCCCTAATCCCTAAATCAAAATCCCCAAATCATTTGTTTAGTCTATTGTTAGTGCAAAATTAGAGAGGTTCTAGAAGGTCCACTTTCTGTGTATGTGTGTGATTTCAATCGGTCTAGCATCAGACTCGTTTAGGCTACCGGCACTAGTCTACTCTCCATGATATTGAATCTAATTACCATTGAGCTTTATTAGTGATCTGGTCATTCAGTCGATATCAGTGATTAAACCCGCAACACTTACGAATTAAGAAATAATTATTGGGAAAGTGATATATGAAGCGGTAAAGGGCCTCGGTTAGATTTCGCTAATCATCTCTATCTTGAGCTTTTAATTCAATACTTGTCCATTCATCGTCTCCTACTTCGCGCTTCATAGTCCTCAGCTATGTAGGCCTGGGTTGTCCAACTCTTCTAGTGCCTTGTTGGAGGAGGTGATGATGAAAGTGATATACTAGAGTGAGGAAACTTGGCTTGAAACGCAAAGTAAGGTCGGCGTACTTCAGAGTCAGCAGATCTTTTTATCACGGAATATTCAGACATATTATTGAATTATACGATCCCTCGCCAAAACGTGACAAGTTACTACAAACATAAGTATGAGCTTCTTCGCCTGAAGTATATGACCACACTTTGTTCTTACCTGATAGATTGAATTGGCACCAATATTCCTCTGCCATTCAATTTGTATTTCTTTCACGGATAAACCCTCAATCTTACGGGTTGGGAATGAGTAGCTGCAATACTTGTATGAAATGCGTATTTACTTCATGAGTTTTATTACCCTCATGGAATATTTGAAGTTATTGCATGAAGGTAGGTAGCAATATGTAGACCTACAGGGATCTGCATTCTAAACTACATAATCCTGAAGGTTTGCAAGGTATAAAACTCTTATTTTTTCTCTCAACTTTAGAGACATAGTTGCAGTTATTAGAAGTGAATATCGTTCAATTTATTATTTTGCTGGCAAACCCTATTCCACGGACTTTGTTACACCTATTAGCAAGAAATTAATGATACAGAATACATTGCTGATATGATTATATATTTGTGGTGAAGATATAGGTATGTATGGATCTTATCAGGAGAATCACTATCAAGAATTATTTTCATCTCATTCTGTTCTGAATTTCCTTGTAATTATATGTCACTTAGGTATGAATACGTATGCCTTGCTAGATTGATTATATATATATATATATATATATATATATATATATATATATATATATATATATATATATATATATATATATATATCTCATTTCAGGTCAGTTGAGTTTTCAATGGTGTTCACTTACAATCTGTGATTTGTGAAAGGTAAGGATGATATGCTTATATATGATATTTCTTGTATGGAGTGTACGAGACGCGAGGCTAAGTATCAAATTCTAAATTTCAACATCGGTACCGTTACGATAGAGTGAACATTGGTTCCTCCGACTTTCTTTTGTTTGTAGGAAAGGGTCGTTTTTTACTTCTGTCTCTCTTTCTGTTATTCCCGATAGGAAGATCTGATATTAGCCTTGATTTCCGCTTTGAATATGCTGACTTTGACAAGAAAGAATAACAATTTCAATTTAGAATCCCATTGTGATGTAGTATCGGGGATTCAAATTTTCTATCCTCTACAAGTTAAAAATAGTTTCAAATTAGTAAATCATAATAGCTCAAGTTTATGTCTTTAATTTGAGAACCTGCGACTACTTAAAATTAAGAATTCCAATTAACAATAACCACTAACTTAGTCATTGAAAATATTTGCTTTATGACTGGTCTCCTTTTCGTAATGGGATCTGTCATGAAATGTATATTTTGATTATATCTTAAATTTTGAAGCTTTGTTGTTCAGACGAAGACATCTTAATTCATTCACTCTCTCTAAAGCTTACTTGCTCTTGTGTGATGGTGATTTCTTAAGAGATATCACAATTTCGTGAACAAATTTTGTTTTTCCAATCTTGCCCTTCGAAAGCCGATTTACACAAGATAGAATATAGTATTTTAGAGGTTGACAATATCAATAGCATATTCACGTAAATATAAAATAGAAACGTTTACGGGATATAATGCTGAGGACAGTTGTCAACTTTGCAGTGGAAAGACTAATTGTAGAAGATTTGTCATATTTCGGATTAAAGAGCCTAATGCTTGTGGGATGTCCGTTGAGTAGTTCCACCCAAGGTCCTTTAATGGGAGAGGTCGGCTCATCAGCGAGCGAAAATACGTTCCGTCTGCGCATGACGTCACACCTCGTATAGTCTCCCTTGACAGCATTGACTGACAGGTAGGCTATACGTAGTAACACGATACAAGGATACCTTTCCAAAATAAAAATACTCCTTAATATTTTATTTCTATTCTTTTTATTAAAGTACAGATTATCCTTAGGGCAGACCATACATCAAAGTTTAATAATATTCTGATGCTTCTAAACATAGTCATAGGGTATAGATGTATCTTAAAAGGGAACACAAATACTGTAATGTATTGACTGCCACTTATCCTAAACCAAAGAGGTATAGATTAACGTAGAGAAAGTTGTCCTTGGTACTAAATCCTACACAACGAGTTAAAGATTCTCATTTTAATCCTAACAGATTAACAGAACAAAGATGACAGTTTAATAGTGATGGAATTCAGATAAGCATGAGTTTGTTTCTCACCGAGCCAGGTGTGCACCCCAGGAGGAAAAATTAAGTTGTTGTTTTCATGGTTTTTCTTACTGTGCTCCTGCAAGTCCTCTTTTTCTTTTTACTTATGTCGATAATGTTGTTGAGGTGCCGCATTCTAAAAAACACTGATATTTTGGTCAAAAATTCCACAACCTCGTCAGGAACACCAGTGACAGCAGATTTCATTTCAGCAGCCATTGTTTTTATGCATTCTGTTCCTGGTCTAAGCCCATACCCATGCATTGCTCAAAAAATTTCTCTACAAATTTTTAGTTCAGAAAAAAAAAATCGTCGGATGGTGCATAGAGTTTTCCTTCACTTATATAATGGACCCATGTCTCTGACGTCTTGCTATCAACAATATACCCTAAATTTGGATATTTAAACAAAAACTTTTTCACTACATATCCACCGATATATCTTAAGGACTATTCCTCGATAACAGATCCTGTGGTGTCAATGGATTTCTGACATTTGGCAAATTCTGTTTCCTCAGGGAACATTTCGTCATTCTTAAGATCCACATCAATTTAAAGGTCTCTAAACATGATGTTTATCATACATATTTCTAAGGCCAATTCCCTGTCATTGAAAGATTTATCAGATCCATTTCCATCACGTTCAGATGATACCATTTCATGGGATAACGGGTCAAGGTTTTCATTTGCCTTATCGCTAACAAGTTCAATATCCCTACTTAGCAAAAAGTTTTTCAATCTGTACTTGAAATTAAGGCATCGGGATGATCATGAGAACCCCTCATCTGCCTAATACCTCCAAAAAAATTCAAGACAGTCTTGATTCAATCTCCTTGTCATAATAAAAGAAATGTCCTGACTGTTTTAGCATGTTATATAGCCCAATCATTGAGTGACAAGATAATTTGCAAAGGCAATTAAATTTTGGATTTTTTACCCTCATTCCCAGCCTAGCATCAACCATTCTTTTTAGAACACTTTTCTGGCTATCCAAATCTCTCACAAATGCATTGCGGGCTTTTATGTCTCCTAACATCATAGAAGAATTGATGACATCGAACCATTCATTCACTGTAGCTATAAAATCGGCAGTTTCCTTCCAATTGTTCCTCTCTAATAAAGCCCCTTTCTCCTAAAAAATACAATGCCTTAGCACGTGACTTTGAAAGTAGCTGTGCAGCATACATACACGCTGTCTTTGTAAGCCACTTACATTTATATGTGTTTTATTAATTTTATATGCTAAGGACCTTGGTTCCACCACCGATTGGCCACAACGAGGCATCCTTATTTAATCACGAATCAGCGAGAGAGAGAGAGAGAGAGAGAGAGAGAGAGAGAGAGAGAGAGAGAGCGAATATTAATTGCATTGCCAGAAGGAATGATTAATTAGCTTGTTCATCCCTATTTACGGAAACTTTGGTCTAATTACTGAATTACTTTAGCGTGTCGAATCTACGGGAAATAATGTTTTTTTTATTATAGTTGAAATATGATCTTCCTGCTTGGGGTATATGGGAAATCTGTAACCTTATGAATTGGTAGTAGTCTTATGCATAATGATTGTTTAAAATAAAATAAAAGTTGGTTTAAATGATCAGTTCCGATTTTACTGAAAATAGGCATTATTCGCACTTAACCCCGAATAGCCGAAGAAATCCTTTATTTAATGTATAGGAAAAATAATGATAACAGTAATGAACACAATGATATGTCACAAAGACGTACTTGCTGTGCTATGCGATCAATTTAGGTTTTGTTATCATCAGAAACAGAACGGTTTCCAACACCCACTTGCTCTTCGAAGTGATCATTACTGTAGCCAACGAAATGGGAAGCGGTGTATTCTAGGCCGGGTGCCAGGGACCACCCCTCAGAATTTTTTATTTATTTATTTTTTCTTTTTTACTCACATTTCCTGATAACCTATTTCTTGAGCTATATCAAGATTATAGCGACCACCCTCAACTCGGGGCCGTTCTCACATAGGGGGCCCCATTTCACACTACGCTCAACTCCCCCTCACATAAATCTCACATAAGTCTTATATGGGCTGTCAAAAATATTCAGACTTTCATGAAATTTTGCAGGGACTATTGCAAAGATATCAAGAAACACACGTAAAGAGCAGATATTTCAATATTATAATATATATTCTGAAAGTAATTCAAAATAGACACAGACAAACCGTAAAAATCGGGTTTTAACATCTTTCTCTTTGGAAACGAAGTCATCTCAGGAAAAAAATAACTAATATTTGGTTACTTATTGCATTATAAATACTTCCTTGTTACATACGCTTTCATTTGACCCTATATTGACATTTCTTATCGCCAAAGTTTACGTTATACTAAAAAATACCAAAACTTCTCTATCCGTTTCAAACTGATAAATCCGTATTTTCTGTAGCTACTTTACGATAAAAATGGTCCAAGAATGTAGAAAATTTGCGCAATGAAAGTATCAGCTCGTAAGATTTCATACCGATGCAAACAGCAATAAATTCTTTTTGTTGTGATGGAAATGGATGAATTAAAGCCATAATATCCTGTATTCGGTTTGCCCAATTTCGATAACTTAGTTTAGGAATTGAAAAATGAACGAGGTATGTTCGGACACTTTTAATTTCTTGATATTTTATTAAAACATTCAAGACATGAGACTTGCATCTCTTTGCATCCTTCTTTTATGGAACTTTTTCACAAAGGTTTTTATTGACAAAGAAATTTTATTTTTCTTATGCAGTGTACAAACGCATTTTTGTCTCATTCTAGTTACTATTAAAGTATCGTAGATACGAACCTTTCTATTTAATGAGGAATCGAGTATATGTCCTAAACTGCTTGTTAATCTTTTGAGGACTACTACTTACACAAATACACGTAGCCTATTCCCTATATCCCGTCCATAAACACAAATACACGTAGCCTATTCCCTATATCCCGTCCATAAAGTAACTGCCTAATCCACCTGGGTAAAACGGCTTACTAGATTGCACACTGTAGATCCTCTGGCAACCGGCCTCTGTTGGATTTATTTGCATGAATGATAATCTCATTGTGGTCATTGCAATTCTCGTGAATGAAATAAATAGGAATGCGGGTCCTTCAAGGATTAATTCTCATGAGGTTTTCTGTGCAAACCGATCATCCCTTTGACTTAGGTTCATTATTCCTCTGTAGAGGATTTTTTTTTTTCTTTTTGAAATTTCTCTTGAAAGTCTGGCATCTACTGTATGTAAAATCGTCGTTGGGAGGGAGGAGAACGCGGTTTTGTGTTGCAGTATAACATAAGGGTAAAATAATTCAACCAATTGTTAGAAAAGTATAAAATTCCCTAAGTTGCTCTTTGGTACAGAGTAACTTCCTCTGCAAATTCCATCCATCCATCCATCCATCTGAGTGAAATGCTTTCTGACCTTTGTTGTTTTGTACTTTCTTTACAGGATACGCTACTTTGTCCAAAGTATGATGTATGATGCTAAGTAAACCCCCCTCACTCCCTTTGCTGTACGAAATTTAATGTTCAAAGTAGGGAAGGAAGTCTTTTATCAATCACTTCGAAGCGAATTTCTTCCTGAGTTCCAAAGGAAATCTTGAGGAACTCGTCCAGAGACTTGAGGCGGAATTAGAGGAATGTAAAGAATAAAAGATTTTCAACTTGATCCCGTTAAATATTTATTAAAATTACAATTGGGAATGATTTAGGAAAAATATTTTTTCTTATTTATCGTGAAAGTAATTCTAATTCCAAAAATAAGCGTATTAAAATTCAGTGATGTCAAATTTCATAATAATTTACATAATATTATCCTGAAATTTTCAGTTGAAAAAATGATTCTGACTTGAACGTTCCAAATTCCTCTCCGTCTTCAGGGATATGATATGATGATTAAATACTCTTTTCTTTACTGCGTTTCATTCTACCTTGAGGCGTCAGTGACCCTGGCAGTTATGACGCCGCCTAGTGTCAATGACCTTAGTAGTTGCGACGCTAGGCAACCTAATCAATCTTTAGATACGATCATATGATAAAATCCCCTGATATAGGCTCTCTCTCTCTCTCTCTCTCTCTCTCTCTCTCTCTCTCTCATGGAAAACGGGAGAGATAAACATGAATTTTACTTAGCGTTGGCCTAAATTATTCAGTCTGTTCTTAATCATGTAAGTGCTGATAATATGTATCTCTCTTTAGAAAAGTTCCAGACAAGAATAATGACATTTCTGATACCTTATTCCTTCAGTAGACTAGAAACAGCTACATTTTGTTGCATACAGATAAACAATTATATCCTAAATAGATATTTTTGCCATTTCAATAGCAAAGGGACCTCAAAGGTAAATTTCATACAGAGAGAGAGAGAGAGAGAGAGAGAGAGAGAGAGAGAGAGACCGCTCCTATATCAGGCGTTTTATCCTATGATCATATTTAAAGATTGATAAGGATGCCTAGCGTCGCAACTACAAAGGTCATTGACACTAGGCGGCGTCATAACTGCCAGGGTCACTGACGCCTCAAGGTAGAATGAAACGCCCAATCGTTTTTTCCTTATGGGGAAGATTTTCTTTATTATGATCCGATATACCATAATATGGAGTTATTTTATATTTTCTAAGTTCAACCCAAAAATGGAGTCCAGGGGCTTGCCCCGGCTAGGGGTTGTAACCTGGGAACTACTAGGTTCGGTTAGGTTGGTTTTTTGGGGTTTGTATGATAGCGACAGTGGTAGGGGAGTTGCAGGGGGCCGTTAGCCCCCCCCCCCCTCCCCCCCTGTGTGGTCATTAGGAAGGTAAGGACAACGGCTTGTAGGTCAGGTTAGGGGGGGGAAGTTTGGGTTGGTTGTTGTCCATTTTCCTAGGCGTGTCCCCATAAACTACAAAGGCTCCGACTAAAGGTATTTTATAACAATATCCTTATTTTTTGCCTAAAATCTTCTCCTTATAACGTCTACAGTCTTTTTACTCTTCATGGATATCAGAAAATGATTAATTATTTCTGCACTCTGTCTTCTTGATGCTCCATCATCATCAATATTTTCTCTACCAAATTTTTGAAGCTATTCCTTTACGTTCGGTTCTTTTTTATTGGAAATATATTAGGATATTTATTATATATATATATATATATATATAGATATATATATATATATATATACATATATATATATATATATATATATGTATATATATAGATATATATATATATATATTATATACATATATATATATATATATATATATATTGTTTGTTTGTGTGTGTGTGTGTGTGTGTGTATGATTGGCTGAGCTCTACTAGTCAAAGTCACCCTGAGCGATCAGACTAAAATCTCACAAGATCGTCAATATTCAGTTTTCCATTATGGTGATGGAAAATGGCCAAGCTCCAGACAAGAATATTGACATGTCGAAGGCCTTTGTCCTGCAGTAGATTAAAAAAGGGCTACATTTGTTGTATAAGAATATTAATTATATCATTAATAGATATTTTTGCTATTTTTTATTTTTCAATAGCAAAGACGTCAGAAGTTGATTTTCATACACATTCACGCGCTCACACACAGATATATGTGTGTATATATATATATATATATATATATATAATTGATATATATACATATAAATAATGTATATATACCTATATATATATACTTATATACACACACACACAAACATATATATATATATATATATATATATTTATTTATTTATATGTACATATATATACATATACATACATATATATATATATTATATATATATTTATACATATATATATATATGTTTATATATATATATATATATATACATTATATATACATATAATATATACTGTATATATATATATATATATATATTCATATGTATAATTTATATATAATTAATTCATATATATAATGAGAAATATATGTATATATACACACATTTGTGTTTCTAATAATATACTCTACTTATATATGTGTGTATGTATTTCATATATATTTTTATATACCTCTTATTTCGTATGTATAAATATCATCAATCCCATATACGCCTACTGATGCAAAGGGCTCCAGTTAGAATTCGATCGTCCCTATCTTGAGCTTGAAAGTCAATCCTTCTCCATTCATCATATCCTACTTTACACTTTATAGTCATTAGCCATGTAGGCCTGGGGCTTTCAACTCTTTTAGTGCCTGCTGAAGCCCATTGTAAAGCTTGGTGAACTAATCTCTCTTGGGTTGTGCGAAGAGCATGCCAAACCATCTCTTATCAACCCCTTCCTCACCATGATCTCATCCACATATGGCACTCGAGTAATCTCATTTATAGTTTCATTTCTAATCTTGTCCTGCCATTTAGCTCCCAATATTCTTCTGAGGGATTTTTTTTTTTCAAGTCTACAAACATTGCTTAATATTGTTTGTCATACCACGACTCTTGTAAATACAGTAACACCGATCTCACTAAACTGATATATAGCTTGATTTTTATGTGTAATTTCAAGCGATTTTATTTCAATATTTTACTAAACCTAGCCATTGTCTGATTTAGTTTTTTCTACTTTTCATAAAACTTAAATTGTAAAAACACTGCATTGGAAATCATAGTTAATCAATATTTAAATAATTCCACCGCACTTATCCGTTCTATTTCTAATATTTCATCTTCCATTGCATATTCCGCTATCATCATCTCTGTCTTTCTTTTTATTTTTAGCCCAACCGCATATGATATTTCGTTATTTCTGGTAAGAAGCTTTGCAAGTCCCATGATGTTCTGCTAATAAGGAAAGCGTCATAAGCATACTTTAGGTCAGCAAAATTCCGGTTTTCAATCCAGTCCAATTCTTCTCCACCATCCTCAACTGTTCCATGCATTAAAAATCCACGGATAGGATAAACAACATAAGTAACAATGCCTTCTCTTGGAGTACTCCACTGTTCGCTAAAATTCATTTGATAGGACTCCACTAACATTAACTTTGCTCTTGCTATGCTAATTTACATATTTAAGAGGAACTCTATAATAACCCAGGACTCCCCACAAAATTGGCCGGTACACATTATCAAAGGCTTTTTCTTAGTACTCAAATGCCATCAAAAATGGATTTCTATATTCTGCACATTACTGCACAACATGTTTTAAAATGAAAATTTGGTGATTTCAACTTCTACATTTTCTAAATCCTGCTTGTTCATCTCTCAGTTTTTCATCAATCTTTCTCTGTAGTCTCTTTAGAATGAGCATGTTAATAATATTTTCATGACAACTGACGTAAGTGTGATTGTTCTGCAATTATTGCAATTGGTAAAATCTCGTTTTTATTTTATTTTTTACCATTTTTACCAGCACTACTAGCTCACATTCATAAGGTTTTGCCTATTCACACCCCATTCCACAAAATAATCATGCAAGTATTCGGAGAGTCGCTTCATATTCGGCCAATATCATGTCAGCAGTTATTCCATCGTTTTCCATATCTTGAGTTATTCAGTGATAGCTTCAACTACACACTGAATTATTCATGGGCACATCAAGGACTTGCTCAGCTTCGGGTATATCAATCAAATTACCCCCTTCATATCTCCTATCAATAACCTCACTAACGTGTTCCATCCAGCGTTGCACTTCTTTATCTTCTGTTGTTATAATAGACCTATTTCTCTTTTGGATGGGTGTATGCTTCTTCTTTACCCCAGTGGAGAATTCTTCAATAATTCTATGAGCAATTCTTACACCATAGCCACTCCAGGAATTCATTGCTGTGTCAGCCTCAACTGCTTTCCTGTCTAAATATTCTCTGCAGCCTTTCCTAGTTTTTCTTTTGACCTCACTATCAATACTAGAATACTTTGCATGCCCTATCTTGAAATATTCATCACTTCCACGATAATTTTCAACAAATGATATATGTCTTTGTCTCCTTTCAATAATATCCCAAGTATCATATGATATTTGTGGTTTTTTTCCTTGTAATTTCATGTCACAAAACTTCACTAGCAACCGACTTGTATATGTTCTCAATATCGCACCATTCTTCATTTTATATATATATATATATATATATATATATATATATATATATATATATATATATATATATATATATATGTATATGTATATATATATATATATATATATATATATATATATATATATATGTATATATTTATAATATATATATATATATATATATATATATATATATATACATATATATATGTATATATTTATATATATATATATATATATATATATATATATATATATATATAAATATATATATTTATATATATATATATATATATATATATATATATATATATATATATATATATATACATATATATATATATATATTTATATATGTATATATGTATATATAAATATAATATATATATATATATATATATATATATATATATATATATATATATATAATCTTATTTATCTCCTACCTTTTCCATTAGATTTTGAGAGAGAGAGAGAGAGAGAGAGAGAGAGAGAGAGAGAGAGAGAGAGAGAGAGAGAGAGAGAGAGAGAGAGATAGAGAGAGAGAGAGAGTAAGCATATCAGTGATTATATCCACATGATCATATTTAAAGATTGATTGGGTTGCCTAGCGTCGCAACTACAAAGGTCATTGAAACTAAGTGGCGTCATAACTGCCTAGGGTCACTGACGCCTCAAGGTAGAATGAAACGCAGTAAAAGAGTATTTAATCATCATATCATATCCCTGAAGACTGAGAGGATTTTAGAACGTCTACGTCAGATTATGTAAAATTTTAAGAAATTAGACATCACTGAATTTTTTAACGCTTATATTAGGAAATAGAATTACTTCCACAATAGAATTTTTTTTTTCTAAATGATTCACAATTGTTATTTTAATTAGTAGTTAATTGTGTAGAATTGAAAACCGTATTCTCCATTCCATATCTTCAATTCTGACTTAAGTCTCCGGAAGAATTCTACAAGATTTCCTTTAGAACTCCGGAAGAAATTCTCTCGGAAGTGGTTGATACAAGACTTCCTTCTCTACTTTGAACATATAATTTCTCACAGTAGATTTTAATTCATATAAGCACCTATAGATAGATATAATAATATTATTTTTATCTAAAGTACATCTTGTTTGGTTATCAAAACTATCAATAAATATAATATTAATCTCTACTGACTCAAAATATAGTATAACATTCTCCTTATCATTTCCTTGAAACTTTTATTCTCATAACTTCTAGAAAGTCTTCTCACTCTTCTTACGGGTTGCCAACGCAAGAGCCGGTGTCTTACACAAGGTAAGGCAATCTACAGACACATACAAGCACACTCACTCTTCAGGGATATGAGAGAATGATTAAATAATATTTTCGCTCTGACTCTACATGGGTTTCTTGCTGCTCCATCATCATCATCATCAACTTTTACTTCAGATATTATTGAGGTTATTTCTTTACGTTCTATTCGATTTTTATTTATTAGAAATATACCTAGATATTTAAGGTATATATATATATATATATATATATATATATATATATATATATATATATATATATATATATATATATATATATATATATATATATATATGATCTTCGAGGCTATATTAATCAAAGTCACCCATACTAGACTGAATTTCTATGAGCGTTCACACTAAAATCTCACAATATAGCCAATCTGCAGTGGCCAGCGTGGTGATGAAAAATGGCCAACCTCTAGACAAGAATAATGACAAGTCTGATGCCTTTGTCCAGCAGTAGACTGGAAATGTTTATATCTGTTGCATATAGATATTAACAATTATATCTTAAATAGATATTTTTGCTATATTTTTAATAGAAAATAGACATCAGAAGTGAATTTTGTACGTACACACACAATCACACACAAATATTTATATATACATACATATATATATATATATATATATATATATATATATATATATATATATATATATATATATATATATATATATATATATATATATATATAAGATAAGAAATATATATACACACACACACACACACACACACATATATATATATATATATATATATATATATATATATATATATATTATTATTACTATCCAAGCTACAACCCTAGTTGGAAAAGCAAGATGCTATAAGCCCAGGGGCTCCAACAGGGAAAAATAGCCCAGTGAGGAAAGGAAATAAGGAAATAAATAAATGAAGAGAACAAATTAACAATAAATCATTCTAAAATAAGAAACAACGTCAAACAGACATGTCATATAATAAACTATCAACAACATCAAAAACAAATATGTCATAAATAAACTATAAAAAGACTATGTCCGCCTGGTCAACAAAAAAGCATTTGCTCCAACTTTGAACTTTTGAAGTTCTACTGATTCAACCACCCGATTAGGAAGATCATTCCACAACTTGGTCACAGCTGGAATAAAACTTCTAGAGTACTGCGTAGTATTGAGCCTCGTGATGGAGAAGGCCTGGCTATTAGAATTAACTGCCTGCCTAGTATTACGAACAGGATAGAATTGTCCAGGGAGATCTGAATGTAAAGGATGGTCAGAGTTGTGAAAAATCTTATGCAACATGCATAATGAACTAATTGAACGACGGTCCCAGAGATCAATATCTAGATCAGGAATAAGAAATTTAATAGACCGTAAGTTTCTGTCCAACAAATTAAGATGAGAATCAGCAGCTGAAGACCAGACAGGAGAACAATACTCAAAACAAGGTAGAATGAAAGAATTAAAACACTTCTTCAGAATAGATTGATCACCGAAAATCGTGAAAGACTTTCTCAATAAGCCTATTTTTTGTGAAATTGAAGAAGACACAGACCTTATATGTTTCTCAAAAGAAAATTTACTGTCGAGAATCACACCTAAAATTTTGAAAGAGTCATACATATTTAAAGAAACATTATCAATACTGAGATCCGGATGTTGAGGAACCACCGTCCTTGACCTACTTACAATCATACTTTGAGTTTTGTTAGGATTCAACTTCATACGCCATAATTTGCACCATGCAATAATTCTAGCTAAATCTCTATTAAGGGATTCACCAACCCTAGATCTACATTCAGGGGATGGAATTGATGCAAAGAAAGTAGCATCATCTGCATATGCAACAAGCTTGTTTTCTAGGCCAAACCACATGTCATGTGTATATAGTATAAAAAGTAATGGGCCAAGAACACTATCCTGTGGAACACCGGATATCACATTCCTATAATCACTATGGTGCCCATCAACAACAACTCTTTGGGATCTATTACTTAAAAAATCAATAATAATGCTAAGAAACGACCCACCCA
The DNA here is from genome assembly GCF_036898095.1 of Palaemon carinicauda. Taxonomy (NCBI): domain Eukaryota; kingdom Metazoa; phylum Arthropoda; class Malacostraca; order Decapoda; family Palaemonidae; genus Palaemon; species Palaemon carinicauda. The sequence continues at coordinate 107,193,785 of NC_090727.1, read as the reverse complement.
CTCCCAACTGTTTCAGTTTGAAAACAAGGGCCTCATGATTAACACGGTCAAAGGCAGTACTAAAATCAAGGCCAATCATACGAACTTCCCGACCACAATCAAGGGATTTCTGTACAGCATTGGAGATTGTAAGAAGGGCATCACATGCTCCAAGGCCTTTACGAAAACCAAATTGCAAACTAGGGAGTAGATGATTACCTTCAGCAAACCTATTAAGACGTTTTGCCAGAAGACGTTCAAAAACTTTAGATATTATGGGAGTTATGGAAATTGGGCGGTAATCAGTGGGACTTGAGCTACCACAAACACGTTTACATAGAGGAGTAACATTACCAATTCTCCAACTAGTGCTAAAAGCTCCTCTTCTTGCTAACTTGCGCAAAATAACAGATAACTTTGGAGCTAAGAAATCTGCTGTCTTTATAAAAAACAAAGGAAAAATACCATTTGGGTCTACACCTCCATAAGCATCAAGGTCCATCAACAGAGCTTTAATCTCACGAGATCGAAAAGCTAAACTAGTTAGTTTAGCCTCAGGAAAACAGGAATGAGGAAGTTCAAGTTTTTCATTACTCTGTTTACTGTCAAAAACATCAGCCAAAAGGGTTGCCTTTTCCTTTGGACAGTGAGTGACTGAGCCATCTGGTTTAAGTAAAGGAGGAACTGTTGCATCTACACCAAAGAGTGCAGATTTAAGGGTAGACCACCATTTATGTTCCTGAGTTGTACCAGAAAGTGTTTCTTTTATGGTTAAATTGTACTCCTTTTCAGTTGAGGCATAAACTCTCTGAGCAAAAGCTCGAAGCTGAGTATAGTTGTTCCAGGTCAAATCTGATCTGTTACCCTTCCAAAGTTGATAGGCCTCCTGCTTCTCCAAAAAAGCACGTCTACAATCATCATTGAACCACGGTTTGTCCTTCACTCGGTACTTTAGCACACGAGAAGGGATACGCCTATCAATTATGTTGACTAGATTCTCATTCAAAGGGACAACAGGATCTACACTATTATATAATTGTGACCAATTCAAGCACAAAAGATCATGTAAAATCCCATCCAGTCTGCTTGGGATTTCATATAAATTTTACAAGAATATGATATATCAGGGACAGGCTGCTCAGTCTTCACTAATAATGAAATCAAGGCATGATCAGATGTCCCGACTGGAGAACCAACCTTACCAGTTATAACGCCAGGGGAGTCAGTGTATACAAGGTCCAAGCAATTACCAGACCTGTGAGTAGCTTCATTTATGATTTGCTCACAGCCTGATTCAGAGGCAAAGTCTAAAGCTCTTAAGCCATGGCGATCGGTAGGAGAGATAGAACTTAACCACTCCCTATGGTGAGCATTAAAATCACCAACAAAGACAAAAGAAGCCTTTCTATCATCTTCTTGCATCTTAGCCATAATGGTAAGAAGACAATCGAAGATAGAATCATCCATGTCTGGATTCCGGTAGATCGAACATAAATAAAAGTTGTTATGCCTGCCACAAACTTTTATTACCTGAATCTCATGACATCCACATTGATAGCAGGACTTATGAGAAGCAGGGTACTCGGTCCTAATATACACCGCCATTCCCCTGGCCCTAGGGATGGCATCACGTTCCAACATTATTGGCTTCTTAAAACCAGTTATAAGGAGCTCAGATGAGTGCCTCATATTAGAAACCAAAGTTTCTGAGCACAAAAGAATATCATACTGTCTGGACGCAACTGTAAGGTCTTGGATATTTGCATGAAGACCACGAATATTGCAATACAGAAGACGACATTGACGAAATCTAGGACGTACTGGTCCCGGATTTCGCTCAATGTCTCCAGACAGCATAAGAATTAATAGAAATAAAAAAGAGACATCATACTTATAAACTAGATTAACAAGAATTATAACAAAAACAATACGTACAGAATTATAAACAAAGTGATTGATGATACCCATAGACTATAGTAAAAAGTCGGAAAAACTGGTCAACATGGAGGAGCCGATACACCATGCAAGGCTAAATACCCTCCAGGATAGCCACTTCAACTGAAGGGAGGACAGTAAGGATGGTTTTGAGAAGAAAAAGAATCAGAAAAAGGAAAAGACAACCTCTTGATAAACCACCAGGCATCCATGGCCCTTCTATTAAGCCTGCCCAACACACCATTTCAAAAAAACAAGAGGAAGAAAAAAAAAAGATAGAATAGTGTGCCTGAGTGTACCCTCAAGCAAGAGAACTCCAACCCAAGACAGTGGAAGACCATGGTACAGAGGCTATGACACTACCCAAGACTAGAGAACAGCGGTTTAATATTGGAGTGTACCTCTCCTAGAAGAGGTGCTTACAACAGCTAAAGAGTCTCTTCTACCCTTACCAAGAGGAAAGTACACTGAACAAATTGCAGTACAGTAATCAACCCCTTGGGTGAAGAAGTGTTAAGTATCTCATTGTTGTCAGGTGTATGAGGGAAGACGAGAATATGTAAAGAATAGGCCAAACTATTCTGTGTAAGTGTAGGCAAAGAAAAAATAAGCCGTGACCAGAGAGAGGGATCCAATGCATTACTGTCTGGCCAGTCAAAGGATCCAATACCTCTATAGTGGTAGTATCTCAACGGGTGGCTGGTGCCCTGGCCAACCTACTACCTAGTATATACATATACACACACACACACATGTATATATATATATATATATATATATATATATATATATATATATATATATATATATATATATATATATATATATATATGTGTGTGTGTGTGTGTGTGTGTATACACACACACACACACACACATATATATATATATATATATATATATATATATATATATATATATATATATATATATATATATATATATATATATATATATATATGCCTCACCCATGTCTTCATTCATGTCAGGGGTTTGGTCATTTCATCACCACATTGGCCATTGCAGATTAGTGATGGTGGAAGAATTTAGTGTGGCCACTCACTGATGATCAACGTAGTATATGTTATCCCTGACTAGTTAGGCTACAGCTTTCCTGATCATGGCGATGTAGAAATCCGGGATGTGTCTGCATGAAGGTATGAATGTTTCTTAGATTTATAAATTTAATTCTATTTGATGGAATGATGAATTAACAAAGAAAGGAGGTACTTGTCAATTGTGTAATGGAACATGTAATATTCCTGTAACCTATTAAACGTTTGCCAGACTTGATAATAATGTTAATTAAGGGACGACACTATTTTCGTAGGCCATGTATGGTGTAGTGAAATAAAAACCATATTGTCTTTAAGTTATCGGCGATAGAACATACTTTGTATCAAGCCTTTGCAACATTACGGTGTTTCCAAGGATATGTCTAAGGATTTTGACAATGATTGTTACAAATTTAGTCATTTATATTCAAATGAATTGAACTAGTCTTATATAACCACACTATATGAGGAAGAAATTCCCGCATTGTGACCATTCTTTTTGAGGAAGAAATTCCAACATTGTGGCCATTCTTTTTCAGGAAGAAATTCCAACATTGTGGCCATTCTTTTTGAAGAAGAAATTCCAGTATTGTGGCCATTGTTTTTTACTAAGAATTCCAGAACTATGGCCACATGCAGCATTGCAATTTCCTTACTTCCTTTCCTCACTGGGCCACTTTCCCTGTTGGAGCCCTTAGGCTTGTAGCATTCTGCTTTTTAAACCGTGGTTGTAGCTTGGCTAGTAATACAATGATAACATTAATGATAATAATATAGTATTATTATAAGTTAATTACCGTAATTCAGTGTCTCCACTAAGCATATATAGTATATAGATGACCACTTGGGATTATATTATTTGTTTGGTTAGTAACCTAGACATAATACTATTTTCGTGTGCAGACACCACTTTATTAAATTAGTCATGCTACTTAACTAATTGACAAATAGCGGTTTTATGGGATTCGTGTCATACTTGAAAATAAGAGAACCTTATTTTCAAATTGGGCCGCATATTATCTCTTCTTCCCACACCCCCAATTCCAGTTTTTGTTTTAGTTTTAGGATCATTTTGTTTCATTCTTATTCTCTCCATCCGGTTTTTTGTGTTGTTTGATATATCTTCAGTGATTCCTTAACTAAGTCTAATTGGGTTACATCTGAATTAGAGAAAAAGAAAATGTACCGAACATGTTGAAAATTATTATTATTAATGTTAATTCATTTTGGAAATTTGAAAATATCAATAAATGGAATTTCCATTTGCCTTTTGGAAATTTGATAATGTCAGTGAAGGGAATTTCAATTTGCTCTTTAAATGTTTTATTACTGATAGATCATACGTGAAAATATAATGACTGTTTTGGTAGAAACTCAGATTTTTTTTCGAACATTGAACCTTTCAATATATTCACTAGGTTCTAGTACGCGGATGTTTCATGTTTCAAAGGGTTTTAATAACATGCTAAGTATTTTATTGGTAGATATGATTATGAAGATTGTATACCTCCTTTATTTAAAGGATCTAGGATTGCCATGTTTTCTGGCTGGGTTGTTCACGATAGCAAAATATATAAGGAGAAATATATTTTCCATACCAAACTATCAGTTGTAACATACTGTAACATGAATCTCAGTATTTTTGCCTCGTGTGACTTTTACCTTCATTTATTTTGCATTTTGTTCATTTTGCCTTTCATTGTTTTTAGTGTTTTCATTTTTACTTTTTTTGTTCAGGATTTTTAGCAGTTGCCTCCAACCTTCCATTTGATTGGTTAAAGAATACTGTTAAAGTTGTTTTGTAAGTTTACCCCGATAACCTGGTGGATTCGATGACGAAGTTTTGCTCGTACTTTATTTTAATTCATTTTCAGTTGTTTTGAATCTTTGATTCTAATTTGTTTCGAGTAGTGTTCCCCTGTCTGGTTTCCAGCTGCTGATTCTCATCTTAATTTCTTAGACAGGAACTCACGGTTTATTTAATTTCTTATTCATGATCTAGATATTAATCTAGTATCCGGCAACCTACCCCTTAATATAGGGATAAAAAAAAAGGAAGACAGTTACTACGGTTCCATATACGAAAGATCAACAAAATTACGCCAATTTTAAACAGTGTTCCCATTTTAACTTCCAAATAAAAAGTACCCATTTTAAAATCGGTATATAATAAAGTCACTTCTCTTGAGAAGAAAATCTTCCGTTACCAAACAGAGACAAAATTTGTTTGCAGCGTCTGGTTGAATAATTGTCTCTGTGTCGGCGGAATATTCCAGATGGCGGCAGAAATTGAATGCGTGATCCGAGAGCTTTTGAAGCTAAAGCTCGTAACTTCCAAGAAAAACAGACAAGAGTTCGAGTTTGGGGTTTACGGTACTTTTGCCTTGTTCTCGATCGGGGAGGAGGTCGGGTAAAACAAGAAACTTGCCATAAAGAAAGATTTGTGAAGACTTGTTTTGCGTGTTGTTCTTTAGGGAACTCCAGTATTTGGAAAGATATATATATATATATATATATATATATATATATATATATATATATATATATATATATATATATATATATATATATATGTATATATATATATATATATATATATATATATATATATATATATATATATATATATATATATATATATATACATATATTTATATATATATATATATATATATATATATATATATATATATATATATATATATATATATATATATATATATATATATATATATATATATATACATATAATCATCATCATCATCTTCATCGATGCAGGTCCAGGTCAGACGTGTCCTTTCACAAGCGTCTGTAAGTTTGCCTTTGTATCCACGCTTCTCTTTTTCTGTCTCTTAGTGTTATTCGCATCAATATTCTTTCATTTGCTCTTTTGAGTTGTTCTTATGTTCTAAGGATTTAGTAAGGCTCCAGGTTTCCATTGAATAATTTGATACTGGTAGGACCATGTGATTAAAGGTTTGGTCTTTTGTTTTTTAGAGAAGTGGCATTTTATTTTCCATATTTTGTTTGACTTGGGATTTATAGAGTAGTTTTTTGGTAAATATATATATATATATATATATATATATATATATATATATATATATATATATATATATATATACATATATATATATATATATATATAAATATATATATATATATACATATATATATATATATATATATATATATATATATATATATATATATATATATATATATATATATATATATATATATATATATTTCTTCCCATGTGAAAATGAAAATCTACTGTTAAGAAACAAAATACTTTCCCCGCAACACATCAGTATTTGTTATATTGTCAAGTAACCAAACCAGTGTAACTGGGTTGCAATTGACAGTCAGTTGCAACATTGGTCTAATGAGTAAATTGATGGCATCTGTTATTATGGAATGGAGTCCAAAGGTCTTGTACGGAAAGTTAGTGTTAGATCACAGGCCTCGTATATCTATGAAGATTACATTATACACCGAGAAGTTTGTAATAGTTTTGACATGTCGAACTATGAAATCTCGTATTGGATATATATTCATCTACAGTCATGTCAGCTTGATTAATCATCTATATTCAAATATTACTGATAATAATGATTTGGTTACACAAAATGCCCATGTTTATTTCATCATCGAAAATACATTAGGTACCAACTCACCAAATATAACTATACTTTTATGGTTGTATTACTGTTCTAGCATTAGTGTATTTATTGCCCATTTTTTGTACACATAAACACACAGGTATATACTGTATAATATATATATATATATATATATATATATATATATATATATATATATATATATATATATATATATATATATGTATATATATATATATATATATATATATATATATATATATATATATATATATATATATATATGATATTCCCTTATGTTTATTTACCACCCAGGCAATTAGCTCAAAATTATTAGTTATGATCAATGGTTCTGGGATAATTTAGTGTAATCAGGTCGGCAATGCTTGTTATGTCTAGTATTGATATTATCTTGGTCAGATTTTTATATATATATATATATATATATATATATATATATATATATATATATATATATATATATATATGATAAGATCATATTCCAAGCTAACATCTTCCATTAGCTACCCTTTCTTCACGTAAATTTTAAATTCCTTATCTTCTGTTCTTTCCTTAATCTAATCATATTTTTCTACTCCCAGTTGTTATATTTCATCCTTCGCTGTGATGATTGATATCACATATGAAATATCTTTTTATAATATAGTTCTTTAATGGTATGGACATTTTTACCACCATTACTTGAGAGACGCCATTCTACCCCAATTCACTTAATCCTAACTAAATTTACACCATCTAAAGTCATTATCTCTTGCTGAAGTCGTCCGTGTTAATTGCGTTATCTCCACTCGCCTTGTGTTCCTCGGAAATCCGTCATTTGCCTTCCAAGAATCATCTTGTTCTTGTTTCCTGACTCCTTCTCTTCTTGTAAACAAAATCTTGATATTGATTTCATAGGCTATTTTAAGGGTCATCTGATGAATAGCTGTTATGCATCTGTATCATTTCGTTTGGAAGAACTTTTTACTCCCCCCCCCCCCCACACAATCTATTTTTTGATATATATAAGTAGAGTTTTTTTCTGTTGCAATGCTAACAAAACTGGTGATGATGAAAAGAAAAAATGAAGTTCTTATCAAACCCTCTACAATTCATAAATTTACTTTCCTTAGTGTAGTTTAGGGGTTGGATATATTGTTTTTTGTATTGTGAATTACTTTGTTAAATTTCTCTAAAGTCAATTAAATACGTTTCATCGTTAAGCTGCTTCCCCTATAAGGGGATGACCCCAGAAAAAATCAAGTCACTGTCTTATTTATACTTAATTTGCTGAATCTTTGATGATAGGTACAGTATGTTCAGCTATATCATACATCTACAGCATACAGAAAGCTAAACATATACAGTGTGTGTATATATATATATATATATATATATATATATATATATATATATATATATATATATATATATATATATGTATATATATATATATATATATATATATATATATATATATATATACACATATACATACATATACTTATATACATATATACACACACATATATATATACTATATAAATACATATATATATATATATATATATATATATATATATATATATATATATATATATATATATATATATATATGCATCTACATATACTTATATATATATATATATATATATATATATATATATATATATATATATACATATTCTTATATATATATATATATATATATATATATATATATATATATATATATATATATATATATATATATATATATATATATATATATATCGGTCTCGCTCGGCAGCATTGCCCATTGTATAACTACATACTTTCCCCCCATCCCACGGGTAAGAGGAAAAAGGGGTTTACCCTTAATAGTACATTCTGAAACCACAATCTCCCACAAATTGCCGAATCTGCCGTGTTGTAGTTAGCAAAGGAGGAGCGGGTGGAAAGTGATAAAATCTGTTTATGTTTGTGCATATTTAAATATTTAGCCGTCATTTTTGTCGGATCACGTACACTACCTATTCATAATCCAAGTGGATCTATTTGAGTATTTCCTGATGTAATCTCCGATCCTCTGTTCGGGTCCTTTTCATCGGTCGTTGCTGGGGGTGATTAGTCGTCTCCGAGTCTCACCTATTGTATCTGGCCCTCTGCTTTCCTTCCCTCTCACCTTAATAAGGAATCTTCCAAGAATCTGTCATTCCCCAATTCTTTCTTCATTGGGAGAAATTTGGAGGAGTGCAAGAAAGACAGATTAAGCATCTTTCTTTTTCTGTCTTAGTTTTTTTGTCGCCTTTTATGGCCCTTTTTTGGTAAGTTTTCGTTTATGGAGATGGCATGGCTTTGATTTATTTAATTTCATACGTTTTTCAGAATATGGATCGGTTCCAGAAAGAGAAATAAGACAACAGTCACTACCACACGTTCACCCTCTGGGGGGTGTGTCATGAATTACGCCCCATTTCTTGAAAGTTCCATAAAATCAATAGCATTGTATACCTACAAAGAAAGCTCAACAGCAGTTCGTTAAACTCCCCTTTACACATTGCTGTTAGTCGCTCTTTGTTTTGTTCTCTTGAGATTTTTGGATTTCGAGGCACTTTATTTGCAGTACTTTCTTTTCACTCCATCTGTAAAATCCTTCTCTTTCTACCTCTTAGCACTTTTTAGTTTATAAATTCCATCACTTAAGATTTAAGGCAGACTAGGATAGATGGTTTCCGTATTAGAATCTCTCTCTCTCTTTCTCTCTCTCTCTCTCTCTCTCTCTCTCTCTCTCTCTCTCTCTCTCTCTCTCTCTCTCTCTCTCTCTCTCTCTCTCTTCTCTCTCTCTGTTACTATTTCCAGTTCGTCTTAGTCCTTTAGTTTTGACATCAATATTTACATGTGAACGTTTACTACGTCGATGTTTTTTCTCGTGACGTATTTACCTGAAATGTTGGATTTCATAATATATTAATTATGTTCATCTGATGGTAAACAATAAACAACTCGAATCGTTTAATCTTTATCCTTGTTGGCAATTAACAGATAAGATTAGTACATTAATATCTAAAATCCTATCGCGAAGATTAAAAGAGTTCTCTTGAAGCTGTTTATAACATTATGATGAATTCATTAAAATCACTTCGTTATTAATGTAAGAACTAATGAAACAATTAGCTGAGATTAACAAGTTTTTCATATTCTATAAAGTAAGATTATTTTCATCGTAATTGTGAATTTCATTAAGTTTGACGCCCTCTAGATACTATTTATACCATTTATTGATTACATCTAGAGAGCACTCAATTGAATTAAGTTCTCTTTCCATACTTCCTTTGTAACTATTGAGTATTTTAATTAGAGAAAAACAGAAAATATTTTTGTTTTTGTTCAAAGTAGTTTCTATGAATTCTTTGTAAATCTTATTGCATACCTTGAATTTAAAGATTTGACTTGTATGTATAAATGAGCAACCCATCAACCTTCCCCCCCCCCCACCCCCCACCCCCCTCTTGTCTCTGTTTGAAAGTATTCTGCTTTGTTTTCAAAGTAGTTTTTAGGATTTCTTGGTAAATTTTATTTCTTGCCTTTAATTAGAGGTTTGTTTTGGATTTGTAAATGATTACCCCAAATCTCTCTCTCTCTCTCTCTCTCTCTTCTCTCTCTCTCTCTCTCTCTCTCTCTCATATTAAATAATAATGATGAATAAATGTTAAACACCAAGGTCTATAAAATACACATGATCTGTTTTCTTTTTCGTTCCCCAGATTCACTTACACGTTTTTCCTGTAGTCTGGTAGATTGAACGACCAATAAATTCAAGTTGACCATTATATTTTTGTTCATAATAAATTTTTTGTGGCTCTTTTGGATGACGGGCCTTTGATTTATTTCATTTCACACGAGACACGAGAGATATTGGAGCGGAAGACGCGATCCGTCAGAGTTTTGTACTTTAATAAACAAGGATATGTGGTTTGGTCAAAATCGATACAGTAGTTTTTGTGTAGAGTTACTCACAAACAAGTAAATGAACTAAAGAGAGAGCAGTGAATACATACCCCTCGCCTAATCGTAGGGAATCAAGGACAGATGATAGATACCACTTTAACTATTATTAAAGTATACAGGTGCAGATGTAATACTATAACTAATGGAATTGTAAATGTAATTGGTTATAATATGTGGAGTCGTCAGCCTCATATTTAAATTTTATCTTTAATCCCCCCATATAATAAAGAGCAAGTGTCTAAATATATGTATATATATATATATATATATATATATATATATATATATATATATATATGTATATATATATATATATATATATATATATATATATATATATATATATATATATATATATATGTATATGTATATATATATATATATATATATATATATATATATATATATGTATATATGTATATATATATATATATATATATATATATATATATATATATATATACATATATACATATATATATATATATATATATATATATATATATATATATATATATATATATATATATATATATATATATATATATATATATATATACCTTTCCTATTATGGTGAGTGACATTGCCCAACTTATAACTACTCGTTCTCATCTCATTCCTCAGGTGGGGATAGAAGAGTGGTCATACCCTGGTGAGAGGGGGTACCCCGGTGTTGTAATTAGGTAGGGGGGGAGGGGTAGGAAGGGTTAAATTTGCTAGTGTGCATATCTGAATATTTAGCCATCATTTTTGACGGGTGGCGTAAACTAGTATTGATGTAAAGGGAACTAAGAGTCCATCTCAATCATGTGATTTATTAATAGGTGATTCACGATGACATCCCTGCGGTGTCTAGTTTGATCCTCCCCATTGTCTTAGCTTAGCTTGAAAGGTTTTACGTTTTGTTCATGTGGCGATGCTGTCACTCGGCTTGTCTCTTGTAGATCTAATGGAGGCTGTGTGTTTTCGGGGAAAAGGTTTTCTCTTCCTTTTATGTCATATTTCAGACATGTGTTGCTAAAAGAAGCAAACAATATCCTGTGAAGGAAACTTGGGATCCCTAATGAATTCATTCGTCTTTTCTCTTGTGATATTCCCCGGGGAAAAGCCTGTGGGAGTGTTTGCTTTTATGCTTCGAGGATGAGATGAAAATATGCATGTGCTTGCTTTTGGTTCTACCCTAAAATTAGTATATATATATATATATATATATATATATATATATATATATATATATATATATATATATATATATATATATATATTATATATATATATATATATATATATATAATTTCCTGTCATGCTAAGCGGCATTGCCAAACACATGACTACTTGGTCTCTCCCAGTCTCTTGGATATGGGGAGAGGAATTAATTCTGATTAGCCACAGGTATCTTTCAATGATGAACTCACTTTATTATTGGATCAAAGATCCACATGGAAATTATTCTTATGATAAGTACGTCGTCTTGTATTCGAATTTGATATTAAAAGGTATTGATGGCTTATTCGATATATATATATATATATATATATATATATATATATATATATATATATATATATATATATATATATATATATATATATATGTGTGTGTGTGTGTGTGTGTGTGTGTGTGTGTGTATGTATGTATGTATGTATGTATGTATGTGTTTGTATGCATACACATACACTAACTTTCCGTCTTTTTTTCTTGTAAGAGGATGGTTTTAAATATTACAATATCCTTTTTTATAACATGATAATTTTGTAAAGAATGATTTACTAGTCACAAGTATATTATGCGGACGGAATTTATAAGGACGTGTTTGCAAGATGTTGGTTATACGTCAAAAGATCCTTGGAAAAGAGGTGAACTTGTCAATAGGATAACTTTCCAACTTCTGAATAGGGCTGAATGGTGCAGTGCATCAAAGCAATTTTGTTATTGACAACTCACCAGCAATTGCATAGAATTAGCAATGTAGGGGAAGGTTGACAATAAGTAAGAGATCGTGTTGCAACGGGATGTTTTATTCATATGCGTTTGTAGAATTATGTATACGTATTCTAACAACTTGTAAGAAAAAGAAATGAACGAGACATATTTTTCAGTTTTATTCATAGATGAAGGAGAGTTAGATATATAGAAGTTAAACAAGCAAGTCATTTTTCGTAGCATTTCAGATCTATTTCTTCTTTAAATAATCTCTCAAGATTATATATTTATTTATTAGTTCTTTTTCACTTGTTCTTGAAAGTTGATCAAGTACCGGATTTTTTGTTTATTTAAGAAAGTACTGTACACTTTTGAGTGCTTTTATTTTTTTTTATAAATTATCTCTCTCTCTCTCTCTCTCTCTCTCTCTCTCTCTCTCTCTCTCTCTCTCTCTCTCTCTCTCTCTCTCTCTCTCTCTCTCTCTCTCTCTCTCTGTGTAGAAGGACATTTAGGAATTAAGAAAATACAATTTATTGTTGGCTCATTCTCAATAAGAATAAATTTTTGTAAGTTATTTTAGTAAAAGATATATGGTAGTTGCTAAATCTTAACATAATTGTAACAAAGTCTCTCCTATTAGAGTGTGATAACACTAAGTCATGTGGTTATTCCGTAAACTATCCAAAAGAGAAAGTGAGAAGGATATTACGCATTTCAAGGTTCTTATCGTTTCAAATGGGCCAATAGTTTTTACATAAATATACGCGTATGTACTAAGCTTGTGCTTACATGTTTTATATTTTCCTCTGGCTTAATTCTAAATTTGATATTATTTGATAAAATAATTTTTTCATTGTTTTAATTTTTCGAGGAAATTTGTATCAGTTTTGCCGAATTACATTTTCTACCACTAAATCAACGCAGCATTTCTCCAAGTTTCTCTCAATAACAATACTTTATATTTTTTAGTTCCGGCTTTTTATCTATGTTTCACACACACACACACACACACACACACACACATATATATATATATATATATATATATATATATATATATATATATATATATATATTATATATATATATATATATATATATACACACATTTATATATATACAACAACAACAAATGGAACCGTTTCTAATCCACTGCAGGACAATGGCCTCAGACATGTTAATCCATGTGTGGGGCTAGTTTCCATTACCACGCTGGCCGTTTCGTATTAAGGATGGTAGGGGATTTCCGTTTGATCGCTCACAGCAAACCAACCTAGTTTGAGTGTCCCCGACTAGTATACCTGCTGATCATGACGATACACAAACCCTTTCACCACTTTAATGTATCCCCACTCACATTTATATAAAGGATTTCTAATTTAAGTTGGAATCATTGTATTAAAAGACATTATCAATTGATGTCCAGTTGATTATATTTCCTATTGCAGCCCTTCAAGATATGATTTTATATGTATTCAAGTAAGCAATTGTTTAAGCAATTGGTCGCTCAAAATTGATTTATATTTTATCTTATTCAATCACAATGATACACACTTTAAATCGTAATAGGAGAGATTGGACCTTTTAAGCTTTTATCCCAAGTCCTTTTTTTATTTTTCTTGGATAAAACAAATGTTAAGAGAACCTTTATAAACCTTTCATGTTTTTTGTTTTCGAAAGTGTTTATTTTTTTCCTTCGTTTTGCCAGATTTTACTGTAAAAGTCCTTTCTGATCGGTTTGCCGATACATTTTCGCCTTTTCTTCGTTTCATTTTTCTCTGACGACAATATATTTCCATTTTAGGGAAGTGAAGTGAAACGATGCCGGGGATGGGGTGGGGGTGTCGGAGGCTTTTCAATTCTGTGATCACATCCGTCTTTTCATTATCTATTAGCTCCTAAAAAGTAGCTTCATGGAAACCAAGGTCTATAGAATACAAGGTCTACCCATCAGCGACCCAAAATTTGTCATCTACTGCGCAGACCACCCATGGGGAGATTAATGACGTCACACCGTCCCAGGCTCTCAGCCTTTGTTTCCCAGTATCTACAGTTAGTTTATAAGGAAGCTGGTGTTACTGTTCAGTGTGAAGCTCTTCCGCTTCCCAATTAACTATTTGTTGAGTCCCATTTGCCGAGTGCTTGAATTAAATACTATTGGTTGAAATGCCTCGTTACTCTGCTGTGTATGGGTGTTCTTCTAATAAATCTAAAAGAGATGAAGGAGTAACTCTTCACAGCTTTCCCAAGCACGTGGAAACTAGAAAGCTGTGGATAAATTCATGTAAAAGGAAGGACCCTTTCAACCCTGATATCGCAATCATGTGTAGTTTACATTTTGAACCTGATGCATTTGAGAGAAATCTGAGATATGAATTGCTTGGAGAGCCAATGCCAAAAAAACCAACGACGATTAAAGGAAGGATCAATTCCAACATTATCATTACCTCTATCGCAAGGTAAAGTCCAAAACTGAAATACATTGTTGGTAAACGATATGTATTAGATTATAGATATGAAAACTAACAATATATCGGTATTTCTTTTAATAAACTCATAAACACTCGATCCAATTACTCATTTTGACAAATATATGGCAATGCATTTATATATCTTTTGTTTTGAAGTGGAGTAGATATTGTAAATGATAAAAGTGAATGCTACTTTTGTTATGTTTATCAGTATCAAAGAAGCAAGTGGACAAGATATTGTTTCACAATGAAGCCTTATTGATAATGAATTATTTCAAACATGGGTCAGTGATTGAGTTAGGTATAAGTATGGAGAATTCGACGTTTGAAAATCCAGTATCACCCGATTGTGTAGTTTGTGTCTTTGCTGATGCTCCTCATCTCATGAAACTCATAAGAAACAATTTCCTTGACCATGGCTTTGAGTTAAGTGACGGTGATTTTGTCCATAGCGGTTCAGTAAGAGAACTTATAAAGAGAAGCAAAAGCGATTTGGAAATAGCATATAAGCTTACTGAGAAACATATAAATGTAAGTGGCCTTCAGCGCATGAATGTGAAATTAGCTGTACAACTGATATCAGAAACAACTGCGAAATCTCTTAAATATTTTGGTAGGAAAGGATTATTTCTAGATAAACATTGGGAAAAAGCAAGTCAATTTATATCTCTAACTGATTCTTGGTTTGATATGTTCAATTCTCGAGTTCCGTATGACACAAAGATGTCCAGAAATGCCTATGGGTTAGACTTAGAAAATCAGAATAAAATTATCAAGTGCGTAACACAGACAGTAAAATCAATGAAGGTAATTGGAAGTAAAAGTCTTTACCCATTCCAAAAAGGAGTGTAAATTTCATGCGAATCTTTGCCCAAACTGTTAGAGATGGTAAAAAATAAATTCAATATATCATATATACTGACATACAGACTGAATCAAGATGGACTGGAACATTTCTTTGCTTGTCTGCGACAAATGGGAGCCTGTTATCAGCACCCAACTTCAGTGGCCGTTGAATATCGCATTAGATCTCATCTTTTATGGAAGGATAATTATCTCCTGGGGTCGAAATGTAATACAGAAAACAAAAGAAAAGTAGACAACCTAACAGCTGGAACCTTTTCTTTCCTTTCCGCTATGATATTTTGTTTGCCGGATGAATGTGACGTTGAAGAAAAAAATAATGATGTTACAGAAAGTGTAGGGGAAGTTGTTAACAAACAGCTGGAGGATGCAATAGCGAGAGGGGGTCTGAAGTATTTTGCTGGTTTCATTGCCCATAAGTTTCCTAAATACCCAAATCTTGGGTCATATGTATCAATGGGAGACAATTCATGGACGAGTATGATTAGCAGAGCAGATAATAAACTAGTGAAGCCCTCAAAAGAATTTTCTGATCAAATTAAGACTATGGAAAAAATGTTCAAATGTTATCATGGGGAAAAAGGTTTAAAACCTGGTAAAGGAACAGTAAAAAATTTAGCAGCAGAAATTACAAATGTAATTGGATTGCCACTAGATTTAGTTACTTATTTCGTTCGTTGTCGAACATTCTTTAGAATAAGAATATTAAATAGGGAAGCAACTTCCACAAGGAAAATTATGAATAAAGTTAAAAGGTTGTAAAATGTAATAATCAGGATTTTTTAAGTTTAAGTTTATTTGTGCAACCATATTTGTATAGATTTTTCTAAATGTAGTTTTTAGTAAATAATTAGTGTAAAATAATTTTTTCATGTAATCATGCTCGTTGATTATTTGTATATATACTAACTGATATAAAGAATTTTAATATTTGTTTCTTTCCTGATGTGCGTCTTTTTATACCATTTTTTTTCAAAACCTTCTTATAAGAAGTATTTTATCATGAAATCCAGTCACCAAAATATCTTGAAATATTATCTTTTCTGAAATAGTAATGTTATTCTTAACTGGATAGGAAAGAATAATGAACTTTTGCAAAATAAGTTCTGACTGAAAGGTGTTCTTTCGCCGGCCAGTGGAGCTTACTGACGTCACAAAACTTACACCCCTCTAATCCCTACTCACCCCCAATTTACCTGCGCATGGGTTGACATGGTACTCTATAGACCTTGATGGAAACACTCTTGAAGGATGGCATCCTTCGTAGAGATAGAGGGCAACTACATCAAGTGTTTATTTGAACCCCCAGCCATTTTTCATCACCACGCTGGCCTCTGAAGATTGGCGATATTGTGAGATTTTAGTCTGAGCGCTCATAGAAATTCAATCTAGTATGGGTGACTTTGACTAGGACAGCTTCGACGACCATGTATATATATATATATATATATATATATATATATATATATATATATATATATATATATATATATATATATATATATATATATATATATATGTGTGTACAGCTTAAATATCGTAGTATATTTCTAATAAAGAAAATAGAACACAGCGTAAAGGAATAACCTCAACAATTTGTGAAGTAAAAGTTGATGATGATGATGATGGAGCAGCAAGAAACCGATGTACAGACAGAGAGCGAAAATATTATTTAATCATTCTCTCATATCCCTGAAGAGTGAGAAGACTTTCTAGAAGTTAAAAGAATAAAAACTTGAAGGAAATGACAAGGAGAATGTTATACAATATTTTGAGTCAGTAGACATTAATATTATATTTATTAATAGTTTTATTAACAAAACAAGTTTTACTTTTAGATAAAAATAGTATTGTTATATCTATCAATATTTTCTTCTATAAATTAAAATCTACTGTACGAAAATATAAGTTCAAAGTAATGAAGGAAGTCTTGTATCAACCACTTTAGAGCAAATTTCATCCGGAGTTCCAAAGGAAATCTTGAACTCTTCCAGAGACTCAAGGCAGAATTAGAGAAATGTGAAGAAAAAATAATCAACTTGTTAACATTAAATATTCATTAAAATTACAATTGTGAATCATTTAGAAAAATATTTTTGTTTCTTTATTGCGAAAGTAATTCTAATTCCAAAAATAAGCGTATAAAAATTCAATGATGTCTAATATCTTATAAATTTACATAAGGACCTCAGAAATTTTGAGTTGAAAAAATTATTCTGACTTGAACGTTCCAAAATCCTCTCCGTCTTCAGGGATATGATATGATGATTAAATACTCTTTTCTTTACTGCGTTTCATTCTACCTTGAGGCGTCAGTGACCTTGGCAGTTATGACGCCGCCTAGTGTCAATGACCTATGTAGTTGCGACGCTAGGCAACCTAATCAATCTATGAATATGGTGATATTAATAAAACCCCTGGTATAGGGTCTCTCTCTCTCTCTCTCTCTCTCTCTCTCTCTCTCTCTCTCTCTCTCTCTCTCTCTCTCTCTCTCTCACGGGAGATAAAAACATGATTTTTACTAAGCGTGGGTCTAAATTATTGAGTCAGGACTTGCTGTTCCTAAATACAAATTTCTTCTTATTAACAATCATATAAGTAATGATAATATATCTCTCTCTTTAGACAAGTTCCAGACAAGAATAATGACATCTCTCTTACCTTTTTCCAACAGTAAACTAAAAACGGCTATATGTGTTATATATGAATACATAATTATATTCTAAATAGATATTTTTGCTATCTATTTCCTATTATTTAATAGCAAATAGACATCAAAAGTAAATTTTAAACACGTGCAAACACACACACGCACACACACACACACACACATATATATATATATATATATATATATATATATATATATATATATATATATATATATACATATATATATATATATATATATATATATATATATATATATATATATATATATATATATGTACGCATTTTCATTCATGATAATATACACATGCTTACATGTGTGTGTTTCACTATTTATGCACACACACACACACACATATATATATATATATATATATATATATATATATATATATATATATATATGTATATATATATATATATATATATATATATATATATATATATATATATATATATATATATATATATATATATATATATATATATATATATATATATAGTTATCATCGCTTCCTACGCCTATTAACGCAAACGGCCTCTGTTAGATTTCGCCAATTGTCTATCCTGAGCTTTTAAATCAATGCATCTCAATTCTATTTCCTATTTCACACTTCATAGTCCACAGACATGTAGGTCTTGGTCTTACAACTCTTCTGTGCCTTCTGGAGCCCAGTTGAAAACTTGCTGAACTAATCTCTCTTGGGGAGGGCTAAGAGTATTCCCAAACCATCTGCACCTTCTCCTCACCATGATCTTATCCTCATATGGCACTCGAGAAATCTCACATATAGTTTCATTTCTAGTCCTGTCCTGCCATTTAACTCCCAATATATTGGCTTTGTGTCATGCTAACATGTATTTACAGTAATATGAATATCTACCACTATGTAAACGACCTGCTTTAGTCGAATATATAGATATATATATATATATATATATATATATATATATATATATATATATATATATATATATATATATATATATATATTTATATATATATATATATATATATATATATATATATATATATACATATTTATATATATATATATATATGAATATATATATATATATATATATATATATATATATATATAAATGTATATTATATATATATATATATTTATATATATATGTATATATATATATATATATATATATATATATATATATATATATATATATATATATATATATATGTATATATACATATATATATATATATATATATATATATATATATATATATATATATATATATATATATATATATATATATATATGTATATATATATATATATACATATATATACATATATATATAAATATATATATATAATATACATTCATTATATATATATATATATATATATATATATATATATATATATATATATATATATATATACATATATATATATTCATATATATATAAATATGTATATATATATATATATATATATATATATATATATATATATATATATATATATATATATATATATGTGTGTATATATATATGTATATATATATATATATATATATATATATATATATATATATATATATATATATATATATATATATATATATATATATATATATATATATAATCACACTTTGTGAATGGGGATACAAAACGGGGTGAAAGGGTTTTTGTATCGCAATGATCAGCAAAAGTGTGTTCGTCAGGGTCACCTATACTTGTTTGGTTTCCTGTGAGCAATCAGACAAAAGTCTGCAACCATCTCCAATCCACAATGGTGATGAAAGGTGGCCAAACCTCCAGGTATGAATAAAGAAAGGTCTGAGGCCTTTGTCCTTGAGTGGAATAGAAACGGCTTCATTTGTTGTGGGTGTTTGTATATATACATATATATATATATATATATATATATATATATATATATATATATATATATATATATATATATATATATATATATATATATATATATATATATATGTATATTTATATAATGTATTTGTGTGTGTGTATAGGGAGTAAATGTTTTTGGGTAATTATATTACTAATTATTGTTATTATTTTTCTCCGTTCGTCATCTGTCAGTTGAAACAGATTTAATCTTACACACAACACACAAACACACACACCGAATAGAACATATTAAATGCACAATCATTTCATTTCATCTCTCCTGGAAAAGGGGATTTGGAATTTTAAGAGCTTAGTGGACATCTCCTTTTTCCTGATAATCTTTTTTTTCTTCTCAACCAACCAAAAATCAACATGCAAATGTATTCAGAATTTGGGTTAGATGTTAGATTCAATTAAAAATTTCACACATCATTTCTGTATGTTCAGTCAAATGGAATGGAAGAAAAATTATTTATTCTAATGTATTGTCGCCTTTTTCTGTGTGGTTTTCGTATTAAAATGTCTACGATATTAACGTCGGAAGAGTAATAATTTAGGATTCACTTAAAAATTGTTGTTTTGTATTGAATGCTTTTTGAGAGCGCATGTTGAATTGCAAAGAGTCGGTAAACTATACATTTGCAATTATCGTTGAAGAACGAAATAATTTTGATAGTAGACCTCTGCAAATCTTTCCTAGGAAGATTTCTCGGAAATTTTACCGATATAGAAACGTGGACATACCAATGGTGATACAAAGGTTAGTGGAACCAAATATCCTAAAGTGAGAAATCGGGAGAGACAATTTGAAATTTCTCTCTCTCTCTCTCTCTCTCTCTCTCTCTCTCTCTCTCTCTCTCTCTCTCTCTCTCTCTCTCTCTCTCATATGAAAAATAATATAATCTATGAATTCTTGATGCCTGTCTGCTTAAAGGGGTTAGAGAAATAAAGTAAATCATTCCGCCTTTATGGAATGATCTTCCTTATCAGGTAGTTGAATCAGTAGAACTTCAAAAGTTCAAAGTTGCAACAAATGTTTTCATGTTGAACAGGCTTACATGCGTCCTTTTATAGTTTATATATGAAATATCTGTTTTAATGCTGTTAATGTTTTTAAAGTATTTTAATTAAATTTTTCTTCACTTATATCATTTATTTATTTCCTTATTTTCTTTCCTCACTGGACTAATTCTCCCTGTTAGAGCCCTCGGCCTTATAGCATCTTGCTTTTCCAACTAGGGTTGTAGCTTAGCTAGTAATGATAATGATAATAACAGCCATTTAACTCCCAATATTCTTTTGAGGGCTTTGTTCTCAAAACTACAAACTCTGTCTTCTAGGAACTCTTGTCGGTGGTAAATTAGACTGCTAACTGAAATTACAAAGGATTCAGGAAGTTTCGCGTGTGTGTGTGTGTGTGTGTGTATATATATATATATATATATATATATATATATATATATATATATATATATATATATATATATATATATACACATATATATCTTTGGTCATAGAATTATAGTTCTTGATAATCTTAAGGATTAAGTGGACATTGATATAAGAACAAGGAGAGTTGTATAGAAAAGACAAGTGTAATCACATGTTTCTTAGTCATTAATGTTTTCACATTCCTAATTACCAGACCTTTCGTAATCTTAATTTTAAGAGTGTGATTATTATGGTCCTTTTACAGAAAAGTATTTTTTGCTGATCATCTAATGCCCCAGAACTTACAGTGATAACACATTTCTTTGTCAAGCATATGGAGATTGATACATTTCCGTGCATTTTTAGTTACTAGTGTACGCGACCCTTCAAAATTACGGGTAAATATTTAGATAGATATATATGTTCCCGTACTCTCCTCTCACCATGGCTAGGCATACTCCTCTCCCTCCCCTCTGAGGAACGGGAGTGACCGAGTAGTTATACGTTTGGCAATGTCACTGAACATGATCAGAAAGAAGTATATATATATATATATATATATATATATATATATATATATATATATATATATATATATATATATATATATATATATATATATATATATATATATATATATATATGTGTGTGTGTGTGAGTGTGTATGTATATATATATATATATATATATATATATATATATATATATATATATATATATATATATATATATATATATATATATATATATACATACATATATATGTATATATATATATATATATATATATATATATATATATATATATATATATATATATATATATATATATATATATATATATATATATATAGGCTATATATATATACTGTATATATATAATTTATAAACCAGGAACTTGGTCTTTATTATATGAAGGGGGTTAACTAATTGAAACTTGAAAGTGGTTAGAACCAAGCCTTCGGATAAACTGAATCTGTCGGGAAAAAACAAGAGGACACCACCAAGAGATCTTCTCGTGCTTCCAAACGTTGGATCAAAGCAAACATCCGCTTCAGAATAGGTATGACCTGATATTTAGTTAATTCGGAGGGGATGTTACGCTGAACTTCAAGTGGAAAATTCTTGTGTAGGTGTTTTTTTTTTTCCTTGCATACGAAATAAGTCCCTTAGATTTTACAGAAGCCTTCCTGCGCTCTCTAGGCCACTGGACCTTGAAGGCTTCAAGAGGAGCGTGCATCCTAAAACCTAAGACTGCTATTAGGACGCGTCTGGATGGCTGGAAAAGGAGGCTTTATGGTTTTCCTTTTCTCGTTTTGTGTGTCGGTCCCATTTTAAAGTCCCAAAGTCACATGACGTTCTTTGGTCGTTAGTTTTCGTAGTCTTCGGACTTTGAAATCTGACAGTTCGAGGCTTCGATGCTTGACACTCATTTTAGATAACTTATCGGTTGTCAAAACAATGAGAATTTCCTCACTAGAAAAAAATTAACGTTGCAAATTGTTATGTAGATGGTCACGCGAATAACGAGACTGTATATCCCAGTAAAACAGTTTTCTCTTAGAAAACGGCTCAAGCAAAACTTAGATTTAGTAAAGTTAGTAGATTTCTAATCGAAAGTAAAGAAGTCATAAAAATGAAGGACTGTGTGTAAAAAAAGAAAAAAATTTAATTGTTGAACTAAAGACCCATCTTCAATATCGTTCAACAAGGCAGATTTTTAGGAAACTTTCTTTGATTTAGTCCACTTTCGACGGGGCTTTTGGTCATAGAAAGAAAATTGTGAAGAGAAACTACCTGGAGTTCTTTTCTTCTGCTAATGAGACCCGAAGGGGTTTTGCTGATGTAGGAAGCATTCAAATGCAGTTCTTTATACTTCATGTAAAACAACAATATTTCTACCTGTTGTCTCCATTGTCAATTCATAATGAGGATATTGTGAAGGATTTTAGAAGCGTTTCACTCCTTGCAAAATTGACATTTTCCTTCTACCTAATGGCATATTTGTAGGTTATTTCCATTACAATATTTAGCATAACTTGAATAAATCCTATTATGGTTATTTTATCAATTATCTCACTAATCATTGATAGCAATATTTAGCCCATCCCATATAAAGCTATGTGAATGTAGTTCCCTTCATGTATTCTCTTATTTACTCTTATCTGGTTGCTTACTCTATCGTTTTGACTAAATGATACCTAACAGATTTTTACCACAATTTATCCATATTCAATACGTTTGGGTCGTCTAAAGTTTTCAATGTTTAAAGGAAGTTCTTATTAAAGTTAGATTATATTTGATTTGAAAGTGTTATGATAATGAGACTTCGCAAAAATCCTCTCCTTGCCTGACTGGCTATGAACATTAGTTTCCCAGTCACGATCCTGCATTTAACGTGGGTCAATCAAGAAACGTCTGTACATTTTAAGGTGATTCGAACAATTCCAGTCCAAAATTACATTGATTTTGAAACGTTTGCATCTGAGGTCATTAAATGGCGAAGCCATTTTTCTCTGCGTATTTGAAATGAAAATCAGAAAAAGGCCTTTTGTGAATCAATTGAGGGTGTCGTAAATTGTTTAGTGAGGAATGTGAAATGAAGGTCGTGAAGGAATGGGAGGATTCTCCAAAAAGGGTAAATTTTGGTGACATTTAATGAGAATTTAAATCTCTGTTTCACGAAACGCATTAGGGCATAAAAGATCAAGATGTTTTGGTTATGCAATAGTTAGTACCTTATAATCTCCCTTATACAATATTAACTACATTATAATCTAGCTACACACATATATAGATGGAAATAATTCATTTGATATCTAATTCTATCTTTGGGAATATATATCCACTGGAAATTCATTTTTAACAGCAGTGTCTGGATGGGCAAAGATTCGAACCTATGCCTCTTAGCCGAAACCATCCCTGCAGGGACTCTAACCAACCATGCTCCATATTTACATATATATATATATATATATATATATATATATATATATATATATATATATATATATATATATATATACATATATATATATATATATATATATATATATATATATACATATATATATATATACATATATATATATTATATATATATATATATATATATATATATATATATATATATATATATATATATATATATATATATAT
>NC_090727.1:107146298-107156298 GCF_036898095.1 Palaemon carinicauda | reverse complement strand
CATGTATGAAATCAAGTACGACTTCCTTCTCATTATTACTTTCATTAATGGCAGCAATTATGCATTTCTTTGATGATGTTTCATCTAGCAGGTTTGAATAATAACTGAGGTTCGATGCTCGACACCCGTTCACACGTTCACACCGCTCGTCAAACAATGTAGCTCCGCCCACAAAAGTCAGGATGAGCCTGACTTTCATCGAGCCGCTCGACGAGCGCGCTCGACAACCAAATAGCCCGTTTACACGCTCGAACATCAATTCAAACACAGGGTTGTCGAGCCAGGCTCGACGAGCTGCTCGCCCGTGTAAACCCCGCTTAATGCTCTTATTGGATAAGAACCTGTGCAGAGCCATCTAGTGGCAAGAAATTGAACTAAATTCTGTTGAATATTAG
The DNA here is from genome assembly GCF_036898095.1 of Palaemon carinicauda. Lineage (NCBI taxonomy): Eukaryota > Metazoa > Arthropoda > Malacostraca > Decapoda > Palaemonidae > Palaemon > Palaemon carinicauda. The sequence continues at coordinate 107,155,903 of NC_090727.1, read as the reverse complement.
GAGGCTAATAATTAGTAATTACTAATTAATGTGCAAGTTATTTTTGGAGAACATTGTATTTTTTTGTAGCTAAGAACATACTGAATAACATATAAAAAAATTGGATAGTTGCAGGGTGGGTCAAATAAAAGTGAACAATATTGCTGTATGCCCCACGGCCTATATACCATACAGGAGAGGATAAAACTTATTTATGTCTGTTGCTGCTTCGAGGATCTTTCTCTAATAGTATTCACTTATTTTCCTTCTTAGTAGGTAGTTATGTTGGCACGTAGCAGTTTTTATGTATTCTACCCATGTACTTTCAGCTTTTAACCGATTGCACTTTCTTTCTTTACGTCTTTTTTCCGTTTTTTTTTTTTTTTTTCGCTAAGGTCTATCAATGAAACCAAGGAGATTGGCCTTTTACAGTTATAGTCTTTTCCATCGGTGGGCACATGGTATCATATTCACTTTACTCACATTATTGTAAGTGGTCGGAAGACAGTTAACACACTTAGCTCCCAACAGACGTTAGTCATCATGATCACAGGGAATATTGATAGCACCGTTTATTTATTTTTATAACTTCTTCAATAAATAGGGTAGGAGAAAAATTTGATTTATGTCCTAAGTTTATTTTCTTTACTATTGCATGTTTCTGTAGAGGTAGACTAAATGTAAGAAGTTTGTACGTTTCTCTTCAACATTTATATCACATCCAATATTATTTATGTCATCATTCAAAACTAGGTCCAACGTATTCCCAGCCGATATTATTCACTAGTCGATATGATTCTTGTAACTCACTAAATGCCAAAGCGTCAGGATTTGATGCGTCATCCCTCCAAAAATCTAAGTTTCCACAGATAACTAATTCGTTTTTCTCTATGATAACCATATCAATGAAAGCTCCAAATTCTTCAAAAAAGATACTAGTGTTTGTTCTTGGAGGTTTGTAGACTGTTACAAAGGATTATCTTTTTGTTTCTTCTTCTTTTGCGTAAAGTTTATTTCTATATATTCAAACCTTGTCACACTAGTTCTGTTTAACATTTTGAGATTTGAGTAACTTTCAGGAATAATGAGTCCGACACCCCCATCAGACCTACTTTCTCTCGGTATGTGAAGGAAGGCGTGTGTTTGGGGGTGGGGGGAGGGGGGATGCCATTTCAATTACCTTTGCCTTGTCCAAGTTATTTAACTATGTTTCAGATAATGCTAGTACTGTATGTTCAAATATTCCCCGGCTGTATATATATATATATATATATATATATATATATATATATATATATATATATATATATATATATATGTATATATACAGTATATATATATATATATATATATATATATATATATATATATATATATATATATATATATATATATATATATATCCATATATATATATATATATATATATATATATATATATATATATATATATATATATATATATATACAGTATATATATATATATATATATATATATATATATATATATATATATATATATATATATATATATATATATACAGCATAAATATCTTAGTATATTTCTAATTAAAAAAATAGTACGGGACATTAGTGAATTACCTCAACCTTTTGTGAAGTAAAAGTTGAAGATGATGATGGAGCAGCAAGAAAACGATGTAAAGACAGAGAGCGAAAATATCATTTAATCTTTCTTTCATATCCCTGAAGAATGAGAAGACTTTCAGGATGTTACAAGAATAAGAATTTCAAGCAAATGATAAGGACAATGTTATACAATATTTTGAGTCAGTAAACATTAATATTATGTTTATTAATAGTTTTAATAACAAAATAAGTTTTACTTTGGATAGAAATAATATTGATTATATATATCAATATGTGCTTCTATAAATTAAAATCTACTGTACGAAATTACATGTTCAAAGTAGGGAAGGAAGACCGGTATCAATCACTTCCGAGCGAATTTCTTCCGGAGTTCCAAAGAAAATCTTGAAGAACTCGTCCGGAGACTTAAGGCGGAATTAGAGGAATGTAAAGAAAAAAAAAGATTTTCAACTTGATCCCGTTAAATATTTATTAAAATTACTATTGGGAATCATTTAGAAAAATATTTTTGTTTTTTTTTTATCGTGAAAGTAATTCTAATTCCAAAAATAAGCGTATTAAAATTCAGTGATGTCGAATTTCATAATAATTTACATAATAATATCCGAAATTTTCAGTTGAAAAAATTATTCTGACTTGAATGTTCCAAATTCCTCTCCGTCTTCAGGGATATGATATGATGATTAAATACTCTTCTTCACTGCGTTTCATTCTACCTTGAGGCGTAAGTGACCCTGGAAGTTATGACGCCGCCTAGTGTCAATGACCTTTGTAGTTGCGACGCTAGGCAACTTAATCAATCTTTAAATATGATCATATTAATAAAACCCATGATATAGGGTCTCTCTCTCTCTCTCTCTCTCTCTCTCTCTCTCTCTCTCTCTCTCTCTCTCTCTCTCTCTCTCTCTCTCTCTCTTAATAAAAATGGAACGCGATGGAATTCATCTTTTTTGAGGAAGCTCAGAAGTATCTTGGAATTTTCGGAGTCTCAGAATTTTATTAACATGTCTTGGTTTCAACTACGCGTATTTTCTTGTGATTTTTCCTTTTCCTTGATGTCTCTACAACTTTTATATTTGCTGAAGATATTGGAACGTTGGATTTTTATGTCCTACAAACCTTGCGAAAGGCATATTCCTGTCTGTTAACAATTGGTTGTCAAGCAAAGCTTCTATTACTTCTAAGTGTTCTAGTTGTTCAAGAATTACTTATTCAAGCACTTATGAATCAAAAGATAGATTCGAAATATGTCTATATGAGCTTAATTCCTGGTAGTCCAGAGCATTTTTCAGAGCTGGTGTAGACATTTTCTCAGATTTGGGAAACTTGCATTCATTAATGCTTGCATTTGCTATTTTCATTATTATTTCGGCTAGACTAGAAAAGTTTCTCTCTCCAATTACTTCAGATATTGGCATAAGATCGATCGCGCAGTTTGTTTTCTTTGCTCTCTTGATAATCCTGGTGATGTCATCTTGTGTTATGTTATTAAATCTTATTAATTTTGTCTGTGTGTCTGGTGTATCATTAATCTGATGTTCAGTATTTACAAATGACCTGGTTATATTTTCAATTTTGTTATTAAAGAATGCTAGAAAATTATTTGCTAGTTCCTGGTCACTGTTTCCATCGGGTAGCTTCTTTTTTTCACATTTCCCATTGTACAATTTCCGAGACGATATAACTTATTTATGTCTGTTGCTGCTTCGAGATAATAATAATAATAATGATAATAATAATAATAATAATGATAATAATACTAATAATAATAATATTTCTTACATAATAAAGAGCAATTGTATGGTTATACACAAACACACACACACACACACACAAACACACATATATATATATATATATATATATATATATATATATATATATATATATATATGTGTGTGTGTGTGTGTGTGTATATATATATATATATATATATATATATATATATATATATATATATATATATATTTCTTTTTGGTTACACTGAGCTCTCCCCATCCCACTGGTTGGGGGGAGTGGGAGTAGTCATACCCTGGGGAGAAGGGAGAGCCTGTGTGTTCATATCTATCTAAAGATTCAGTCCTCATTTTTTGACGGGTCACGTACACTGATGAAAATAATAATAATAATAATAATAATAATAATAATAATAATAATAATAATAATAATAATAGAAGAAGAAGAAGAAGAAGAAGAAGGCCTAAGATCACTATAACAGTTTTATGCTATGATTAATAGTCAACATCTATTAATAATGATAATGGTTGATATAAAAAATAATATTAACACAACAAGGAATGGATCGACGAATGACACATGACTGTGTGTGTGTAGATTTCCTTACCTTGTGTAAGACACGGATTCTTGCGTTGGCAGCCCAGAAACCATCAAAATAATTTCATCATATATAGAAATTTTAAATTTCTATGTGACTCTTTAATTTTAAAAGCCTCGAAATTTAAATTCCATTCCAAAACTGTGAATTATACATTTATCAAAATAATATATTCCTAATGAGGGATTTAATCATTTCTATATGGGATGACTAATTGTATGAGCATTTTTGTCCTTGAAATTGAGGAGATAATTTGCTTGTGTGCAAGTTGCTCGGAGTGAGAGAAGCGGCTACATGAAAGGAACAGAGAAAATCCTAAGTGTTTCAATTATCCATAGACAATTTAAATACGCTAATAAAAGAATAAAATCAGTTAGATCAAAGACACAGATGAAGAAATAAGGAAAAGGGCCAAACTAGAGAGCAAGATTAGAAAATAGCTTTATAATCGAGTTTTCATGAGTCAGTTAACCGCCAGCTCATATTGCTTAGGCCCAAAAGACTGTTATCCTTCAAGTGCGGTGATGTCAAAGCATAAAAACACCGTCATGTTTTCCTTTTAAATTATCTATATGCTTTAAGTATTGCATTGTAGGCCTATCCTGCATTGCAGATTCTGCATCTATATATTCTAAGCGGGGCATTATAGTCCTATCTTACATTGCAGCTTCTGCATCTATATGTCTTAAGCGTTGCATTGTAGGCCTATATAACATTACAGCTCCTGCATCTATAGAGCATTGTATTGTAGGCCTAACTGGCATTACAGTCAGCAGGAACATCGTTGCTTTTGTGCAGTATTCTAAAATCCGGCATTTATATTCCTTCTGTGTTTCTTCGGTAGCAGCAAATACGATCTATTTTAGTGTACAAACGATTACGCAATTTTCCCTAAATTTAGAATCAGCTTCAGATTCTGAAGACCTTTTTTTTTCTTTTTTTTTTTCTTTTATTATTTATTTTCTTCATTTTATTTTTGATAGGAAGAAATTATTTCAGTGAAGTTATTTTTCATAAATAAAAATGACTAATTTATGATTTGTACACTTTAGAGTTTTAATCAAAATTCATCATAAATATCATCATCATCTCCTCCTACGCCTATTGACGCAAAGGGCCACTGTTTCAATTCGCCAGTCGTCTCTATCTTGAGCTTTTAAAACAATACTTCTCCATTCATCATCAACTTTACACTTCACATTCTGTAAAAAGGAAGTGTCCAAAGAATTGTATCAAACATGGTCTATAAATATTGTTTGAACTTAGACGCCATAGTTACGAACCAACAACAGTTATAGTGAAATCTCGGAAATTATTTGCGACTGTTCGAAGGATATTTTAGGTTGGATATTCAAGTGAAGGAATAGAAATGTTTATAGGCCTAATAAATGAGTATTGAAGTTGAGGGTGAAAAGTCTTTTATCTTTAAATCACATCTCAATGACAGAGTGTTCAGACTAAGTTTCCGACCAATGAAAGGTCGACATGATATTGGTCTTGTAAAAAATGTTTTAACTGTCTTCTTTCAACCTCATCATTCCCATAGTATACCAGGGTCGGCCGCTCGATTCAACTCTCTCCATCTATTTATATGCTCTTCGTCGTATGTAGACTACATCAACACCAAATTTTTAATCAATGATTTTGAAAATCAAATTTGAATAAAAATATTGTTATTCAGTCTTGGCCTTTAAAAGTTAATGGAGAGATTAATATTGTGTTGACTCGAAAATTAGGCAAAGGAAAAATGAGCTTCAGCCAGAGAGGGATCCAATGCAGTACTATTCTTGCCATCACAGTACCAAATAACTCTCTAGCAGTAGTATCTCATCGGGTGCCTCTTCTTGCCCATCAAATTACTGATTTATTTGATTAAAAAAATCTAAAATTCTTAAATAGCTGTAATAATAATTAGTACTAAAGGCAACTAAATTCTTAATTATTAACCCTTATAAGAAATTTTGAATTTATCAATAAATCTATAAACTTTCCATAGAATGTTTGAGTCTTCTTAAATGGAGAATATTTTTCGAGCAGTAATGGCAGTGATGTCTGTAGCTTCCTGGATAACCTGAAGTAAAGAGACTCGGGTTTTCCGAGAGTCCTGGATCGGGTCAAGCCCTAAGAAATCGACTCCGTTGAGGATCCTTCCTCTTGTGTGTCTTCCAATTCAGGACTACCTCTCGGTTTGGGGTTCCGAGACAGGCAGGATAGAAAGAGAGTATCCTGTCACTGACGTCCCCCGGTTATCCAGCAAAACAGCAACAGGCTTTCTTTTGGTCTGGTGTTGATTCCTCTCTCTCTCTCTCTCTCTCTCTCTCTCTCTCTCTCTCTCTCTCTCTCTCTCTCTCTCTTCCAATCATCAATTCTTTCTTAGAGGTGTGGGACACTAGTGATGCTTTTAAATGTTTGCGTCGGACAAACGTGTGTGTATGTATGACAAAACATTGGTCCACTTTTATAAAAAAAAAAAAAAATATTATTGAATGATATCAGAAAATCGGAAAAAAAAAAATTAAATGCATTAATGTGTGAGTGAGGAAGAGGGAAAATAATTTAAGCTTAGTCCTGTAGTCTAATGATAACAATTTATGCATTTGGGTTATGAATTCAAAGTTATTATTTGATTTTGCTTATGTCGTTTGTTTTTTATAAAGCAAAAATTACTTAGGGTCGTGGTTTCGAAACTTGCAATAATTTATTATGAGCCGAAGCTTCGATTATAGTCATCGTTGCCTATATAGGTCTAATATCTCGAGGGGTTTATTCAAGGAAAAGAAATAATGATATATAAATAATTAAATAATCTAGGTGGTGTTATCTTCACTCTTATGTATTTATGTATGTATATGTATGTAAATGTATCTGTATATTTATATTTATATACATGTATATGTATATGTAAGGAGTAGCATAAGAAACTGTTAATAGTGTTATATTACTTGGCAAAGCCTAAACACAATGAGTATTGAAATCAAAAGCGCAGAACATTGAAATGATTGCAGAATATACAAAACACTGACAAGTGAATAGAAAATTGATAAAAAAAGATTCAAACGAAATACTCAATAAATTCAGGCATATCAATTTATGGCTCATTTCCAAAACATTACAAATAAAAAACACATTCAGAAATGCTGTAAAAACAGAAAAAGAGATTGGGGAATCTTCCTTATAAAATAAAGAGAAAGTGTCTGGTTCTAGATATATATATATATATATATATATATATATATATATATATATATATATATATATATATATATATATATATATATATATATATATATATATATATATATATATATATATATATATAGAAGTAGATAGAGAGCTATATGTTTCCAGTCATGCTCAGCTCTCTCCCTCTCTCGGGTAGTGAAGAGAGAGAGTAGTCATATCCTGGTGAGAGGGGGCTGCATCAGTGTTAGTGCTCATGTGTACCTAATATTTAGCTGTCATTTCTGACGGGCCACATACACTAGTGAATATACTGTATAACAACGCAAAATATCGCTGGCAGCGAAAAAGGTCAATACAATTATCCTAAAAGCTCTTTTGCATAATTGAATCCTGGCATTAAGCCTCTTGCAAACTCTTGATAATGGCGTCTCATATTACTTGATGGAAGAGTTGCAATTTTAATTCTGAATGGCAACCTGACTGAGGGAAAACCTCAACCAGGGAAATAGCAATTCTATCTGAGTTTTGCTGGTTGTTTACGATAACGAATGTGAAATGCGAAATATGCTCGAACTAACTTGAAAGTAATTGGGAAAGATTCCGAGATATTCAGTGGTTCTTCTCAAGGCAAAAGCTGCAGGTTATGCAGCTGCGCCTACAGTAGAGGATGAGGTTGAACCTTGTTAATAGGGCTTTTGAATGAGAACTGGGATTAAAAAATCAACTATGAAATATTCTTTACTGGGAAGGCTGTGGCTTTCAAGACCAGGTTGTTGAGAACGTTTTATAACTTTGTTGGAAAACTAAAAGTATTTTTACATAATTAATAAAAGATTTGGGGTTTAAATATTTATCTTCCTATCAGCAGAATCCGTTGCTGCTTTTACCGCATATATATTGCACACTCTAAAGACCGAGTGATGAGCTTTCTTTTCCCTTTATTAAAGGGAATTCAAATAACTTCTTAATTTTAAAGTGGATAATCCATCGTAACTACCAATTCATATGTATATATATGATTAAGGGATTTCGCTTCCACAATTTTTTTACACAAACTGCAATGGACTCCTGCCATTAGGAATGTATTAAACATAATTGTTGTGTGCACATGATTGTAGAATTCTTTTTCTAAGTGGAAAATAGTAAATGATATTTGAAGGTATTATTCATAACAAGAACTAAGAATAATGACTCATAGTTTCCTTATTTCCTTTCCTCACTGTGCTATTTTCTCCTTTTGGAGCCCTCGGACTTATAGCATTCAGCTTTTCCCACTAGGGTTGTAGCTTAGCAAGTTATAATAATAATAATAATAATAATAATAATAATAATAATAATAATAATAATAATAACAATAATATCGCTCCAATGCGTAACAATTAGCAGTTCAACTCCCACTATTAACACTTCATGATATTTTTTTTTTTTTTTTCTTTTTTTTTGTGGAATTTGAATTGCTGTTAACGTTCAATACATATTGTTGCAACAACTCTTTTCATTTACTTTTCTTCAAATCATTGCTCACGGATTTATAGCATATAATAATTTCTATAAAATGACGTTTCCTATTTTCGTAATAATAATAATAATAATAATAATAATAATAATAATAATAATAATAATAATAATAATAATAATAATAATAATAATAATAATAATAATATTTGTAATCACCATCATCATATTTATGATAATAATAATAATAATAATAATAATAATAATAATAATAATAATAATAATAATAATAATAATAATAATAATACGGTAATCGCTCATGAGTCGGAATGTCATCTTAGTATTCACTTTCATTTGTTTAGGGTTGTGAGAACATAAACTAGGAAACTTTATTCTTTTTGTTTATCCGCAAAAAATAACCTTCTCGAACTCACAAATAATGTATTCACCTAACAACATTCAGAACTTATGGTCATGGCATTTGTAAGCTGCCCTTTATTTTTATGCCATATTTTTCAATGACGTTTCATATCCGATTGAATTAGAAACATCAGGGGCAAATCATGTCAGTAATATGACTATGCCCATTAAATATTTTAGTAATCTCGATTAATGTCATAGATTTTCAATTGATAACTTGTTAGAATATTTACTATATTAAGGGTAAATGTTTCTTTATAAATTACCACAATTTTAATCCCAATTAAACTAATAATTAGAGAAATAAAATGTCTTTCGAGAGCAGATTTTCACAAAGGAAATTATAAGTATGTCTTCGCTTGTTATTCACCTCTTAACTCTATATAAACTAAGAAAAGAATCAAAAGAATTTACTAAGCGATATTTCGTTAGAGAAAACATTTATCTTTATCGACTTCTTTCATATTCATGTGATGTAATGGAATATTTTGCTTTGAAACACTTAAGAAAAAGTTTTCTTTTTGGAAAATTTACTTTGAACAATCTCTACTTTGAACAAAATCTGCCTTAAAAAAAATCATTTTGAAAAAAAATTATTTAGAACAAAATTTACTTTGAACAAAAC
>NC_090727.1:107136298-107141298 GCF_036898095.1 Palaemon carinicauda | reverse complement strand
CACTTCTTTTCTTTATTCTTGCTTTCCAACATCTTCACTTTTATTTCACTTTCTACAATAGAGATTTCCCCCCTCTAATCCATATTTTTAGTCAAGTAAACTATAAAGAAAAAGAAAAAAATCAAGTAAAGTAACTCAGATTGTGATTATTATTAGGTCCTCGCTTATTTATATCTTTAATTAAGTCATAGTATTCTGATGAAGCTAAAGTCACGCCAATCACATCATTATATGTAGACCTTTTCTCTACAGTATATATGGAATATTGCTCTGATAATGTAAGCCTACATAATGTAAGCCTCCATAACAAATCCTCTATGAAGCGCCTTCTAACTGCTTCCGGTTCCGCCAGAGAAATCACAAATAGCATTTACGGAAATTTAAGGAAGATACAATGAAGAAACTTTAGACTTTTGCTTGCTCGCATTCTTTGAGGGACTTTGAATAGAGAGATGATGGAAAGGGTAAGGATAGCAACATTCGAATTGGACGACCAATAAAAAGCCAGGATAGTTGATAACAAGCAAGAGGTGAAAGGAGTGATCGAGAGGTTTAAAGCGAGACGTAGTTCATATTTATAATTGATACATAACAACAGTATATCATTAATTACATAGTCGTAGATGTTGTAATTAATCGTGATTTTTACTGAACGGAAACTGTACCAAATACGTAGCAAGCGATGAGATGTTGAGGGATAAAGCATACTGTACTTTGTGCTTCAAGTTGATTGAAAAAATGCTTTCTCGCTTGTATATGAACAAGACCTATGATAATACTTCACTATTGTCCTAAACACTTAAATTTGCTCGAATTAGTATATTTTCATTATCTCCTTTGAATAAATATTGAAATCAATACCTTATCGATATCTTATCAGAGATGTCTATAAGATACTCTGATTATTTCTCAACTCAGGAAAATGTTATATAAAATATTTTCATATCAAGAAACACTATCAAAATTTTGGTGAGATCATTTACTATTGAATATTTGTAAACGTTGTTGCCTGGACAAGCAATAGTAATCTCATTAATATAGCAAATATATCATATAAAAACACATACTCACACACACACACACACACACACACACACATATATATATATATATATATATATATATATATATATATATATATATATATATATATATATATATATATATAAATCTATATCTATATCTATATCTATATATATATATCTATCTATATATATATATATATATATATATATATATATATATATATATATATATATACACATACGTATATAAATGTAAATATACAGTATATATGTATACATATATATATATATATATATATATATATATATATATATATATATATATATATATATATATATATTGTATATATATATATATATATATATATATATATATATATATATATATATATATATATATATATATATATATATATATATATATATATTATAGTCACGGAAGGAAATAGTCCAGTCAAATTAGGAAATAAAAATGGAAAAATTCATAACAAGCTGGAAATTGGTGAATGTTTTCTACAGACAATTAGAAATAACATATCAAAAGTCCCCATCCGTCCACCCTGAGCTTCATCCGCCATCTTGGAAAATGGCCGCCAAATTTCAGTTTTTCGCTATTTCCATGGAAACCATTGATCTTAGGAAAATAACTGCCTCATACATTATTGTTCACCATAATATTTTCTACAAAAGATGTTCAATGCATTTTTTTGCTATGAATGATAGTTTTAATGATATTCTCGGATTTGTAACCATATTAAATTGTGTGAGCATGCCCATGTGATTTTATTCATTTGCTTTTGATTTGATACTTGGTTTTTTTTTTTTTTTATTTGCACTATAGTATTTTCGAAATGGTTATCCTTTTTGTTTTGTTTTCATTTCAGAATATACTTTAAAAATGGAAGGAACCACAGATCAAAGTGAATTATGTGTACTTTGCGAAGAACGCTTAATATAAAGTGAAAAACTCCATTGTGAGAAAGAAGAGCGAATGAGGATTGTTAGAACTGCAGCAGCTATTATTAAAGAGGACATCAAGTCAAAGGTGTACGACTCCAGCAACTATCCTTCTCCTGAGGGGCTCTTTAATAATGTTGAAAACAACATACCTGATTCTCTTCAAGTTTTATTACATGAAATAATTGAAAAAGGAGGAAAGGGAGATACAGACAACAAACACAGAGTATGCTCTGCTATAGCTCATTCAATCCTACAAGCAGTCCGTCCAAGAACATTTGTCTCTCCGATCCTACTCGGAGTAGCTGTTTACGTACACAGGAAATTTGGATCAAGACTCCTGGTACATATTTTACATAAACTGGGATTCTCTACTGGATATAATGAAGCACAACTCTTTGAAGCATCTTGTATGAAAACTACCCTTCTAATATTTTGCCTGATAGTTTCATGCAGTTTGTTTTTGATAATGCAGATTTTGATGTGCACACAATAGATGGGTTTCACACATTTCACTGCATGGGAGGCATTGAATGTGTAACACTAGCAGGCTCAATGATCAAACCAGAAGTAATTGAAAGACTGAAAAAAATGCCATCTGCTAGAGAAATTTCTTCGTGTTCATCTATAACAGTGAAACCCTTCACAAGTTATAGTGAAAGTGGACTGAAAAGGATTGAAATTGAGGATCTAAAGAAACTTACATCAAATCCTAGTGAAAAAATTACAACGTCATCTTGTCATTTGCTATGGTTGAGTGGGAAGTGGATGAAATTTAAGGATATTCCACACTGGAATGGATTTATGGATGCTATCAATAATAGCGAGGACTTTGATACGACGTCCATTCGCTTCTTGCCTTTCCTTGATTTAAAGGCTACCACTTCTGATGCAATAAACAGCGTGTTACATTTTGCATCTGATTCATGTAGAAAGCGAGTAAGAGTGTGACATGTGTTACTTTTGACCAGCCACTATATGGGAAGGCAAGAGAGATTGTGTCCTCTACTGGAAACCGTTTGAATTTAGGTAATGTTTTCGTTCAACTAGGTGGTTTTCATCTCTTAATGTCATTTATTGGTTCTATTGGGTACATCATGGCCGGTAGTGGATTAAAAGAAGTGTGGGAGACAGTTTATGCACCTAAATCTACAGACAAAATGATGACAGGACACAGCTTTGCCAGAGCCCTTCGAGCACATCTGTTAACATATGCTGCATTGGGCCAGCTTCTTTTAGATGGTGCAACCATTTTTGATGAGGATAAACAAGAGGTTCAGTCCACGCTTCAGCAGTATGATAACAAAATATTGACTGCAACATCAGTTAAGGAATCGGCTATCATAAATAGCATTGTAAAGAAATTTAACACGCATGTGCAAGAAGTTGCCTTAAGGGGCAAAACAGCAATGCTTTGGATACAATATTTCCAGATGGTGACTGTGATGCCACACTATATAGAGGCTGAAAGACTAGGAAATTGGGAATTACACCTACTGTGTGTTCAAGAGTTTATACCTTACTTTCATGCAGCTGGTCACTTAGCTTATGCAGAATCGTGCCACCTATACTTGCAAGATATGCTTGATTTACACCAGCATATGCCTGATGAATATTTTGTCAAGTTTACAAAGAAAGGATTTTTTACAATCAGGCGCTCAAACAAGAATTGGGCTGGTCTATGGTCAGATCTTACTGTTGAACAAACGCTAATGAGGACCATGAAGACCTCAGGAGGGCTGACACATGGGCGAGGGATAACCGATAGTGTATTGAGTCGGTGGATTCTTGGCATGCCAGATACATGTGAAATGTGCACCAAAGTTGAGGAGTTTTGTGGATTGAGAAGTTCGTATAGTGAACAGCACATTGAACTACGACCTTCAAGGATTGTGAGAGATAATGAAGATACAGAAAAGATTTTGCAGTGGTTTCTGTCTCAACCACCCTTTTCTGACAATAAGGAGATTATATCACTTGCAACTGGGATAACTGGTGATAATAAAATAAACTGCTACAAAAGCTATGAAATTGTATTGGAGTCTATGAATGCCATAACTGGACAAGCTTTCGGTGAGGTAAAATTGAAGCGCAAGAACCGTGTGTTACCTCTGGCAACAATAAACTCAAGTGTCACAATACGAGAAGATATTGTTCCTGTTGATACAACTCTTCTGTTTCAAAAAATAATACATACATTAGACACTAGTACTGCTGATCTGCAAGATTATTTTCAGTACGAGCTTGCACCAATACCACCTGCATTATTTACTGAACAGGGCATGAGAAAGACCAACAAAGCTGCAATGTATAGTGTGTTCAATGATAAGAGTACTAGTACATTTCAGTATCTGGATGAAACAATTTTCATTGTAGATGGAGGTTTTCTACTTCATCGTGTTGTGTGGCCATCACACATTCAAGGACTCACTTATGATGAGGTCTATGAGGCATACATCTCATACATCAAACAGTATTACCACACAAAGGCTGTCATTGTGTTTGATGGTTACGGTGACTCAAAATCTAGTACAAAGTATGCAGAGAGACAACGCAGATCACACACATTGCAAACTACTGATACGATTTTTTACCCCAACGCCAAAGTATGCATTAGCCAAGAAAAAATCTTATCAAATGAGCATAACAAATAGCGATTTATCAGCCAGTTGTCCAGAAAACTAGCTGAAAATGGTATCTCGGTGAAACAAGCACCTGATGATGCAGATTTATTAATTATACAGACAGCTATACGAGAGTGTTTGAACTCTGAGAGCACCATCGCTGTTGTTGGAGAAGATGTTGACCTTCTTATACTTCTGACTGCACTGACACCAGAAAGCAGAAATATTACTTTCTTGAAACCTGGTCGTGGAAAAGTGCCTGCCCGACACTACAATTCTTCTGATCTACAAGCTTCCACTTGGTTCACTAAAGGATTACATTCTTTTCATTCATGCTGCCAGTGGGTGTGACACAGTTTCGTCTCTCTTCGGACAAGGGAAGCTTAAACTATTC
>NC_090727.1:107123798-107131298 GCF_036898095.1 Palaemon carinicauda | reverse complement strand
AGTATTCATTGAATATGAATCTGGAAACCATTTATCAAAAAATAAAGTTTCTTTCCTACAGTTCCGTTACTCATGGAAATCCATATTAGCAGCAACTCCATCTCTTTTATACTTCAATTGGCATTCCATTTAAATCTTTAGCACAACCACCCATTAACGATGTCCACGAAGACCCAGGCACACATTCCCCAGTAAAAGAAAGTTCTGCTTTCACTTTTGGGTCCCAATGCACTCCCTACCTCACTCAGTTAATCACAGAATCCTAGACTTAACCGCATTGTACTCTTTCCCCCATCCCCAGTCTCTTTAGCTGCACTACAAGCGCTCCATTATTTCGTAGCTCAACACATTTCTGCCATTTCAAAGAAATTCCTCTTCTTCCTTCTCATTCATGTACACTTTCCTTTCTCTTTCTTCTCATTTAGTGTCACATGTGAAGATTAATTTTTCTGGTGTTAATTTTCAGTTTATGAGAAGTCCTTTCTCTAGGTAAATCGCGATTTCTTTTGTTGGAAGGACATGTAAAAATATCAACTTAATATCAATGTTTTACAAGTAGGTCTTTATGCGTAAAGTGACTACTAAATATAGGGAAAATCACAATTTCAACAAAGAAAAATAATATAAAATAAATGGAATTATAATCGTTTATAAAACAAAACGTAAAGTGAGAGAGCAAAGATGCACACCAATGCAAATATTCATTATATTCTATGTAAACATATATTTCTATAGAGTGAAGCGTAAAACGAAGAAGTAAAGATGGGGATATAACTTGAACTTACAATTTTTCTTGTTCAAGAATCCTTCTTTCGCTCTCAGGTGAAATATTTGCTTGCTTGCTGAGGCTAATGAGGACACATTGCATCGCCAATAATTACTAAGATGAATAAAAAGCAAACAATTTCGTATAACCTATGATTCTATTGTAGTTCCTCTTCTTAAATTCCAATTTAACGAATATTTTCAGAAAAGTATAACTAAACAAAGCGTTTGTTTCATGAAGATGGATTTTAAGCAGCCGAAGAGGACACTCTCGAATACTTGTCTTTCTTGATTGAGATAAAACGGACTTCGGAGTCTACAGTCAATATAATGATCTTATTAAAGAGAGAGAGAGAGAGAGAGAGAGAGAGAGAGAGAGAGAGAGAGAGAGAGAGAGAGAGAGAGAGAGAGAGAGAGAGAGAGAGAGCATTAATTATTGCCTTATTGCCTTATTCTATGTTTGGGTTCCCCCAGGTCCCTCAGTATGAGGCACCTCGTATATCCACCAGAGAGTTGCTAATGCATCTTCCGGTGTATTTTGTATCTTCTAGTCTTGGATGGTCTGGGAAGCATCTTAGGTATTTTACTAGCTTATTCTTAAACACATCTACGCTCACTCCTGATATGTTTCTTAGATGAGCTGGCAGCGCATTAAATAGTCTCTGCATTATCGATGCTGATGCGTAGTGGATTAATGTCCTGTGCGCCTTCCTTAGTTTTCCTGGTATAGTTTTGGGCACTATTAATCTACCTCGGCTTGCTCTTTCTGATACTTTTAGCTCCATGAGGTTTTCAGTAATTCCCTCAATTCTCTTTCATGCTTGTATTATCATGTAGCGTTCTCTTCTCTTTTCTAGACAGTACAACTTAAAAAAATTTTGTCAGTAGTCAAGGTCCTTAACTTCTCCTATTCTATCAGTAAAGGACCTTTGTACACTCTCTATTTGTGCAATATCCTTTTGGTAGTGTGGGTACCATATCGCATTGCAGTACTCGAGTATATTACGTACATAAGTTTTGTAAAGCATGATCACATGTTCAGCTTTTCTTGTTTTAAAGTGTCTGATTAGTATTTCCATTCTTGCTTTACATTTAGCCCACAGTGTTGCTATTTGGTCGTTGCCTAACATATTCCTTTTTAACATTACACCAAGATCTTTAATTGCTTCCTTATTTGTGATTGTATCGTTATATGGTCCCATGTATGCATATACCATTCCTTCTTTGTTTTCATGATTTATTGATTCGAATTTATCGGAGTTAAATACCATCCTATTTATCTCCGCCCATTCATATATTTTGTTTAGATCTCTTTGTAATGAGTTCCTATCTTCATCACAAGTAATTTCTCTACTTATTCTTGTGTCATCGGCGAAACTTCTCACTACAGAGTCTTGAACATTACAGTCTATGTCTGAGATCATAATAACAAACAGCAGTGCAGCTCATACCGTACCCTGTGGCACGCCAGATATTACCTGAGCTTCGTCTGATTTCTCGTCATTTGCAGAAATTCTTTAATCAATTTTCCTATCTTTCCCACAATGTTATGCTTTCTCATTTTTTCTTTAATGTATTGTGGTCTACGTTGTTAAAGTTTTGCAAATTCTAGATAGATCACATCTGTGTCGTTTCATTTATCATATTTTTGTATATGTTTTCATAGTGTGCTATCAGTTGGGTTTGTGTACTTTTTCCGGGCACGAAACCGTGTTGACCTATATTAAATAAATTAGTTTTAACCAAATGATTCATTATTTTCTTTATTATTACCCTTTCATACTTTCATAATATGGGATGTAAGACTAACAGCTTGCCTCTAGTCTTGATCCACTTTTGAAAATAGGGGTTATATATGCTAATTTATGTTTAATATATATATCTCGCTCATATCTACACTTTATCTTAGCAGTATTGCAAGTGGCTTTGCGATAGTGTGTGCAGTTTTTTTTTTTTAAATCGCTGGAACTTCATCTGGCCCCGCCGCCGATCCGTTTTTAATTTCGCTTATAGCCTTAACAATATCTGCTTCATTAATATCTATATCCGTTAGATATTCAATATTTTCTTCTCTCATTTCTGTTTCATTATTCTCATTTGCTATTCTTGGCGTGAATTCACTCCTATATTTTTCTGCTAATATGTTGCATATTTCCTTTTTTTTATTCGCTAACCTTCCTCCAATTCTTAAAGGGCCTAATTCTAATCTACCTTTATTCACATTTTTTTGCATAGGAGTAAAGTGCTTTATATATATATATATATATATATATATATATATATATATATATATATATATATATATATATATATATATATATATATATATATATATATATATATATATATTGAAGTGTTCTTTCTTCTAAGTCCCTTTTTTTCATTTCCTTTCGATTGCATAATCTCTTGTTCTGCATTTTCTATCTTACTTTTTATTTCTATAATTTTCCAATCATCTTATTAATGTTATGACATCTTGGTCTGAAATTCCCGTGTTATACACTATTATTTCTTTAACATAATTCCCCTCATTCACAAATACTAAATCTTAGACATTGTCCTTTCTTGTTGGAATGTGGTTTATTTGTTGCATATTATGTTCTAATTGCATATCATGAAGCTTTTCAAATTGCCTCCTATCTTCTGCGCTACTATTACTCTCTTTTTTTATATGAATATACAGTATATAACCACTTCTTCTATCCGTACTTTCCAATCCACGAAAGAAAAGTTGAAATCTCCGGATAGAAGTATGTTCTTTATTCTAATTGTTTTACTGGAATTTGCATGTTTTATCATTCACATAGGCTTATGTATTTTAAAGGATTATACATGTTTTAATAAATTACAGCGGTCTACTATTCACTTAAACTATTATATTTGTATTATCAGTCTTAATTATCATATATTACTTGGTTCATTAACGTCTTTCGGAAGTTTCGTCTTTTGAGATTTACTTACTATTATCTTAGACCCATTGTGAAGGCATAAATACTCAGTTTGCCCCTCCTTGCCTTACTGTTATATGTGACTTGAAGTTTGCATTTCTGATTTTATAATTCTTATTTAGCCTATAGGCCTAGAAATAAAATAAAGAAGTATGCATACTACACCGAGACTGTGGAGAACTTTCACAAATCGTACTTTACGGCCAGATAGACACCCTTTATATGTTACAAGATTTGATGCAAATATTTATTGTTGCTACCTGACATACAGCCATGCCCTAGCATGTTATAAGCCGGGACTACAGAGCCATAACATCATCATCATCATTATTATTATTATTATTATTATTATTATTATTATTATTATTATTGCTGGTGTTGTTTTTATTATTATTCGAGATACGTTGCTGTTGTAGAATCTTCACATTATAGGTTTGGGTGAATATGTCTGACCCGTTTATAAGACTGCCGTTCGTAAAGTAAAATTAAATAATAGAGGTAGAATCAATTATATTTCTTATAGCGAAGATAACACACCACCTCGCTTATTTACTTATTTATCCTCCCTGAATAAACCCCTCGAGAGATTAGGCCTATATTGGCAACATTGACTATAATCTAAGCTTTGGCTCATAATAACTTGTTGCAAGTTTCGAAACCACGACCCTAACTAACTTTTACTTTATACACAAAACGACATAAGCAAAATCAAATAATAACTTTGAAATCATAAACCAAATGTACATCTTGTTATCATTATAACGTATTTAAATTTTGTTCTGATTTTTCTTCAACGCTCTAATATTTTTCAATGACAATTCCTTTTCATAAAAGTGGACCAATGTTGTCCCATACATACACATGTTTACGAAGTGAAATATAATAGTTAATACTAAATGGAATCTTATGAAAAACGCTCGCCCAGAATTTCCCCACCCCTACCACATGTATTAGTAGAGGAAGAGAAGAAGGAAAAGAATGAGAGAGAGAGAGAGAGAGAGAGAGAGAGAGAGAGAGAGAGAGAGAGAGAGATGAGAATTCAGCACCAGACCAAAGAAAGCCTGTTGCTGTTTTGCTGGATAACCGGGGGACGTCAGTGACAGGATACTCTCTTTCTATCCTGCCTGTCTTGGAACCCGAGGTAGTCCTGAATCGGAAGACACTCAAGAGGAAGGATCCTCAACGGAGTCGATTTCTTAGGGATTGACCCAAACCAGGACTCTCGGAAAACCCGAGTCTCTTTACTTTAGGTTATCCAGGAAGATACAGACATCACTGCCATTACTGCTCAGAAAATATTCTCCATTTAAGAAGACTCAAACATTTTATGCAAATTTATTAGATTTTATTAATAAATTTATAGTTTCTTATAACGGTTGATAATTAAGAATTTAGTTGCCTTTACTACTAATTATTATTATAGCTATTTATAAATTTTAGATATTTTTTTTAATCAAATAAATCAGTAATATGATGGGCAAGGAGAGGCACCCGATGAGATACTACTGCTAGAGTTATTTGGTACTGAGATGGCAAGATAGTACTACATTGGATCCCTCTCTGACTGAAGCTCATTTTTCCTTAGCCCAGTTTTCGAGTCAACACAATATTAATCTCTCCATTAACTTTTTAAGGCCAAGACTGAATAGCAATATTTTTATTCACATTTGAATTGAAATAAATTAGTTTATTCATAAAATCATTTATTACAGATTTTGTGTTAATGTACTGTACATAAGATGAGAATATAAATAGATGAAGCGAGTTGACTAGAGCGGCCGACTCTTCTATACAATGGGAATGATGAGATTGAAAGAAACAGACAGTTACTTGAATAGCTGAGCCAATCTATAGTCTATGCTTTGCAATGAGAGTATAGCTGTTAGGAACCTTGTTTTCAATTATAGCTCAGCAAGAGCTTATTCGGAGGCAGCGGGGTCTCTGGTGTGTTGCAAGAAGTCTAAAATTATCAAAACATTATTTACAAGAAAAATATCATGTCAACCTTTCATTGGTCGGAAATTTAGTCTGAACACTGTGTCACTGAGATATGGTTTAAAGATGAAAGACTTTTCACCTTCAACTTCAATACACCATATTTGTTAGGCCTATGAATATTTCCATTCCTTAACTAGAATAACCAACCTAGAATACCCATCGAACAGTAACAAATAATTTCCAAGATTTCACTATAACTGTTGTTTGTTCGTAATTATGACGGTCTAAATTCGAACAATATTTATAGACCATGTGTGATAAAATTCTTTGGACACTTCCTTTTTACAGAATGTGAAGTGCGAAGTGGATGATGAATGGAGAAGTATTGATTTAAAAGCTCAAGATAGAGACGACTGGCGAAATGTAACCGTGGCCCTTTTGAGTAAATAGGCGTAGGAGGCGATGATGATGGTATATATATATATATATATATATATATATATATATATATATATATATATATATATATATATATATATATATATATATATATATATATATATATATATATATAATGAAGTCTAATTGAAACTCTTTCAAATGTAATAATAATAAACTGGTCAATTTTATTCATGAAAGGATGTCCTCAAAATCTGAAGCAGAGTCTAAATTCAGGGGAAATGGCGTAATCGTTTGTACACTAAAATAGATCGTATTTGCTGCTACCAAAGAAACACAGGAGGAATATAAATGCTGGATTTTAGAATACTCCACAAAAGCAACGATGTTCCTGCTGATTGTAATGTCAGGTAGGCTTACAATTCAATGCTCTATAGATACAGAAGCTGTAATGCCATATAGGCCTACAATGCATTATATAGATGCAGAATCTCTAATGTCATATAGGTCTACAATGCAACGCTTAAAAGATATATATGCAGAATCTGTAATGTCAGATAGGCCTATAATGCAACGCTTAAAGCATATAGATAATTTAAAAGGAAAACATGACGGTGTTTTTATGCTTTGACATCACCGCGCTTGAAGGATCATAGTCCTTTAGGCCCATGCAATACGAGCTAACGGTTAACTGACTTATGAAAAATCGCTTATTAAGCCATTTTCTTTCTTTCTAGATTGGCCCTTTTCCTTATTTCTTCATCTGTGTCTTTGATCTAACTGTTTTTATTCTTTTATTAGCGTATTTCAATTGTCTATGGATAATTGAAACACTTAGGATTTCCTCTGTTCCTTTCATTTATCCGCTTCTCTCACTCCGAGCAACTTGCACACAAGCAAATTATCTCCTCGATTTCAAGGACAAAAATGCTCATACAATTTGTTATCCCATATAGAAATGATTAAATCCCTTAGTAATTATATATTATTTTGATAAATATATAATTCACATTACTTTTGGAATGGAATTTATATTTTGAGGCTTTTATAACTAAAGAATCACATTGAAATTTAAAATATCGATATATCATGAAATTATTTTGATGGTTTCTGCGCGTCATCTATTACTTCTTTCGAAACCTAACCTTTCTTCACCTTTATAGTTAAGTAACCAAAACTGTTCCTTATTTTCATCTATAACTCTATCTTTTAAATAATACATACCATTATTATTACGATTCCCTCCAATTTTTTGCTACCTTCCTCCTCCCCAAGTAGCACTCTCTCTCTCTCTCTCTCTCTCTCTCTCTCTCTCTCTCTCTCTCTCTCTCTCTCTCTCTCTCTATATATATATATATATATATATATATATATATATATATATATATACTGCTTAACCTTTTGCTGGGGATAGTTTACGCCCTTCTTTTGCCTCCGACTAAATCACTTT
>NC_090727.1:107111298-107116298 GCF_036898095.1 Palaemon carinicauda | reverse complement strand
ACTACTTTAACTGGGCATACGTTGGACCTAGTTTTAAGTGATGGCATGAATAATATTGAATCTGATATAAATGTTGAGGAGAATTGTACTATCTCCCCAGTGCACAAAATTATTACGTTTAGTCTACCTCTACAGAAACATACAATAGTAAAATAAATAAAGTTTAGACATATATAAAATTTTTCTCCTACTGTATTTATTGAAGAAGTTACAAAGAAAATGAATGATGCTATCAACATTCCCTATGATCATGATGACCAACGTATGTTGGGAGCTAAGTATGTTAACTGTCTTACGACCACTTACAATAAAGTGAGTAAAAGTGAATATGATACCATGTGCCCGCCGATGGAAAAGACAATAACTGTAAAAGACCAATATCTTTGGTTTTCTGGAGAGACTTTAGTGAAATAGATGGAAAAAAAGACGTAAAAAATGTGGAATAGGTTAAAAGCTGAAAGTACATGGGTAGAATACAAAAACTGCTACGTGTGAATATAACTACCAACTAAGAAGGAAAAAAAGTGAATACTATAAGAGAAAGATTCTCGAAGCAGCAACAGACATAAATAAGTTATATCGTCTCGGAAATGGTACAATGGGAAATGTGAAAAAAAAGAAGCTACCCGATGGAAACAGTGACCAGGAACTAGCAAATAATTTTCTAGTATTCTTTAATAACAAAATTGAAAATATAACCAGGTCATTTGTAAATACTCAACATCAGATTAATGATACACCGGGCACACAGACAAAATTAATACGATTTAACAACATAACACAAGATGACATCACCAGAATTATCAAGAGAACAAAGAAAACAAACTGCGCGATCGATCCTATGCCAATATCTGAAGTAATTAGAGAGAGAACCTTTTCTAGTCTAGCCGAAAAAATAATGAGAATAGCATATGCAAGCATTAATGAATGCAAGATTTCCAAATCTGAGAAAATGGCTATAGTCACACCAGCTCTGAAAAATGCTCTGGACTACCAGGAATTAAGCTCATATAGACCTATTTCGAATATATCCTTTGATTCATAAGTGCTTGAATAAGTAATTCTTGAACAACTAGTCAGTCACTTGGAAGTAATAGGAGCTTTGCTTGACAACCAATTAATAACAGACAAGAAGATGTCTTTCGCAAACTTTGTAGGACATAAAAATCCTACGTTCCAGTATCTTCAGCAAATATAAAAGTTGTAGACACATCAAGGAAAAGGAAAAATCACAAGAAAATACAAGTAGTTGGAACCAAGACATGTTAATAAAATTCTGAAAGACTACGAAAATTCCAAGACACTTCTGAGCTTCCTCGAAGAAGATGAATTCCATCACGTTCCGTTTTTATTAAGGGGAAGAGAGAGAGAGAGAGAGAGAGAGAGAGAGAGAGAGGAGAGAGGAGAGAGAGAGAGAGAGAGAGAGATTGTATCATTTTAATGGCATCACCTCAGAAATAGTTATTGGTTGTAGAGAGAGAGAGAGAGAGAGAGAGAGAGAGAGAGAGAGAGAGAGAGAGAGAGAGAGAGAGAGAGAGAGAGAGAGATTGTATCATTTTAATGGCAATCACCTCAGAAATAGTTATTGATTGTAGATTCTCTCTCTCTCTCTCTCATCTCTCTCTCTCTCCTCTCTCTCTCTCTCTCTCTCTCTCTCTCGGGAACTGAGAGCACAATCAATTAGCATTATTACCACCCCACATCATACTCTTATTGAGTACCCTTTAGCACCTTTAAACTCCCTTGGGGGGGCCGGAACTACGAGTCTAAGAACAATCTACGATGACGAATTCGTGTACGTTTTAAGCTTTGAAAAGAATAATATCGTAAAATATAGCGAAATGTGAAGATGGTTAAGCACTTAATAACTGATTAAAGAATCTTCCCCAAAATTTCTAGACCGATTTCTACTCTTATCATGCCTTCAATCTCCAAATCGACCCCTGCCGGGGTACCGTGAGTTAAAGATGTTTACTGGGGAGGCCACTGCCGTGGTTGGGCACCACAGTGGTGGGTTAGGCTTGCCCGACTGACGTTCTGGTGATTACCTTTTCTGATGAAACTGGAACTGAAACCAGACACCTTCAACCTTTAAATATCAATACTGCTGAGACATCAAGGGATAAAAATACACGCAGAGATGTAAATAGAATTCAGGACGACTACGAAAATCCCAAGACACTTCTGAGCCTTTTCAAAGAAGGTGATTTCACAGATGTTCAGTTTTTACAAATTAAGAAAGAAAATAGGCTGCCAGAACGGGAGAGAGAGAGAGAGAGAGAGAGAGAGAGAGAGAGAGAGAGAGAGAGAGAGAGAGAGAGAGAGAGAGAGATCTAATAAAAAATTTAACCCTATTTCAAACGGGTGTTAATTAAAAATACAAATTTACACGATACCATATAGCAATTCAGGAAATGAATGAGATACTGTGAACAGCATAGAAGGGACCTATTAGCAGGAGGGAGGGAGATCGAGAGGGAGGCAGAGAATTAGTAATGTTACTCCTTTATGTAAATGTGTTTATGGTAGCTCAAGTCCCACTGATTACTGCCCAATTTCCTTAACTCCCATATTATCTAAAGTTTTTGAACGTCTTCTGGCAAAACGTCTTAATAGGTTTGCTGAAGGTAATCATCTACTACCTAGTTGGCAAATTGGTTTTCGTAAAGGCCTTGGAGCATGTAATGCCCGCCCTTCTTACAATCTCCAATGCTGTACAGAAGTCCCTTGATTGTGGTCAGGAACTGCGCATGATTGGCCTTGATTTTAGTGCTGCCTTAGACCGTGTAAATCATGAGGCCCTTGTTTTCAAACTCAAATAGTTGGGAGTGGGTGGGTCGTTTCTTAGCGTTATTATTGATTTTTTAAGTAATAGATCTCAAAGAGTTGTTGTTGACAGGCACCATAGTGAGTATAGGAATGTGATATCCGGTGTTCCACATGATAGTGTTCTTGGCCCATTACTTTTCATACTATATACACATGACACGTGGTTTGGCCTAGAAAACAAGCTTGTTGCATATGCAGATGATGCTACTCTCTTTGCATCAATTCCATCCCCTGAATGTAGATCTAGGGTTGGTGAATCCCTTAATAGAGATTTAGCTAGAATTAGTGCATGGTGCTGTTGTTGTTGTTGGGGTATTAAAGCCAACACTTGTTGTTGGCACGGGCCTTTCCCTTGGTTGGCCCGTAGCGCATGGTGCAAATTATGGGGTATGAAGTTGAATCCTAACAAAACTCAAAGTATGATTGTAAGTAGGTCAAGGACGGTGGCTCCTCAACATCCGGATCTCAGTATTGATAATGTTTCTTTAAATATGTATGACTCTTTCAAAAGTTTAGGTGTGATTCTCGACAGCAAATTTACTTTTGAGAAACATATAAGGTCTGTGTCTTCTTCAATTGCACAAAAAAATTGGCCTATTGAGAAAGTCTTTTAAGATTTTTGGTGATCAATCTATTCTGAAGAAGTGTTTTAATTCTTTCATTCTACCTTGTTTTGAGTATTGTTCTCCTGTCAGGTCTTCAGCTGCTGATTCTCATCTTAATTTGTTGGACAAAAACTTACGGTCTATTAAATTTCTTATTCCTGATCTAGATATTAACCTCTGGCACCGTCGTTCAATTAGTTCATTATGCATGTTGCATAAGATTTTTCATAACTCTGACCATCCTTCACATTCAGATCTCCCTGGACAATTCTATCCTGTTCGTAATACTAGGCAAGCAGTTAATTCTAATAGCCAGGCCTTCTCCATCCTGAGGCTCAATACTATGCAGTACTCCAGAAGTTTTATTCCAGCTGTTACAAGTTGTGGAATGATCTTCCTAACCGGGTAGTTGAATCAGTAGAACTTCAAAAGTTCAAAGTTGGAGCAAATGCTTTTTTGTTGACCAGGCGGACATGAGTCTTTTTATAGTTTATATATGACATATTTGTGTTTGACGTTGTTAATAGTTTACATATGACATGTCTGTTTTGACGTTGTTACTTATTTTAGAATGATTTATTGTTAATTTGTTCTCTTCATTTATTTATTTCCTTTCCTCACTGGGCTATTTTTCCCTATTGGGGCCCTTGGGCTTATAGCATCTTGCTTTCCCAACTAGGGTTGTAGCTTGGATGGTAATAATAATAATAATAATAATAATAATAATAATAATAATAATAATAATAATAATGTGAAGGATGATACAGAAAGAAGAGGATGCCTTTGATAGAAAGCATTGGAGAGGACGTATCAGGCAACCGTGTAGGGATGGAGGTGGAGTAGAAGAAGAATCATAAATCATTCATCTAAAACTTTTGGAAACATAATCTTTTCTAATAAAGTTTTATGTATTTATGATAAACACATCCTATTATATGAATTTTAAGATTTTGGGATTTTGATAACTGTTACCGTACGCATGTCTATCATTTCTAACTCTTCGTCAAACATCGGAATAGCTCATTAAGCTGTTGTTGTGCTCTGACCTTAATATGGCGACATTATTAACTAATTATGCTTTATCCCGAATTCTAATTAAAAACCCCCTTCTGACGTCATCATACAGATCCGAAATCATCAAAGCGATTAACCACCTAGGGGCTAGACGCACCGTCAAAAAGCCCCTGTCCGGAAAGAAGCTCCGGGCAATTTAAAGAAGAAAAAGAATCAAAGCGAGCCGACCTTCGCCTACTGTCATAACACACGAGATAATTAATCAATTCTCGTCGATTTTGGAAATCAGTTAAGTTTGCGATTCACAAAAAGGAAGAAGAAATTGTCCATTTGTATTGCATGAATGAATATATAATGATATAAGAATTATTGCTCTTTAAGAGGTATATATAATATCCATGTTGCTCATTTTCTGTTTCTTTTTACTATTCCCATCATTATTCTTTCCATAGCTCTTTGAGTTCTAACTAATGCATGTTCTAAAGCTTTAGTAAGGCTTCAAGTTTCTGATGCATGAGTTAATACTGATAGGGCCATCTGATTGAATAACAT
>NC_090727.1:107101298-107108798 GCF_036898095.1 Palaemon carinicauda | reverse complement strand
AACTTTTCATCTTGTTTCAGCCCTTTTCGGAGGGCATCTTAAACCTAAAACTGTAACCCAATATTCAAAAAGTATTCTCAAGAGATTATTTTAAAAAGTATTTATCGATTAATCAGATTAACAAGGTGAAAAAAAAAAATAACCTGACTCACAGGTTCATTACGAAAACAAAAAAGTTAATTATAACTAGTAAACAACAAATTAGTTAACAAAGTTAATTATAACTTGTCAGTTACAATATTGTAGGACTTTATTAACAGGTATAACTGAAAATTATGGTTCTGATAAAATCTTTTGTAAAGACTTCCAATTAAAGACTTATCATTATCAGTTATTGACTTAAACGTTGCACATTCTTCCGAGATACGCTTTCATATCAGTGGTAAGGCATTCACCAGAGAAGGGTAATGGGTCACAAGGAGGGGGGGGGGGGTGATGAGTAAACACGTAATAAATGAGTACGTCCTCTTCCCAGATGGATGTGGTGACTTCCTTTTCCTTTTTGTACTGATAACTGTCATTATCACACGTAACTTATTCTACATCTATTCGTTATTAAAGGACTTTCGATAAGTCCTGTTATAGCTACTGGAAACATTTAGAATTGATCTCGTCAGAGTTTTGGTAGCCTTTTGGAAACCTCCTTACCTGGCGATGCCTTGGACGGGAGTTCGAGAAACGTTCAATCTCGATAGTTTCTTGTAGTGTCTGCAACCTCACCATCCTTGTAAGCTACGGATAGTGGTTTAGGGAAGCCTATAGATCTACTTGCTGAGTCATCAGCAGCCATTGTCTGGCCTCCCTGGCACTGATCATATGTGCATATGGTCAGTCTTTTGATCATTCTCCTGCTAAGGCGTTGTCAACGTCCCTTGCCTCTGCCATTCATGAGTCGCCATTAAACCTTTAAACATGGTTACTGATATAGCTATTTTGTTTGATTCTCTTACTTTGCTTAATTTAATAATTTTGAGAGTTTTACATTTCCTGTTAAATAAAGTTTTTGGGTTCTTCTAAACCAAATAGAAAATAATAATGTTTTTGAAGGGAAGATTCTAATAACTTTTGCAGGAGATAGAATTGCAGATACTTAAAATAGAGGCTTTGTTAGGAAACAAACTTGGACTTTTTTATTTGGATTTAATGCTGGAAGATTCGCAACTATTTTTGTTCACAGCGAAACGGAAAACTTTTCTTCTAGTTTGCTCCATTCTGATACTTTGATACTCTGGCTCGTTAAGCATAACTTTACAGGAAAACTATGAATAGGTATATGTTCGGACTACTGTTTATGTATTATCTGAAGGAAAGAAAGTTCTTTAGATCAATTTATGATTACATTTGAATGCAAAACTTCATTGGGTTGCTTGTTCTCTTTCGAATAAAATGTCAGGAATGAGGAAGATGATCAACAGCAAGTCGAATTCTGAATAAAGAGTTTTGAGAAGATAATCTTCCCTACGAAAACTAACCGAGGCCCTTTGCGTCAATAGGCGTATGAGAGAATGATGATATAATTAGGAGCAAGTCTCTCTCTCTCTCTCTCTCTCTCTCTCTCTCTCTCTCTCTCTCTCTCTCTCTCTCTCTCTATATATATATATATATATATATATATATATATATATATATATATATATATATATATATATATATATATATATATATATATATATATATATATATATATTCCGGTCATGTTCAGCGGCAGTGCAAGATGCATAATCACTTAATCTCTCCCCGTTCCTCGGGTGGTGAGGAAAGGGAGTAGTCATACCCTGGTAGTACTCCGAGAGGAATGGGGGAGGTGTGGGAAGGGTTGAAGCTGAGTGTGCATATCTAAATATTTAGCCACCATTGTTGACGGGTCAGGTATACTAGTTATGAAATAGAAAAAAAAAACACTATTTCTGGTTACTCAACAAACACGATCGAAAGTAAATCATCTGCCGTGCCGTTGAAATGGATTAGTACAAATGTACGACAGTCAGACGGTGAATTGAATTGCCAGTGAAACCTTAAGGAAATCTTGGCAGCATCAAAATGTATTTCGAACTGACTTATTCCGAAATGAGACTGAAATGGAAGGTGAAATGTCTCACCTTTCGTTTTGTCATCATTCAAAGCATTCTGCAATAGAGTTTCTACAAGAAATAAGTCCGACGCCTCACTCTACTCTACAATAACAGAATACTACTGAACTTCTTAATGAATATGGAAATGAGCCAACTAGAGTTCGAGAGTCAAATAGGGTTCAGTAACTATTAGATGTATATTATAGAAGTGTAAGCGATCCGTTAATATTGACGACTGAATATCTACATAGATAAGCACTCACACATCCCTCTCTCACCAGGGTACGACTAGTCCCTTTCTCCCATTCCCATCATCTATGCCTATTGTTGCAAAGGGTCTCGGTGAAATTTCGCCAGTCGTCTCTATCTTGAGCTTTTAAAACAATACTTCTCCATTCATCATCACCTACTTCACGCTTCATAGTCCTCAGCCATGTAGCCCTGGATCTTCCAACTATTCGAGTGCCTTGTGGAGCCCAGATAAAAGTTTGGTTAATTAATCTCTCTTGGGGAGTGCCATTTAATTCCCAATATCCTTTTGAGCGCTTTGTTCTCAAAACTACAAAATCTGTTGGTTATTGATTCATTGTCATACCACGACTTTCTATCTATTATATAAGGGAGATTAGAAAAAATTAAATCTCCTTATACATTCTTGCGAGAAACCTTTGCCTAACCATTTATGCTTTAGAAATACCTTCAAATTTTAAATTTACTGTACATGACCATACTACTTACTTACTTACTTACTTACTTTTACTGGTTTATTTCTCGCCCTCCGTCAGACACTAAAAGTCTGTTCAGGCGGGCCTTGGTGTGTGAAAAAATAATTTCTTTCCAGTTAATATTTTGCTCTGTATCTTATCAGTTATTTTGCTAGCATTTGTATTCAGGCTTAATAGTTTTCAGGTCACTATTATAACACTTTCTAAAAAGGTAAGTCTTCAGGTTTTTCTTGAAAGCTGCCACATTTTTGCTAATCTTGACATCGAGTGGAAGGTCGTTGAAGAGTCTCGGTGCAGCATAACTGAACGTTCTTCCTTCTATTGCATGAATCACACTAATTTCGAATAGTCTATGTGGGTCATCAGCATGTCTAACTCTTACAGCGGCGCTGGTAGCTTCAGGGTAGGGGACCAAGCAATCACGAAGATATTTAGGCTTATCACTTGTAAGTGCTGTATGGGTCAACAAGCAAATCTTAAATTCAATTCTAGCCTTAACAGGTAACCAATGTAGATCGATCAATGCAGGAGTTATTCTCTCCCGTAGTTTATTGCCTTTTATCAGTCTAGCCGCCCGGTTTTGCACATTTTGAAGCTTTTTTAGTAGTGTATTGGGCAATTTGTAGTACAGAGAATTACAATAATCAAGCCTTGATATTACGTAACTCATCACTAAAATTTTTGTACTGCCCTCTGTTAAATATTTTCTAATAAATGCTGTTTCTCAGGTGATAGTTACACACTTTCACTGTGTTCACAATTTGGTCCCTCATTGACAAATTACAATCTATCAGTACACCCAAATTTTTCACAACAGGCACAATCCCAACATCAGCATCACCAATTTTTATACTTTGAATTAACTGGTAATTCTTCAAAGCCACCTTTTTTCCAAAAAACATACATTCTGTTTTATCATCATTTAATTTTAACTTTTTCCTCTGCATCCATGTTTTTATTTCAGTCATTATCTCATCAATTTTCTTCTCTGTATCTTGTGTTGTTGAAATTGAAAGGTAAAACTGAGTATCATCTGCATATAGTTTAAAGCCCGCTTTTTGTTTTTTCAAGATGTGTGATAGCTCGATAGTATATATGTTAAACAAGATAGGGCCCAGAACACTACCCTGTGGTACACCCTTCATAAGAATTCTCTCACTGGGTCGGTTTCCAGAAACTTCTACAATAGTCGTCCTATTCATTAAGTAACTTCGCAAAAATTTCAGTGCTTCCTC
The DNA here is from genome assembly GCF_036898095.1 of Palaemon carinicauda. Taxonomy (NCBI): domain Eukaryota; kingdom Metazoa; phylum Arthropoda; class Malacostraca; order Decapoda; family Palaemonidae; genus Palaemon; species Palaemon carinicauda. Next base: position 107,104,766 of record NC_090727.1, on the reverse strand, counting down.
AGTCACTCCAATAGACTTTAAGTCGTCAGTAAGTACTCGTGCACAACAGTGTCAAAAGCAGCACTAAGATCTAACATAATCAGAATTCCACACTTTCCCTCATCAAGAAGACCTATCATATCATTCATTATTGAGCATAAGGTAATTTCTGTAGAATGATTAGCTCTGTAGGCCGATTCATTTTCCGGGAATACCTCTAACTCATCAGTATGCGCCCATGGTTGTTCACTTATGACTTTTTCAATAAGGTTTGACATGTAGGATGAATTTGAAATGGGACTATATGAATTTAGCTCGTTTACATCCCCTTTTCTTTGTAAATTGGTTTGATCAACGCAGTTTTTTCACAGGTAGGAAAACATGATTGTGATATACTTAGGTTAATTATTTTCAGGTAAATATTATATACAACTTGCTTGTTTGGAGCTTCACTTATTGAACTGTTTGGGAAAGGGTCGTTTCCACAATATGTATTTTTCATCTCTCTCATAACCTTTAACAAGTCGCACATATTTATTTCCTTAAATTTTATTAACTTCTTTCCCTCCTTCACTGGCATAACTGTCTGTCCTGCCAATTGATTTTGGGGGAAACCTCTATTGATTTTATCCATTTTTTCATTGAAGAATATAGCAAATCTCTCTGCACAAACATTGTCAGGCAAGATATATTTTTTCTTTAATCTCATCAAATCGTCTAGGTTTTTGTGAAAGTCCTTCATGTTGTTGGTTTTTTTACATTCGCCGTTGTAGAATTTTCTTTTTGTTTCTTCTAACAGGATGTTATAGTCATTTCTGGCCTTATTATATAGATTTCTGGCTTGTAAGGATTTGGCTCTTTTCCATCTACCTTCCATCTTACGTCTTTGTCTTTTTGCCTTTAATAGCTCACTATTATACCATCTAACATTTTCGATTACAACTATTTGTTTGTTCTTTATGGGACACATGGTATCGTACATTTTTCCAAAATTGTCGTTATATTTCTTGGTATAATACCCAACACATTCTCTGTCTACCATATGTTCACATTGTATGTTCTCACAAGACATTTGCGCTACACTAGCTTCAATAAAATTCTCAGCATCAAAATTTTCCCGTTCCCTATATGTGATCCATTTTTTTCAATACTCTGGTGCAATTTATATTAACATCAAAAGCGATGAGTTTATGTGTTTTTGAGATCTCAAAGTCTGGTTCCACTTCAAGGTTTCTTATTAGGTCAGAATCTTTTCCACATATGACCAAGTCGAGTGTATGACCACCTACTGACGTTGATACCGAAACACTGTTTATTAAATTAAACATCTCAAATACTTCCTTGAGTTCTTTAGTCTTATAATCGTTTTCATCATCTACCCAACAATTAAAGTCACCACCAATTAATGTATTTCTAATATCGTCCACCACACCCACAAGAATACTAAATTCTTCAATGAATTTCCTCATATTACTCCCTGGTGGTCTATATAATGATATTATATTCAATACCTTACTGTTTCTTGTCAGTTTTAAATACATATATTCAAACGTTTCAAATACTATTTGATTCATGATAGAAACCCTAGAGAAGGTTTTCGACACGAAGACACCCACTCCTCCTCCAGTTTTATCCTTTCTTGGTACGTGGTAGAAATCGTGAGTACACGGCGTCATCTCCCGAATCTTTGAGCTATCACTAATATTTCCCTACAACCAAGTTTCCGTTAATAAGCACAAATCTAATTCCATTTCATTAATAAGATATCTAATTGACCAAAACAAATGGTAGACAACTGACTATAAGTGATACTTGCATTTTTTAAACAGAAACATATTCTACAAACTTACAAACACATCTTTTATCATGTATAACATCTCTGATAACCCTGTGGAGCAGATAATTAATTACCTTCTTCATTAGGTGGCTCTGAGGAAACTATTCCCCAAGTCCCCAAGGCGGGGACACTCGACCAACAAATGCCCCAACACCAAAGGACAATAATAGTCTTCGCACAATGGTTGGGCTACCAAACTATTCAACATACTTGGACAAACTTCAGTGGCCAATCTTCAAACGATGTAAGGCAGTCTCCCTTGTACTTGATATATTATAACGTGTTGATTCGGTAGTTTCCAGCATATTCTGATTATGGTGGCCAATTGGAAATGTCCCTGCCTAGTCATCTACCGGACTGGGGTTCGAGACATGCTCAAGCTCGATAGTTACTTGTAGTGTCTAAAATCCTAAGGATGGAGGTTTGGGAGAGCTTACAGGCCTACCTGATGAGTCATCAGCAGCCATTGTCTACCCTTCCCTGGTCCTACCTTGGGTTGAGGGTTTGGGCGCTGATCTTATGCATGTATGATCCGCGCCCAAGGGCCCCTCCATCAAACTAGTACCGAAGGGGCCAAGTAATGGCTGCCGATGACTCAACAGCATCCGTGTGTTACTCGGGCATAATAGATCCCGTACAAGAGCATCTGCTTCCGGCTATCTATAAAGGTCTTCAGAAGATGAGAGTAAGAAAACAAAGAAGAAAATTATGGGTTTGTGGACAATCAACGGTTCTTTATATTTTTTCAACTCAGGATCACCCATTGAAAATAGTTTGATTTCAAAATGCAGAATTCCAACTTATGATATCAGGTCACCGGGGTGTGGCGTGAAGCTGATATGGATTTAACGGCATTATACTGTAAGGTATAATAATAATAATAATAATAATAATAATAATAATAATAATAATAATAATAATAATAATAATAATAATAATAATAATAATAATAATAATAATAAGGATGATTTTGTCCCATGTTTTATCTGTTCTTTATACAATCATTATGAAGTCAGTAATCTTTGTAGTTATAACCAGAGAGAGAGAGGAGAGAGAGAGAGAGAGAGAGAGAGAGAGAGAGAGAGAGAGAGAGAGAGAGAGAGAGAGAGAGAGAATTTCAAAAGGGCGGGAATTTTAGGAAGTGATAGTAACTTCGCAACCCCTGATAAATGACATTTTCTAGAATTGCTCCTCTTTATAAAGGAAACAAAAACAGAATGAATAAAGATGAATTCTCATTTTCGTTACCTTGACTTCTAACAGACAGCCTTCTCTCCCTCGCCTTAGAAATCGTTACCATCAAATACCTGCAACGAAAATTTCCAAATTACCAAAATATAAGAGATGTAAAAAATATTGTATTCTATTCATCCAATCACTCAATGTCAACAATGCATCTATCTCCAAACTCAGGAAACTTCATGAAAATAACTTTTCTGCAATTCAGTGTCATTTGGGACAAGTCGTTCTCTTCCAGAACTCCATAAAAAAGATAGGAATAGTGAAAATATGTCCGGTTTCTTCATCGATGCTTCTTGATGCATAGAGGGCATTGGCATAAAAGCATATTAATAAAATACTATAATATACAGTGCATGTCAATATAGATTATAGCTAATGGGTTATGAGCTCCGGACACTAAAACAACTGTG
>NC_090727.1:107086298-107096298 GCF_036898095.1 Palaemon carinicauda | reverse complement strand
CTCATGAATAGAAGAGGCAAGGAACAGTGACATTGCCCTAGCAAGCAGGACAATGCCCTAGAGACTGACCATACATACATATGATCAGACCCAAGCCCCTCTCCACCCAAGCTATGACCATGGAGGGCCACGCAATGGATGCTGATGACTCAGCAGGTAGACCTACAGGCTCCACAAAGTTCCCATACTCAGCTCACAACGATGGTGAGGTTGCAGGCACTAGAGGATCTAACGAGTTTGAGCGGAACTTGAACTCCAGTCTGTCTTGCTATCATCAGGCAGAAACGCTACCAATAGGCCACAACAACCCTATCAATGCTTGCGAGATAAGGTTATCGACTTTCAAATTCAGTTTCCAGAGTTATCTAAGGGAATATTTTTTGTCTAAAACATGATAATCTCAATGAACATTAATTACAGATAAAGTTAATACAGGACTATTTTGTAATTCTGCCAATTCTCATATCCTTCATTCCCTGCCAGAATCTTAATTCCGAATAGCCATTTCTTTTACTGAAAGATTAGAATAGTGACAGTATGATTAAAAATCACAAACAAACAAAAAATGAAGCGATTCCACTTCACAAAATCATAAAACAAACACTAATGACATCGATCCATAACATCTCCTTTATGCGTCATTAAATCTAATCAGCCGATAAAAGCGATCTTCTTAACAGTAGAAGGATGTTTATTTGGCCAATCACAAAGCGTTTCTCTGCCTAACATAAATCATGGTGATCTTGGGGAAGGGGGTTCTATATGGCGAGGCTGTGTCTGTCTGTCTGTCTGTTTGTCTGTCAACAGTGGTAGCATCATAATAGTGAATTTATTTTCATACTAACAGAACTTTTCTTTCAAAACAAAACCTTAATAAAAACGTAACAAATACGAGAAAAATTATGGTAAACTTAAATAGAAAAAATGAAATATGACTGACCACCATATCATTAAACATAAATGGAATATTAAGTCAAAAGTCAGACAAGGGCTCCTTTTCTAACCCACAACAAACACAAGTCATTCAGTCATTCAAATTTCAGTTAATTCCAAATAGGGTAAAGGAGAAAATTAGATTTGTTTGTAGATTTTAAGCAATGAAAGTTGACAAAAATTCAGACTTAATTTTGTTGTAGTCTCATGTAATTATAGTCATTTCATAAAGTGTATTGTATAAAACAAATGGTAAACATTATGAGAAAAAAAGTAATGTGAAATAGCTATTATAAAAGTATTATATTTATGCATTTAGATACACGCATTTTATGGTATGTAGATGTACCTTATTGAAAGAATTTACGGCTGAACTAAGAATTAATATCGAAGTAAAATCTATTTAATAATACAACAGAATTTTGTCGCTACAAATAACCTTATGGATAGGAGAGTGCTCAGCATTCCTCCCTATAATTATACTGCGTTGGAGGAGGCAGCCATCTGGCACTTCCATTGGCTTCAGCACAGAAACTTTAGACTGGAGCATCCTCCTCCTCCTCCTCCTCCTCCTCCTTTGTTCATTCTTTCATTTTGGTATCAACGAGTATAGCGTATGAAAGTAAATGGTAAATTCTTCCCGTGGAAGCTGGATCAACTGGAAAATTCTCCTTAATTTCAATAAATGTTTAGGATAACTCTGATGAAGCAGTTGATAAAGCCTTCAAGTGGAAGCTGGATCAAGGAGAAAAACTCACCAGTTTCTATAAATACTAAGGTTAACTGTATAAGTCATTCTAACTTTACATTAAGTCTCAGAGACATTTTAATTCATAAAGAGAATCACTTTAAGCTCTTTTTGAACCTTTTAAGGCTGGAGGCATATTCCCTAATTTGCAGTTTGGCTTTCGCAAAGGACTTAGAGAATGTGATGCTCTACTCACAAATTCCAATCCTGATTGCCATTATCTTTACCTCATCTTCAATAATACACGGTAAATAAAAGAGTACAGTAAACAGACGTCCTACCAGAATCTATTAACACTTCGGGATGCTAAAAATTATGAAGAAAAAAACAGGTATATGAAAAGAAACATCAACAAGTTGAAACACCTTCATCTTGGCAATGGTATTTTTCATTTCCCATTACCCTTTGAACTTTGCTACTGCAGATGAATCATATAGGCAGGAGAATTCGCTCACTATGATGTTATAACTGTTAACCTAAACATTGAAAATACAAAAATCATGAACCTTTTGCCGACGCCCGCCTGAGGGTTATGGAGATGATTTTTATTGTACGCGACTAAAAATAAAAAGTCAAAATAGAAGATTTTTATGATTTCTTTCAGACGCTCAAAAACTTTAGCAATTCTAAAGGACATTTCCGCTCCCACTGTAGTCACAATCCGTAGTTTTGTCAGTAGAGAGAGAGAGAGAGAGAGAGAGAGAGAGAGAGAGAGAGAGAGAGAGAGAGAGAGAGAGAGAGAGAGAGAGAGAGAGAGAATATTATGAATAATCCCAATGACACAATCTAGCTTGAAAGGCTATGTGACAAGACAAGGCTATAATAGAAAATCAGAATCTATATTTACTTTGTGAATCATAACTTTAATATTACACCAACAGTTTGCTCTAAAATGTCTGTACAACTTAACACAAGATGATAAGTATACAGCAGAGGTATATGGCGAGATTAACATTCGCATATGGAAAAAATATAACTTTATGGCATGTGTGATGTGTCATTCTGAACATGAAAGCTAACCTTGCAGCTTAAGGTTTAAAGGTCACTCATGAATGGCAGAGGCAAGGGATAGTGACAATACCCTAGCTAGCAAGACAACGCCATAGCTAGGACCAAGGAGGGCAAGGTAATGCCTGCTGATGACTCAGCAGGTAGACCTATAGTACCCCCAAACCCAACCTTAGCTCATAAGGATGATTAGGTTGCAGAAACTAAAGAAACTATCCAGGTTGAGTAGGACTCGAACCCCAGACCTGCGATCACCAGGAAAGGACGTTTCCAACACTCCACCAAAACCCCAATGAAGTAAACATGGCAGCCAAGTAAAATAACAGCATTCGCTTCATCACAGCATCCCAATTCCCATCTCCAACCATTTCCGTATTTCAAACACTTACCATTCATATTTCTTCTTCCTTCTTACTCTCATTTACCAGATAATGTAGGCCTCGTGTCTCTCGTCTCCTATTTGCACCTCTCTCTCTCTCTCTCTCTCTCTCTCTCTCTCTCTCTCTCTCTCTCTCTCTCTCTCTCTCTCTCTCTCTCTCTCTCTCTCTCTCACACATAAAAGGTAAAATATATTCAAGGAAATAATCACCATTTGTCAAATAACTTTCATCAACTTGAATCAAAATCGGATGAAATGTCAACTAAATAATAATAATAATAATAATAATAATAATAATAATAATAATAATAATAATAATAATAATAATAATAATAATAATAATAATAAAACATACATTTCGACATTCCACTGTAAGTAAAATAATCGAAATTGTTTCTTTATATTTACTACGAGTTAAGTTCATTTCAAATATATAAAAAAAGCACTTTCCAATGATCATTCCATGCACTGTTGTTCGTTGTCCATTGTTACACAGAATGAGTTCCATTGTTCCATGAATCCAGCTGTATTCTTTTGTCCATATCCTTTGCATGAAGATCTTCCCACACCGTACAATCCCACTCCTAATACTAGGTATACACTTAATTCCAATAGGCAAGCGTTCTCCAACACGAGGATCAATACTACACAGTATTTTATAAGTTTTATTCCAGCAGTGATCAAGATGTGGAATGATCTTCTCAATTTAGCAGTTGAATCAGTGGAAATTCAAAAGTTGAAACTTGTTCAGTTCGGCCATTAACAGGCTCTCTCTGATTTTGTCATTCGTGATTTTTTTAATGGAATGTTTTTACAGAAACGATCTCACCCTACCCCTTTGGAAAACAAATGTCATAATACAAAAAGTATTTTTGTGGAGAAATAGAATGTCTCTTTCCTTCAGCCGTGCAAAGGATTTCCAGAGATCTTAAGAAAGCACATTTTCTGCAACATGATGCCTTATTACCAAAATCTTGAGAGAGGAAAGCTGAGATTTGTTGGACTACAAAGACTGCTCCCTCAAGACCAGAGACGAAGGAATTTTTGTTGAATCCCTTTCTTCGGCGGGAGGAGTTACTAATACGGAAGCTATATTTAAATATATGTTACAGGAGCTATTTCTTTTTTCTTTTTTTTTATTCTTCAAAACTCCCACAATAAATAGTAGTTTTTTTTATAACCAAATTTTAAGACTATTCATCATTGTCCATGTCACCTTTCATACATAAATAGTACCCACATAGATAGATAGATAGACAGAAATAAATGAACATATTTTCCATTTAAAAGATGAAAACAAGTCTCTGGTATTTTCAGATATCCACCACTCTCGATTTTTAACTTTCCCTCAACCTGTTATCCTTCATTTTCTCCTTGATTTAGTTGGGATCAAGTAATATGCAGTATGACAGTCTCTACAGTTTACATTATCAAAAATATGAATAATAACAGAGAGAGAGAGAGAGAGAGAGAGAGAGAGAGAGAGAGAGAGAGAGAGAGAGAGAGAGAGAGAGAGAGAGAAAGTTCCACAAGACCACTATACTAATGGAGAACAGGAAAAGAACTTAACAAGAGCAGATAAAGTTATTAATACAGAGAGGAAAATGATAATAAATCCTCTCCCAGAGATTTCTAGAAAGAAAGGGAAGAGGAAAGTAGGCATCCCTGACAACATTACTCGAATACAATGAACTTTCGCATAATGCAAATATCGGTTATTTTCTTTGTTAGAACCCTTGGGCTTATAGCATCCTGATTTTCTAACTAGGGTTGTAGATTTGCTATGAATAATAATAGTAATAATAATAATAATAATAATAATAATAATAATAATAATAATAATAATAATAATAATAATAATAATAATAATAATAATAATAATAATAAAAGGACCAGTCTCTTGAAAAGTAACATTCCTATCTCTACCAAGAATCAAAAGCAATGGTTCCCGTCATGAGATGACAAATATGACCAAGATCATCTAATCTCAAAAGTCTTTTCTCCTTAAAGGATATACGTCTACAAAATCCACTCACGTGTTGTCAGTTCAGATGCTGAAATCCTGTAATTTTATAAGGGAATAACCGTAACTTACTTATCTTGAAATAACTCCGAAAGTAATTTTGATTAAACCCTTCCTTATCTAGTATTTCAGGATAACTTGCTTTGAATAAACCATGCTTTAAAAAATATTTGATACACATTAATCAGCAAACCTTAACACATAAAAATAGGGTATGCCCTAAAGTGTGAATAAATACAATTTCTTTAGTAATAAACAGATTTGGCTAATTTATTGGCACATTTTCTTAGGCTCCTGTTAAATAAATAACAAAAATTACTTCTACTTCCCTATACAAATTAACATAGCCAACCTTCAAAATCAACAAAGTATTCTCAACCTAATATCGACAGAACTGGCTAACTCCGTTGACATGACTCAACCTAAACAAACTTCTATATCTGGCACTGGGAAACTCAGCGACTCGTATCTGCCAAGCTGCTTTAAACTTCTCTCCAAAATCTCGCATGTTGAGCTTACAAGAAAAGTAATTACAATTTCCCAGATTTGCACAGTGATCATTTGTTCTACTCGCAGGCATCTGGATTTCATTCCAAAGCTAGTCAGTAACTCAATCGTCAACTTTTACAAACAGAAAAATAGCGTCATCTTAGGCCTTAGGGGAATATAAATCATGAAACTTATACAGCTAAATAACGATTTATTTTTTATGATGAAGCATTCGTGATGGATTGCTTTATTTATCTAATTTAAAATTGTTACTGATCTAAATATATATTATATTCATTATTCGTTACTTCCCATACAATTTATTTACTTCCTTATTTCCTTTCCTCACTGGGATATTTTCCTTGTTGGAGTACTTGGGCTTATAGTATCCTCCTTTTCCTACTAGGGTTGTAGCTTAGCTATAATAATAATAATAATAATAATAATAATAATAAACACGTTGCCCCATACTTGAATAATAACCTGCAAATTGACAGTACATACCCCTATATACTCTACTAATATTGAATGAGCTTCAGAGCTACAGATTTCAATACTGTACAAGATGCAGAAAAAAAACCTGATCCTCTTCAATGTTTGATTTTATGCTTTTAGGCATCTCGTTTTAAGGCATTATGATTTTGAGGACAAATTCATTTCACATTTACCTACACGTCTCAAACATCAAAGTCCTTAAATAATAATAATTAAAAGTTTACCAAGAACACTTCAAATCAGATTGAATATCATCAGCTCAACTGACCAATACAGAAGTTCCATTGAACGAACACTGTGTTAATCTGAACAGGTGACATGATGACGTAGTACACCTCGATATCCGTGGAAGGGACACAACCCCCCCCCCCCCCCCCCCTACCACCACCACCACCTTCAAATACTACTTCATGACTGCAGCTTTAGGCTCAGCCCTTTTACTACTTCCCCCTGGAAATTACAAGACAAAACGGTATTTCTTTTATCCAACTATTTTCAACCTACAGACTAATTAGAAGAGGTGGATTAAAGGCTGAACCTCATTAATAGAATGAAATAGAATTAATTCCAGGCTAATGGGAATTTGGTGTTTGCAGCTGACCTTGAGAAGAGCAAAAAATGGGTATCATTAAACTGTAGTGGATTACTTAAGATGGTTTTTATCTGATCGTTAACTGTACGAGAGGTTAATGACTTCCTCTCTTCTTCTATAATTTAAACCATTACAGAAATCAACAACTGATAAGAGTTATGTGATGAACGACATTAGAGTTATTACATCGCTGGTAAAAATAGGATATTTCTCAACGTATTTTTTTTATTCCATATTGTGATATCCATCGTAATTGATGTACTGCTTCTTGCAAATGTGGTTACAAAGCATTCTTTGAATTGCCACACACTTTGATTGATATTTTTATTTCAATCAGAAATGGATATTTTAATTTTTACATTTTATTCTGCCTTATAGCTGTCTTGATATCCTCGTAGATTGTCATCCCCCCCCCCCACCCCCTTGATATACAGCCAGTAGGATCACACAATACAGCTCCCCCCTACATCGTTTCGTTAATTTTGTCAATAACGTTAATGAATAGAGGCTCCATGTAAGTTTTTGCTGTAACGCTTTGTCTTTGGATGTCATTTATCTGTCGGACGTCTGTATGCCATTAAGCATTGGTGTACATCGGCTCAGATGGAGAGTCATTTTATTTGATTTTACATACAATAGAAATAATTCAGTATTGTAGTTTTCGTTATTGAAAGTCTATCAATTTCAGTTTTTTCAGCGAATGGAAATAATGCGTTCGTCTTTATACTTCATCTTGTTTTATAAATTATGCATTATGAATACTTTGTTTCTTGTTTTATTTCGGCATTTGGAGTAATGTCACAATACTACCTACTACCAATTAGCAAGATACTTAATCCATGTGGAAAAATATCAGGTCAGCGTAATAGAATAAATTTTGAATCTTCAGTTTATACTTGACGAGACTGTCTTTGTATGTACGTCACATTTTCTTAGCAACGACTCATTTTCTTAGTCTTTGTTTATGAAGTTTCTCTTCAATGTTTGTTCTAAAACCTTAACATTATGTTGGTTTACAGAACATTCGATAATGAAGTTCATTAATTTGAATGCGTGCATTGTTTGGACATCGAAAACTACAGTTACTTAGCGTTAAATGGTGTAACCTGGTTTGGGACTATTGTCAGATATATTGCTGATTTTCTTTTACCTTGATTTATGATTTTCCAGTTCTTGCAATCTCCACGCCCGGAGCACATTTCCCTAATTAATATAATCTAAGGGATTCCATTTCTTGATCATGGCCTAAATGGTGTCAATATTTAATTATCATTTCAAGTGATATACTTAATTACTATAGGACTGGTTTCTTTTGTACCAAACGTGTTTCACAACACGCTCGTACACTGTAAGAGCATTTTCTTTTTATTGTATATCTTGCCCTACAGTCTAAAGCTCACAACCTGTTTAAGCCTATCTGTTCATGAATGATTTTTTTTTTAATTAACTGTGACCTTTTTGTCCTCAACCTATTTTATATAAACTCGCTATTCCTTGAAATAGTCAATTGCATTCACCTTGCCTCTGAGTTACAATCTAACTGCTCTCCTGCACACCTTGAAGAGTATGCTGATTACCACAGCGTTACTTTTGGTAAGACTAAGACCTTGATTGATGTGTACCAATGTTACTTTTAGGATTATTGTTGAACTACAAACAAACGTGAACAATATTAACCAAAACATGTTAATCATAACCACATTTTTTTTTTCATTAAACCGAATGCTAAGTAAATATTCTAAATAGAAAGAAATATAATTTTTTCTTGGAAAGCCAACCCAAACTGATTAAATTTTTCCAAAATTAAGATAGAATGCTTAAGACTTCAGATTATAAATTTCTGTTTAACGGTTACATTCACGAGCAGACAGAGCTACTCCAACGTTCAAGGCAATACTTCATCTTAGCTACGTTGTTGTAAGGTTCGCAATATATTAGGCTGATGGTCTTTTATGGAGGGTCCCATTCATACCATATAACGCTACCGCTTGACTGCCTAGGACACTCTCTCTCTCTCTCCTCTCTCTCTCTCTCTCTCTCTCTCTCTCTCTCTCTCTCTCTCTCTCTCACACACACACACACACACACACACACACACACACACACACACAGTAGAGGGACTCTTTCGATAGCTTTAGTGGTGGGCCTTTCTATTAAATTGGTTTATGGTCGATAAGGGTGTTTGGAATATCTTATTTGTGTCGCCAGTTGTCGATTTTGTTGACTTTTTCGCCGCTTTGCTGTACTCTATGAATGAAAAGAGCATTGTTAGGGTTTGATGAGGTTATATAACTAATACTAGCAGTAATTTTTTGTAGTGTGATTATTGACAAAAGCAATTTGATTTCTTCGGTATATTATCTCATTTATGTTCATAAGAATGTAACGCAAAGGGTCAAATAAAATTTAGTCTACTGTGGATTTGTCTCTGAATATTTGTTAACGCAAAGTCATTACATATGAAGGAGTTAGACGTAGGGAATGTTAACAATCGTATAAGAAATAAGACTTCGCTATAAATCGAGCGATGAAAGAATAACACATACACATACACACACAAACAAACAAACACACACACATGCCAGTGTATATTGACGATCAAGGCATCAAGCGTAAAACTGCGCTTATTGAAAAAGGCTGCCGGTGTAAAGGTTTCAAGTTACCCCCCAGTTTCAAGCTACCCCCCCGATAACTTGAAACCGGTTTCAGATTACCGGGGAGGTAGTTTATAACCGGTTTCAAGCTACCCCCCTCTGTTTTCAAGATATCCCCTCATCAGAATAGAAAATAATTTATATGACGGTGCACATATGCATCATTCATTTATTGCTGACTTCGCAGTAGTAGAATAAAATTATAATATGGGTCATTCATTCCTTACATACTGAGATACTATGAAATAATAACTTCCATAGACATCGCTTGTCTAATGAAAACCTTTCCAATAAATAAGATTAAAATTCCGTTTTTACAAATTTGAAATAAAGATAATAAACGTTCTCTTTTCAAAACATAGAGTTGAAATGAATTATGTTAGAACAATACCATGTCCAACCTTTATCGAAATTCCTAACATTTAACTTACAAAAAATAGATAGTTTCTGTAATCTTTACAGTTATTGGCTTCTCTTCATCGTCCCACAATGAAAATTTACAGCACTAGAAAGTTTATGGCCAAAGAATGAATGTTTTCCGATAGATGAGGATGATTAAATCTACAGACAATACAACCATGAAATCGATTCGAAGGAAACAAACAAGCGAATCTGAACTTTAACTGTCGACGAAACAAAATAAGGTAAAATTTCTTTTAGTTAAAATATATCAACATAT
>NC_090727.1:107068798-107081298 GCF_036898095.1 Palaemon carinicauda | reverse complement strand
GAAACTTGGAGAAATGCTGAGTTAATTTAGTGGTAGAAAATTTAATTATGCGAAACCTGATACAATTTACCTCGAGAAAATAAAAACAATGAATAATTGCTATCTTATTAAATAATATCATATTTAAAATCTTCCACAAGAAAAGATACATCAATATGTAATCACAATCTTAGTATATACTCTATGCGTATATGTAAAAACTACTGGTCCATATGAAACGCTAAGAACCTTGAAAATGCTCAATATCCTTCTCACTTTCTATTTTGTATAGTTTACGGAATAGCCACATGACTTAGCGTTGTTACACTGTTACCGAAGATAAAGGATTCGGCAAGGACCTCCCTCCGACCTTCCTAAAATCAATACAGGGGAAGCCTTTACCACTGAAGATAAGCAGCCGTTTAAAAGAGCAAAATAATGTTGTTTTATTTCAAACTAGTATATGCAACCCGTCAAAATTACGACTGAATATTTACATATGGACCCACAGGCACACAGCAGTGATTCAACTCTTCCCAACCCTTACCTCTTCACGAACTACAATACGCCTGTTTGGGCAATTCTTGAGATATTTTAACACACACACACACACACACACACACACATATATATATATATATATATATATATATATATATATATATATAATATATATATATATATATATATGTATATATATATATATATATATATATATATATATATATATACATATATATATATATATATATATATATATATATATATATATATATATATATATATATATATACATATATATATATATATATATATATATATATATATATATATATATATATAAATAGGAAGGAGAAAAGCCAGCGTAGCATCATACATTTATTTTCCAAATTTTCGAGACTTTGGGTCTCATCATCAGGGCTGTAAAATATAAGAAATATACAAATTAAAAAAGACTCAGTATTAATGTTAATATAAATAGAACAACGTAAAAGTTAAATCATTTAAAAAATTAACTAATAAAAATATATATACATATAAAATTAAAAATTGAAGAATGCTCAAGTTTGTGCCTATCTCTATGGAGCTAAAAAACTGAGCGATGTTTTCTGGTTTGGAAAGGAGGACGTCACTATGTTATATATAGAAACTGTGGGAAGAAGTCTGACCATTTAATGAAGGCACAAGCTGTTTGATTGTCAACGACTCCAAAACAGAGAGAGAATAATCATTGGGCGCTTGGGTGACAATGCGAAATCCTTATATGAAAATGCTGTTTTACATTTATTACCATGTTCTCGTATGTTGGAAAAATCTTTGGTTTTCAAATATCAAGAACATCATGTGCTCAGAGGAATATCGTTACACTTTCCTGGTAACTGTGTTAGTTTACTCTCCAGATTCTCATCCCTAGCTTCATTGCAAGGGCGCAAATATTCTTCACATAATGGAGTTAATGTACAGAGAGAGAGAGAGAGAGAGAGAGAGAGAGAGAGAGAGAGAGAGAGAGAGAGAGAGAGAGAGAGAGAGAGAGAGAGAGAGAGAGAGATAATTGCTTGGGATATTTTTATCGTCGAATGACGTTAGATAATAAATCTAGAAATGCAGTGTGTGCCCAAGAATGTCTTACATTTATTACTAATATCATTCTACTTTCTACAAATGTATAATTGTAATTTTGATTATTTTCCAATGCGGAAATATATTTGAACACTACTTATATTTAGGTTTTTCAAAAGGGGTATGACATCTAAGAAACAAAGTAGACATAAAGGAATTATTTAGAAATTATAAACAGTTGGCTAAGAATTCTTCTGGAAATGACAATTATGTGAACTTTAGTATCTCTTATACAGATTACAACTTGCTTTATGTTGGCCAAATATCTTAACGCTTGTCTGTCAGAACAAAGCAACATAAAATGTCTATCCATTAGCTTAGCTTCAGCTTAAGACATAAAAACCCTCGGTGGGATGCCAAGACAGTAAACCATATAAAGTTATAAGGAAATTAACACAGCATTTAAAGCATGTTGAAGCTGATCTAATATGCCGCCTTGTGTTGAATCCTCTTTCAAGGTAATTGATCTTCAAGGAACGAACCTATTCAAACTTTTAATTGCTTCCCTTGCGTGGGATGACCATAAACACAAATTTCCATCATGTGATTTGTGGCTCTTGCAAGTCAAGATGGAAATCAGCCATAAAGAGAGAGAGAGAGAGAGAGGAGAGAGAGAGAGAGAGAGAGAGAGAGAGAGAGAGAGAGAGAGAGAGAGAGAGAGAGAGAGAGAGAGAGAGACTGTGTTGTTCACTTATATACAAAACTAAGTTTTGTAAATTCTCCCCTACACTCTAAAAAATTAAGGGTATAAAAGGGGTAGAAAAGGGGTATTTCTAGTGGTTAAAATAGCATACCCTATTGGGGTATATAAGAACTATAATATACCCTTTACAATATACCCATATCAAGGATATAACATATACTTGAGATACCCTTACTTAGGGGTGTATCGTAGGTAAAGAATACCCTTTTACAGGGTATTCTATACGACATAAATACCCGTGTATATTAATTATAATTTTATAATTAACATCTACTCCACCATTATATAGGTGTAGTTATAGCTTATAAGTATATAAAGTAATAAGGTCAATGATTTTAAAAGTTTGGTTTATCAATTTATTATTTCCATTACACTTGAAAATCAAAAGTATATATGTAATATATAAAGAGTGATGGCAGAAGCTGCAAAGCAAACCGTACGCAGAAATCTGTGAAAAGAAAATATTTGTTAGTGTGTGTGTGCCTATATATATATATATATATATATATATATATATATATATATATATATATTATATATATATATATATATATATATATTATATATATATATATATATATATATATATATATATATATATAGAAAAGAAAGGAAAAAATATCATGCATAAATACCTGTCTGCTACCTCAGGTCAAACTGATTAAGAAATCATTGGCGTCAGTGTTTGCTTACAGACTACGCGTAATCGTAATGTTATTAACGTTTAGCTGAATACGTTGTTTATGTTTTTTTCCTCCCAGACAGCTTGACGCTCACGCTCTCTCTCTCTCTCTCTCTCTCTCCTCTCTCTCCTCTCTCTCTCTCTCTCTCTCTCCTCTCTCTCTCTCTCTCTCTCTCTCTCTCATAATTAAGTACTAATGATAATTTCTTACTTATTTTCCCCGGTGTTAGTAATAATGATTTTTTAGACTATCACAGCCTGAATGCAAAACTAATGATGATGTCTGACAATTTTTATTCGTAACGTTGAAGTAGGAAATAATGTTAAGTATGGTAGTTTTGACTTTTAAAATACTGCAGAAATAATAGGGATGAGTAACCTAAAATTTATTCAAGGCAGCATTTCAGATGATAAGAAACATACATACCATATTTTATCATACATAAAATTATGGTAAAAAGTGTTATAGGTCACATAAATACCAGAGTCAATGCAAAAACCATAATAATAAAAACAATATAATAATAATATAAGGAGTATAATAATAATAATAGCAATAATAGTGAAAAGAGTAAAGGAATAATAATAATCATAGCAATATCATTATTATCATTTTATATTGATATCAAAATAATAATAATAATAATAATAATAATAATAATAATAATAATAATAATAATAATAACAATAATAATAATAATAATAATAATAATAATAATAATAATAATAATAACAGTAAAATTAAATGAGATTATGGAAAGCAGTCAGCGAGAGACAGAGGGGAGAAACAATTCGCCTGGCGAGAGAGGGGGAGGACTTGTCTCAGTTGTAGTGACGTCACATTAATAACGGCTATCCGAGAGAAAGCTGTACATGAGTTGACAAAGAGCAATTTCATATATATATATATATATATATATATATATATATATATATATATATATATATATATATATATATATATATATATACTTATATATAATATATATATATATATATATATATATATATATATATATATATATATATATATATATATATATATATATATATATATATATACTTATATATATACATATATATATATAAGATTAATTGAATTATTATAACTAAAGAAGTTACTAAAGTCTACTAAGTAGTATGTCAAAAGGCTTCGTCTCTGTTTTAACCATCTTTCAGTGCAAACCACCACGTAGGTATATGCTATTTAGAATCATTGTCAAAGCGAAATAAAATAATGTAAGTGTCATTCTCGAATAGTTGTGGTTCTTTCACCATAGTTATGACATGCAACAGAGACGTACATAGCCGCGTATTTGTATGGTAAACCGCCGCCTTTTTATAAGCATCTACTGGCGTTTTTCTTTCAAGTCAGAGTTGGCGGTGTATATACATGTTGGGGACCACTGTCTATGCTGGCATAGATGGACAGTTAGTGTTCTTACCTTGGTTAGCAGTTAACAGATGAAATGCAGTGTAGATATTATAATCCCGGTGACGGTAATTAGAGCAATTCATCTTCACGGCAGAGCAGACGAGAGTCCAGACGCCACTGAAATTTCCCGCCAAATTCCCGGGGTCTCGAAGAATCTCGAGACGGCAACAATACAAATTGCCAAGTACCGCATTTTGTAGGAACTTGCTTCAAAACTATCCATAACTCAAAACCAATATGTTGTTCGTAACTTTTTTGGTGCATTACACTATCAGTGTAACAATATGGTGATTTAATACAGAGTAAAAGTTCATTTCATGACATGATCACACAAACTTACCAAGCCCATTTTAAGACAAAGTACAATAGAGGGTATATTATTCACAAAAAATACCCTGCCTCCTGGTTTTGAGGGGTATATTTGAGCCTTGGGGTGTTTTACATGTATTTAAACCCCAGCTCAATCGTTATACCCTTTCTGTACCTTGAACTTTTTACAGTGTATGTAATAAAGGGCAATTGTCTGGATATATATATATATATATATATATATATATATATATATATATATATATATATATATATATATATATATATATATATATATATATATATATATATATATATATTCGGTTACGCTCAACTCTCCCCATCCCTCGTATTGGGGGAGTGGAAGTAGCCATATCCTGGTGAGAGGGGGTAAGTGTGCATGTGTGTGCATATCTATGTAAGTATTTAGTCGTCTTTTTTGGTGGGTTGCGTACACCATTACAATAATATTTATTTGCAACTCAGTAAACATCATCTATGCACAAAACTGCACGTTGTGTTCATTGAAGTCAAATAATTGACAAAACAATTAACTAACGTCAATCCCATGGTATGCCCGATGACCTTAAGAAATAATCAGCAACTGATGAAGAATAAGGAGATTCGATCACAAAACCCATCAGCTTTAAGTCGTCATTAGCTGTCGGGAGGTTAATCAAGTTCGGAAACTCATGAATACATGATGAAGCTTTTAATGAATTGACATGAATGATTTAATCGTTTACCAGCCGAAGGAATCACACTTTTCATGATGACTGCATTATTGTAACAACTTTGCAGTGCATTGATCGTTTTGTGAAATGAATTAAATATTTCATCAACTATAACTAGTTTGACAGATGACAAGATGACTAACACTAAAAACAATAATAAATTTGAATAAAAAAAAATATTCATGAAATAGATAATCTAACCAATTAAAAGTTCTAGAAACCGGCCAAGCATACATTTGGTCAGCCACAAGCCCTCTGGCATATGCTAATACCAAAGAGGATCAGGCAATTTCGGCTAATTCAAAAAATATGCCTAATGTCTCACCATCCTCTCCATTCCTCGCTCAGAAGAACTGTAAGATCGTACTGACTGTAAAACCTATGAAGCCGCGAGAACAGCAATAGCTACGGGCCCTAAAATCGCGAATTCCTGACGTTTTTCCTTAGCAGCCACAACCCCGGATATCATTTTTATTGAAGGGATATAGGCTATATCCACGTTGATAGAGTATCATCAGCCGCGTTAGTGAAGTTAGAAATATATCATAACGCTTTCTAAATATAAACTTTATTAAAAGATTTTATCATTAATAATAATCTTGAATTTAAAAGTGACAAAAGCCTCATCCAAACTATAAAAATGTAACAATAATCTTTTTAGTCAAATAGGACGTTGCATATTTCATTGTAGTGATAAATATTACAATAGACACGTTCTAAGATTTTTTTTTTAATTAAATGGTCTATTTCCATATTGAAGGAAAATGTCAAATTCTCTCTCTCTCTCTCTCTCTCTCTCTCTCTCTCTCTCTCTCTCTCTCCCTCTCTCTCTCTCTCTCTCTCTCTCTCTCTCTCTCTCTCTCTCTCTCTCTCTCTCTCTCTCTGTGATTACTAAAATATTCGTTACGGCGTTCACACAATGGTACTTAAGATGAAAACATATTTAGACTTGACATCTTCCTTTAGGTCAATAGGCATCAAAATTTTTGTAAAAAAGAAAATCTAAAGGCATTCAAGGCAACTCAGAAAATTTTCCCTTGAGAAAGAATTCATATTTAAAACGGTTAACCAAAATTCTTTATGTAAATACTTTATATAGCAAAGCTATCTAATGGTATTTAAAGGCTAGAGATACAAAAAGATGAGAGAGAGAGAGAGAGAGAGAGAGAGAGAGAGAGAGAGAGAGAGAGAGAGAGAGAGAGAGAGAGAGAGAGGATGAAAACTACTACTGATATCGTTTGCTACGGAATTACATTTCTACCGAGTACAACTATACTTAAGTGGTTACCACCAAGTTCTAAACTTGGCGTCACATCAAATAACTCAGTTAGGATAATTCAAGAGAAATGCTATTAACTCAGTGAATATTAACGTCTACCTGCATGATTAGTAGCTACCTTGCTTTTCATTGATATATATATATATATATATATATATATATATATATATATATATATATATATATATATATATATATATATATATATATATATACACATATACATGTATGTGTGTGTTGTGTGCATATATAAATGTATGGATATACATAAAATATAGGTACTCTACATATATACATATACATATACATACACACACACATATATACATATTAATATATATATATATATATATATATATATATATATATATATATATATATATATATATATATATATATATATATGCATACATACATATGCATGAGCATGTACTGTATATATGAACTAATTACCAAACCATTTAATGTACTAAAACAAAATAACTTTCTCCAAAAGAATAAAACATTTCAATTTAGGATATAAAAAAACTAAAAAATACTCTTTTTCATCGAAGATATAAAAAAGTATAACCTTTTGTCTTCCGCCTTTGCAATTCTTTCTTGATTATAAAACAACTACGCTTGGGAAAACATGACAATAACACCCTGTTTATTCACCAAATCAAGTTCAATCGCCTCCTCTGCACGAAATCGAAGTCCTGAATTGGGCATCGAGAATAGCTTCGAAACGCTGCAGTAAACAAAGTTTGTGAATAAACACACGTTAGCTCAAATGAATCTTGGACCCAATTCAGAAACAGCCCGGGAGTTACAATTAGTTGCAACTGGATAACATTTGTTCTTTTATATTGATGCTAGGCTTCGCAACATGTCAATAAAGACGGCTAAAGCACCCCTAAAGCACGAATACTAAACTCTTACCGACTCGAAATGCAGTCTCTGACGATGCCACACGTGCATACAAACGCTTACCTGAAAAAGAAACATTTGCTGTAATAACACTTACTTTAAAAGAAATGTTTGCTGTAATACACAGGTACAGTTGGCGTCATTAATTTCGGTGTAATTCACGGGACGATAAGGAGCTGTATAACAGAGTACATTGTACAAGGTAAGGCTATGTTTAACAGAAGATATACTGTTGGCAACACTGCTTGTAAAACAATGTCGCTAAGCTTTGAACACAATACCCAAAAGCATTTCAATCAATCTTACGAAGCGCTGTGTAGAAAAATATTGTTGTTTGGTTAACAGCACTTCGTAAAATTAATAAAATGCTTTTGATCACGCATTTATTAGTTCAGCGACTTTGCTTTATGGCCAAAGCCTAAGCATTCTGTTTCCTATTTGCTAAACACAGCGTTACCAGCTACCATGTTCAGCTGTCAGACGTCCCCTTAGCTTCCGGTGAAGAGTACCAAAATTAATGAAGCTAACTGTACAATGATGAAAGAGAGAGAGAGAGAGAGAGAGAGAGAGAGAGAGAGAAGAGAGAGAGAGAGAGAGAGAGAGAGAGAGAGAGAGAGAGAGAGAGAGAAATTAATAAGCAGATAAAAAACAGTATGAAAAAATAAAATGCTTTAGTCCCTAGCGCTTTCGTGCATTTTAAAACACACTTCTTCGGGGTACAATAATTGTACACTGAAGAAGTGTGTATTATAATGTAAGAAAAGATATGTAATAATGCATTTTATTATTCCATACTGGCTTTTGCTAATAAATATACATATATCTATCTATCTATCTATCTATCTATCTATCTATCTATCTATATATATATATATATATATATATATATATATATTTATATATTATATATATATAATATATAAATATATATATATATATATATAATATATATATAGTATATATAGTATATATTATATATATATGGGTACAATTATATATATATATATATATATATATATTATATATATATATATATATATATATATATTAATATATATATATATATAATATATAATTAATATATATATTATATAATATATATAATATATATATATATATATATATATCTATATATATATACAGTATATATATATATATATATATATATATATATATATATATATTATATATATATATATATATATATCTATAATATATATATACTGTATATATATAGATAGATAGATAGATAGATATATATGTAATTATATATACATAAATATATATATATATATATATATATATATATATATATATATATATATATAATATATATATATATATATATATATAATATATATACATATATGTATATGTATATATATAATATATATATATATATATATATATATATATATATTATATATATATATATTATATATATATATATACTTAATAATATAAACACCCAAACATCATCAAATATCATCAGCTAAGAAGGCCCATCGAAGTGACAAAACCACCATAAAGTGTCGTGACTATCAACTCCAAAATCCGAACTATTCAACAGAATCAAGTGCCTTCGGTGTCTCCCAGATAGTCAGGAGGACAGAGAGGCAGAAGCATCATATAATGCCAACAAAACTAATTTACATAATATGACTTATGGATAAAAGATAAGCATAATGATCCAAATGATAGATAAAAAAAAAAAAACATGCAAATACTATAGTAATAGGTTAATGAGGTGCTGTTGTTTTTTCAGTTTTTGATCAATGCTTTAAAATTCTTTACACTCACAAAAGTTTTTAACCGAAAACATTTCTATCAGGGTGATTGAAAACTTAATAAGCTTCGCAAAAAATTGATAAGTGACCAATTACTCTCAACTAAATACAATGTATGAACGCCATCGGTGAACCAACATCTCAAAAATGAAAGGCAGAAAGATGACAAACTTCTCAAAAATATGTCACAGATATCCGATAAATATCAATTCGTGATTCGCATTTAATATCAACCTCTAGAGTATAAGAATTTTCCGTTTAAAGGAAAGTTGGTGAGAGAATATATAATATAATCAAAATTACCTACAAAATGTGTGAACGCCTGGAATTATAGTTTTATTTTTAATTTGAAGGGAAGGCGGTCAAGACTAGTATGTAGAAATATTAATAATTTTCATTTAGATGTTAAGATCTTAATTGCTCCAAGAAACGACTAAGAAACGTTGATTTTCACAAAAAAAAAAAAAAAAAAAAAAAAAAAAAAAGGTTTTTAGAAAGCTCTCTCCTTACGGGGAAAAAAAGCGACTAAGGAACTAAAATTAGTCAAAGCCGGGAATGAAAGCCTTCATACCTTGAAAGAAATAATAATTTTCCTCGCAAACCTTGAACGAAATCTTCCCAGATTCACAGGAAGTAAGAGACGATGCAGATCCAACAAACCAGGAGGCATTAAAATGGAAATTTCAGGATCCCTCAGACAGAAAGTTTGGCCAAATGGAAAATGTAATTCTTCCAAAGGGTCGCTTTATGTGACATGAATTGCAAAATCCTCCTTGGGATTTTCTTTGAACTCTGATGTGTGAAGGCTTCCAATTCTCGAGTAAAACGGACAATTACCTATCGAAGTAAAGAAGAATAGTGCAGAATCGAAAATATATTTGTAGTTTGGTTAAAGATTTCACGGCAGATGTAACAAGTTCTTTACTACTACTACCACTGGTTCTAATTGTCACTGTCATTGATGTTATCATTATTGCTAATAATAACAGCGACACTAACATCAATAATAATAATAATAATAATAATAATAATAATAATAATAATAATAATAATAATAATAATAATAATAATAATAATAATACAATCGAAGACATTAACAATAGTAGCAACTTAAAGTTATGATATTAGAAGAAAAAATTAAATGTAAATCACTGATGCCTGACTTAAAGAACATCAGTTAAAACTGGCTGCC
The DNA here is from genome assembly GCF_036898095.1 of Palaemon carinicauda. Classification (NCBI taxonomy): domain Eukaryota; kingdom Metazoa; phylum Arthropoda; class Malacostraca; order Decapoda; family Palaemonidae; genus Palaemon; species Palaemon carinicauda. Next base: position 107,070,669 of record NC_090727.1, on the reverse strand, counting down.
TAATTCTATACTAGAAGCGATTTTTTTCATATCAAAAACATTTTCCAGCATGGCTGCCATGCTACCAAACATTTTCAACTGACATTATCTTTCACATCTTGTAAAAAAAACTGTTCAACAGCCTAATAATAATAATAATAATAATAATAATAATAATAATAATAATAATAATAATAATAATAATAATAATAATAATAATAATCGGAATGAAAATAAAAGTTCTCGTTAAAGCCATAACGACGATATTACTAAAAACTAATAACAATAACGATAGTGAAAAAATAATGCTATGAGAAAGAGTGACGACCCCAAAAAATTTATTGCTTAATACGACATTCAGAGAAATTACTCGAATAGCCAGAATGAACTGTACGAGAGAGCCGTTGGGTGATAACTGAGAGGCGAGGTGAAATCAACTAAACTTTATTAAACAATCATCGAGTTTATATACAGCGACTTGTAAGCAAGAACGTCACAAAAACTCACGCATAATAAAATATGAACTAGCATGATAACACAGGATGGTTTATTAACAGTGCAGGGAAGAGCGTGTGACAAGATAAAAAATAAAAACCGTTACAGTGTATGAGCGTGTATGAAACACGTGCGGTACATGGCTTCCCTCTAAAAATTACATACATGTGAAATAGGGCGCCTTGCTGTAGAGGGGCGTACTGTAGGCGGGTCATCTGGTGAGAGATATTCAGGTTTTTTTGCGAACATTGGAGACCCAGTCTTCTTTGCTACGAATATTGATTAAGAATGCTTTCTGCATACGACGGATCACAAGGAAAGGGTATGTGTAAGGGGACGTTATCGATGGCTTGCTGATGTCGCTGCGCAGGAAAACGTGTGTGTATGTGTTTCTCCGGTGGGGGCTTGTAAGTCTGGCGGCATGGAGTAAACTTTCTCACAACGTTACGTAGGTGCTGGAGATTATCGTAAAAGGTTGTAGACGGAAAAAATTCGGCAGGGATGACAAACGAGTCGCTATACACCCTTTCCGCTGCCGAGACATCTAGGGGAGTCTATAGGAGATATCTATTTTAATGTTAATGTTCTTAAAATATCTTACTTTTCCTTGTTTCCTTTCCTCACTGGGCTATGTTTCCTGATGGAGCCCCTGGGCTTATAGCATCCTGCTTTTCCAACTAGGGTTATAGCTAAGCAAGTAGTAATAATAATAATAATAATAATAATAATAATAATAATAATAATAATAATAATAAGCTTGGGCTGCCTTGATATTATTGTAAATACGTATTACACTTAAGCTCACGATTAATTTGCATTTATACCTAACGAAATCTCAGGTTCTTTGTCAATAAAAAAATTATGTATGAGAAATTAATCCTCTTTGGTTACAACGTATATTTAATCTATCTTAAAATGCTTTTATCACTTAGTTACGATTGTTAACTGCACTGGAAAAAACACCATAATTTGAGAAACTAATCTTATAGCAAATTTCAATTTACCCATAATCAAAAATAAAAATTAACTTGTCAAATATATCATATCATTACACAGATAGATCATTCAAAGTGGATTATGGCTTCCAATGCTGTGTTTGATTATTTCATGAAATGTAAAGGCATAACTAACCGATCGTTGGTTGAGCATTCATAAAATGGTCGAGAATTCAATTTTCTCTGTTGAATTTTTTATTTTGTAATATGTCCAATATTGATTTTTTTATAGTTTAGTACTATATTAGGTATTATTATAGATATACACGGGGCAATTAATAGTAAAACGGGTAAAGTTTTTACCTGTCTACAAAAGCCATTATATTTAAATTTTTTAACTGAAAATATATGTTTTCTTGTAGTAAAACAACCACAAATAAACAGAACAACCACTTCGACTAA
>NC_090727.1:107046298-107056298 GCF_036898095.1 Palaemon carinicauda | reverse complement strand
ATATAATATATATATATATAATATATGTGTATGTATATTTACATATATATATATATATATATATATATATATATATATATATATATATATATATATATATATATATATATATATATATATATATATATATATATATATATATATGTATGTATATATATATATATATATATATATATATATATATATATATATATATATATATATATATATATATATATATATATATATATATATATATATATATATATATATATATATATATATATATATATATATATATATGTATATATATGGATATATATATGATATATATATATATATATATATATATATATATATATATATATATATATATATATATATATATATATATATATATATATTTGTGTGTTTAAGTACGTATGTGCCATTCTGTATATACTCTGTAATTTTAGTTATCTATATTATTAGAAACACACAGCCGCATACACACTGACACACATACACGCACACATACACACACACACACACACACACACACACACATATATATATATATATATATATATATATATATATATATATATATATATATATATATATATATATATATATATATATATATATATATATATTATAAGAATACTGTAGAAATAGATTAGTATAAAATAAAATATTCGATAATAATGAAATATGTTTAATATCAGTAAAACGTCGTAAGTAAATCTTCATTTGCTGAACAGGTGAATTCTTCTGATAGTCCGCAAACAAAAAAACCTCTGACTAAAGTTTTCTAGCTCCCCAGAGAGAACTCCAGTGATAGGCCTTCTTGGTGGAAATGGGTCTTTGGACTCTTCCGGGAGGCACCAAAGGAGGGCGTCTTGGATGAACCGAAAACCCTGGATTCCTCCGGAATCGCCGGAGGTGCTTTCATTGTACATTTTGATTCAGTTTGATATTAGAAAAAGACAGATCTTTCCTCTTCCTTCCAGAATTCTTTGAAGACTTTAGGCTCAAACGAAACTCCCATTTAAGGCTTCAGATACTTTTAGTTCTCTCCAAAGTCACTCATTGTCTCCAAAGTCTTCAAAAGAATATCACGTTTTCAAGATCGCTCAACTCTTTACGAATTGGGATTCTTCTTCTTCAGGATTAAAGAAGTCTTCGCTGCAGTTTTATGAAAATATCTTGGAGACAGTGTGTGAAGAGCTAAGAGTCTCCGGAGGCTCAAAAGTCAGTCTCAATGGATCGATGTCTTTAAGGGATTGAAGACTTTAGTCATCTGTATTTTTCTCGTAATAAGCTAAGCCAAATTGAATGATGGAAGCACCTCCGGCGATTCCGGAGGAATCATGGGTATCTTCTGGTACCTACCAGAGGAACCTTTCCCCTCCATTTCTCCACCCTTCACACTCCCTTTTCCCCCTTTCCTTCCTCTTTCACACTCCCTTCCTTCTCCTTTAGACCCCCTTCTCACTCCCTCCCCCTCCTTTCCTCCACCCTTCTCACTTCCTTCCCCCTCCTTTCCTCAATCTTTCCCACTTCCTTCCCGCGCCTTTCCTCCCTCCTTCTCAGTCCCTTCCTCCTCCCTTTTCACTCCCTTCCCCCTTCTTTCCTCCCTCCTTCTTACTCCCTTCCTTCTCCTTTCCTCCCCCCTTCTCACTCCCTTCCCTTCTTTTCCTCCTTCCCTCTCAATTCCTTCCTCCTCCCTTCTCACTCCCTTCCCCCTTCTTTCCTTCCTCCTTCTTACTCCCTTCCTTCGCCTTTCATCCCCCCTTCTCACTCCCTTCCCCTCTTTTCCTCCTTCCCTCTTAATCCCTTCCTCCTCCCTTCTCACTCCCTTCACCCTCCTTTTCTCCCCTTTCTCACTACCTTCCCCCTCCTTTCCTCCCTACTTCTCAGTCCCTTCCCCCATCTCACGATCTTCCCACTCCTTTCCTCTCTCCTTCCCATTCCCTTCCCCCTCCTTTCCTTCACTCTTCTCACTCCCTTCCCCCTCCTTCCCTACCTCTTTCCCTCTCCCTTCCCCATCTTTTCCTCCCTCCTTCTCAGTCCCTTCCCCCTGCTTTCCTCCCTCCTTATTACTCCCTTCCTCCTCCTTTCCTCCCGCCTTCCCAATCCCTTCACCCTCCTTTCCTCCCCCTTCTCACTACCTTCCCCCTCCTTTTCACTCCCTTCCCCCTCCTTTCCTTATCCCTTCTCACTCCCTTCCCCCTCCTTTCCTCCTCCTTTCTCTATCGCTTCCTCATCCTTTCCTCTCCCCCTTTCACTACCTTCCCCTCCTTTCCTCCCCCCTCCCACTCCATTTCCCCTCATTTCCTCAGCCTTCTCAGTCCCTTCCCCCTTCTTTCCTCCCTCCATCACACTCCTTTCCCCTCCTTCTCACTCCCTTCCCCCTCCTTTCCTTATCCCTTCTCACTCCTTTCCCCCTCCTTTCTTTATCCCTTCTCACTCCCTTCCCCCTCCTTTCCTCCCCCCTTCTCACTCCTTTCCCACTCCTTTCCTCCCCCTTTTCACTCCCTTCCCTTCCTTCCCCCCTTCTCACTCCCTTCCCTTCCTTCTCCCCTTCTCACTCCCTTCCCCTCTTTTCCTTCCTCCTTTCCACTCCCTTCCCCCTCCTTTTCTCTTCATTCTCACTCCCTTCTCCCTCCTCTCCTACCCCCTTCCCACTCCTTTCCCTTCCTTTCCTCCTTCCTTCTCACTCCCTTTCCCCTCCTTTCCTCCCTCCTTCTCACTCCCTTCCCCCTCCTTTCCTTCCCCCTTCTCATTCCCTTCCCTTTCCTTTCCTCCTACCTTCTTTCTCCCTTTCCCCTCCTTTCCTCCCTCCTTCTCCTCCTTTCCTCCCTCCTTCTTACTCCCTTCCCCCTCCTTTCCTTCCCCCTTCTCATTCCCTTCCCTTTCCTTTCCTCCTACCTTCTTTCTCCCTTTCCCCTCCTTTCCTCGCCCCTTCTCACTCACTCCCCCTCATTTTCACCCTCCTTCTCACTCCATTCCCCTCTTTTCATCCAACTTTGTCACTCCCTTCCCCCTCCTTTTTCCCCCATTCTCACTCCCTTCCCCCTCCTTTCATCCACCCTCCTCACTCCCTTCCCCATATTTTCCTCCATCCTTCCCACTCTCTTCCCCTCCTTTCTTCCCCCTTTCTCACTCTCTTCCCCCTCCTTTATTCCCTCCTTTTTAATCCCTTCCCCCTCGTGTCATCCACCCTCCTCACTCCCTTCCTGTCTTTTCCTCCTCCCTCCTCACTCACTTCCCCCTCCTTTCTTCCCCCCTTTCTCACTCCCTTCCCCCTCCTTCACTCCCTCCTTTTCTTTCCATTCCCCCTCCTTTCCTCCCCCCTTCTCACTCCCTTCCCCCTCCTTTCCTCCCCCCTTCTCACTCCCTTCCCCCTCCTTTCCTCTCCTTTCTCACTCTCTTCCCCTCCTTCCCTTCCCCTTCTCACTCTCTTCCCCCTATGCCAAGGATGAAGGATATAAATTTCTTTGGGTTCGAAGTACAGACAGTGACATATTCTTCATACTTCTGTATTATGCTCCAAACTTAGGTGTGCAACTCCTTTTTGATACTGGCTTTGGGAATAGAAGGCGATTGATAGATGTCACAGAACTATCGAAAGGGTTCACACAAACTTACTGTGCCGCTTTCCTTGGTCTGCATGCATTCAGTAGATGCGATATGACCAGTGCCTTTAAGGGAATTGTCAAGTTAAAACTGCTGTGAATTCTACAGAAGTGCCCAAAGTACCAAGTAGTCATCAGTTGCCTGGGGAGTCATGGGAGGTAACCGATGAAATATTCCTTGCTCTTGAGGATTTCACCTGCACCATGTATTCTGCCAAAACTAAGACAAAGGAAGTTGACCAGCTTCGATACCAAATGCTCGAGTTAAAGTGCAGTGGGCAGTCGCTGGATTCAAAGAATAATGTTGATCTTTCATCTCTTCAGCCACCAAGAGTGTCTAAATGAGCATATCAAGTGGTGAACTATCAGGTTGCGATATGGAAACGTGCCTATTATCCCAAACCTGAAGTCCGTTATCCAGCTGTGGATCATGGATGAATAAAGAATGATGGAAATCTAGAACCCTATTGGTTCAAGGGAACTGCACTTCCTACAAGTATGGCTGATATACTTGAGACGATGGACGATGATGAGATGTCTGATGATGAAAACCTTGATGAAAACAATGAAAGTGATGGAAATATTGATGATGACTATGAAAGTGATGATAGTGGGTCCGACTTGGACTAAGAAAGTTTAAAGTAACAAGATGTTAGATTTCAGGGTCGAAGGACCAAGGACCTCCCTTGTATCACAAGATATTTCCAATAATTACCTTTCCATTAATTAAAAGTGGACCCAAAGGTACCCAAGTAGACCATCAAACTTTATACCTTGCATAGGTTGACTTTTTTCTGTAGTCCAAAGCAACACAGTGGGAATTTTCCCAATGAGGTCTTGCATCATATGAGTATATTGTACAAGGAAAAGATGGGCGGAATATTTTGAAAGTTTACTGAATGTTGAGGATAATAGGGAGGCAGATATAATTGCTGTTGTAGGTGTTGAGGTGCCAGTGATGGGAGATGAGAATGAGAGAGAGATTACAATAGATGAAGTGAGGAGAGCACTAGATGAAACGAGAGTAGGAAAAGCGTCTGGTATGGATGGTGTGAGAGCTGAGATGTTGAAGGAAGGGGGTGTGACTGTACTGGAATGGTTGGTGAGATTGTTTAATATGTGTTTTGTGTTGTCTATGGTACCAGTAGATTGGGTTTGTGCATGTATTGTGCCACTATATAAGGATAAGGGAGCTGTGCATGAGTGTTGTAATTCAAGAGGTATTAGTTTGTTAAGCGTAGTTGGAAAAGTGTATGGTAGAATAATGATTAATAGGATCAAGGATAAAACAGAGAATGCAATCTTAGAAATACAGGGTGGTTTCAGAAGAGGTAGGGGTTGTATGAATCAGATTTTACAGTAAGGCAGATATGCGAGAAATATTTAGCAAAAGGTAAGGAGGTGTATGTTGCGTTTATGGATCTGGAGAAAGCGTATGATAGAGTTGATAGGGAAGCAATGTGGAATGTGATGACGTTATAAGGAGTTGGTGGAAAGTTGTTGCAAGCAGTGAAAAGTTTCTATAAAGGTAGTAAAGCATGTGTTAGGATAGGAAATGAAGTGAGTGATTGGTTTCCGGTGAGAGTGGGGCTGAGACAGGGATGTGTGATGTCACCATGGTTGTTTAACTTGTATGTTGATGGAGTGGTGAGGGAGGTGAATGCTCGAGTGCTTGGACGAGGATTAAGACTGGTAGACGAGAATGACCATGAATGGGAGGTAAATCAGTTGTTGTTTGCGGATGATACTGTACTGGTTGCAGACACAGAAGAGAAGCTTGGCCGATTAGTGACAGAATTTGGAAGAGTGTGTGAGAGAAGGAAGTTGAGAGTTAATGTGGGTAAGAGTAAGGTTATGAGATGTACGAGAATGGAAGGTGGTGCAAGGTTGAATGTCATGTTGAATGGAGAGTTACTTGAGGAAGTGGATCAGTTTAAGTACTTGGGGTCTGTTGTTGCAGCAAATGGTGGAGTGGAAGCAGATGTACGTCAGAGAGTGAATGAAGGTTGCAAAATGTTGGGGGCAGTTAAGGGAGTAATAAAAAATAGAGGGTTGGGCATGAATGTAAAAAGAGTTCTATATGAGAAAGTGATTGTACCAACTGTGATGTATGGATCGGAGTTGTGGGGAATGAAAGTGATGGAGAGACAGAAATTGAATGTGTTTGAGATGAAGAGTCTAAGGAGTATGGCTGGTGTATCTCGAGTAGATAGGGTTGGGAACGAAGTGGTGAGAGTGAAAACGGGTGTAAGAAATGAGTTAGCAGCTAGAGTGGATATAAATGTGTTGAGGTGGTTTGGCCATGTTGAGAAAATGGAAAATGGCTGTCTGCTAAAGAAGGTGATGAATGCAAGAGTTGATGGGAGAAGTACAAGAGGAAGGCCAAGGTTTGGGTGGATGGATGGAGTGAAGAAAGCTCTGGGTGATAGGAGGATGGATGTGAGAGAGGCAAGAGAGCACGCTAGAAATAGGAATGAATGGCGGGCGATTGTGACGCAGATCCGGTAGGCCCTGCTGCTGCCTCCGATGCCTTAGATGACCGCGGAGGTAGCAGCAGTAGGAGATTCAGCATTATGAAGCTTCATCTGTGGTGGATAATGGAGGATGGTGGGCTGTGGCACCCCAGCACTCATTTGTTGATGTTGGCTACCCCCCAAAATTGGGGGAAGTGCCTTGGTATATGTATGTATGTATGTATGTACAGTTTTATTGTATTTAATTCATGATTGTCATAACCTTTAAATAAAGCATTTCTGTTGTTGATTTATGTGACTTTCCCCAAATTTACTGACACACCTGTTGAGACTGCCTTTATTGGATGCTGTGATCTCAAGAGCTTGGGTGAGGACACGAATATTATCTCTCTTGCTGCATTCATGGAGGAGTTATAGCCAAGTCAAAATTACGGCGTCCAGAGTGGCGGCCATCTTGAATTTCAGCATGATGTAATTAGTTGACATTGTTGAGAATGCTTTTTATGGATTCTCTGACCCCCAAAACCTGGGAAAACACACCTAAATAATTTCCGTAGCCCCTCTATAAGAAGAGTTAAGAGCTTTGTCAGTTTTTACGATTTTGAGGCAAAAAAACGACAAATATGAAAATTGACCTTTTTAAATAACATCTCATTTTCATGATTTGGCTAATAAGTACACTTAATGGGTATCATTCTATTTCTTGAGATCTCTAGAGATGAAATAAGGCAGAAAAAGTCATCAGATATTGGTCTGGCTGGTCCTCGGGTTTCATTTATGGAGGTGCCTAAAATTTTCACTTGACCCCAAAATTGGTGACCTTTTGACCTCTGGTGACCTAATTATTAAACATGATTGCAAATTGTCTATTTTATTTGTTAGAGAGGCCCAAAACAAACATTTTGGTATGTCATTTATCTTTCTCTGACCATTCAGTCCGGAATTATGTCTAAGTAGGTTTCCCCTACCCCAAAACTGGCAGCTGCAAAATTCGATGATGTCATCAAATAAAGTGGCCCAGTAATGGTAGTGAGTCCCTATTTTTTCAATGGGAACATTAAAAAATGAAAATATGGATCAAATGCTACAACCTAATTGCACTTATGTCAATTTTAAGGAGGCGGGGGGGGGGGGGGGGGGGTTTGCAAGGTGAGCCCCCTCAGCCCACGGACTAACAGTGAGGGTGATTATTTCCGTTGCTTTTCTACAATAGCATACGTCTTTTTACAGAAGACTCTTTGCTATATATATATATATATATATATATATATATATATATATATATATATATATATACACTGTATATATGAGAGTAGGGGAGACTTAGAACGACAGCACATACGAACAAATCGTCATAAGCCTTCTCTTGTCAAGTTTAAACGTTCGTTTTTACTTGGCATCCGCTTCGTTTTTTAAATTTAGATTTATTTTTGTTAATCTTAACTTTATTTGAGAAATGTTTGCCCTATTTTAGTGTAGGCATAAGTGACAGGATTTTCAGATGCCTATTCCATGCCTATAACCGTAAAACAATTATACTGATAACTGCTTATGCGAAGTCAAAGTTAAAACTAAAGACATTCGAACACGACATACGTCTATTTCGCGTTAGGATAAAATAAATGAATTTGATACGTAAAACTAGAGCTACGCCGTGGTTTTCGATGTAGGTTTTCTCTATTGTTTGAATAATTTTGACATAATCACCCAAGAAGATCATTATTTTTTCTTGCAGTTAAACTAGTGAAATGAGATACTAATAACACACAGTCCGTTGCAAGGGACACATTGTTATGGTAAATGTGTGTGCGTGCGTGTGTGCGTGCAAACATAATATCTTGAACATATCCTTCTCTCTGGCTACGGTTCACATTCTCCTTGCCTACACATATACCGAATAGGCTGGCCTAATCTTTACAGATTCTCCTCTGTCCTCATACACCTAACAACACTAAGATGACCAAACAATTCTTCTTTCACCCAAGGGGTTAACTACTGCACTGTAATTATTTAGTGGCCACTTTGCTCTTGGTAAGGGTAGAAGAGACTCTTTAGCTATGGTAAGCAGCACTTCTAGGAGAAGGACACTCAAAAATCAAACCATTGTTCTCTAGGCATGGGTAGTGCCATAGCCTCTGTACCATGGTCTTCCATTGTCTTTGGTTACAGTTCTCTTGCTGGAGGGTACACTCAGGCAGTGTCCGGTCAATTCGTCGACGGCAATTCGTCGTTGCTCAATTCGTCGTTGCTCAATTGATCGTTGCTCAATTTGTCCCCAGGTCAATTCGTCGTTGGGCAAATCGTCGAGTTCAATGATTTATTTTCGTATTCTCGACACTCCTTTTTTTTTTTGCCTTACATATTGGACCCTTTTTGCTTCCTCAAAAAAGAAATTGTCTAATGATAATTTTAGTTCAAAAGTACTTTTTAAAACTTTCCTCTTTAAAAAAAAAAGAATTGTCCAACGACATTCTTAGTTCAAAAGTACTTTTTAAAACTTAGCTCCTGAAAAAAGAATTGTCTAACGACAATTTTAGTTGGAAAGTAACTTTTAGAAACTTTGCTTTTAATATTGTATCCTTTTCAGGAAAGGGGGACGTTACAAAAAAAAAAAAAAAAAAAAAAAAAAAAAAAAAAAAAAAAAAAAAAAAAAAAAAAGTGAAGAGTTTATTTTCAGTCAAATTTATAGTACAAGATAATATGTAATAAAAATAGTAGACAAGTTACAGCAAAATTCTTAAAAACATTCGTTAAGCATTTCATTTCTATAATTTAAGATTGTGCACGATTGTTTTCAGAGAGTTAATTTTTTTATTAGGATCATATCTCTCCATGACATTTTTTTTACCCAAATTCATGTGTCTATATTTTTTTCTTTTGCATTTTTTTCTTTTGCATTTTGCATTTCTTCATCAACAACAGGAAAATAATAAATAAAACATTTGAACAACCTACTGTCTTTTAACTTGGGGACAAATTGCCCAACGACGAATTGACTTGGGGACAAATTGAGCAACGATGAATTGAGCGCGACAAATTGGGCAACGACAAATTCACTAGGGACGAATTGCCCTAGCACCCACTCAGGCACATTATTCCATCTTATTCCCTTCCTCTTGTTTTGTTAAGATTTTATAGTTTATAAAGGCGATATTTATTTTAATGTTACTGTTAAGATATTCTATTTTTTCATTGTTTCCGTTCCTCACTGGGCTATTTTCCCTGTTGGAGCCCATGGGCTTATAAGCTAGGGCTGTAGCTTAGCAATTAATAATAATATTAATAATTTCTAGACAGTAATGAGGCTGTACACTCTAAAAAATTAAGGGTATAAAAGGGGTAGAAAAAGGGTATTTCTAGTGGTTAAAATAGCATACCCTATCGGGGTATATAAGAACTATAATATACCCTTACAATATACCCATAACAAGGGTATAACATATACTTGAGATACCCTTACTTAGGGGTGTATCGTGGGTAAAGAATACCCTTTTACAGGGTATTCTATACGACATAAATACCCGTGTATATTAATTATGATTTTATAATTAATGTCTATTCCACCATTATATAGGTGTAGTAATAGCTTATAAGTAAATAAAGTAATAAGGTCAATGATTTTAAAAGTTTGGTTTATCAATTTATTATTTCCATTACACTTGAAAATCTAAAGTATATATATAATATAAAGAGTGATGGCAGAAGCTGCAAAGCAAACCGTACGCAGAAATCTGTGAAAAGAAAATATTTTGTTAGTGTGTGTGCCTGAAATATATATATATATATATATATATATATATATATATATATATATATATATATATATATATATATATATATATATATATATATATATATATATATATATATATATATATATATATATATATATAGATATATATATATATATATATATATATATATATA
>NC_090727.1:107033798-107036298 GCF_036898095.1 Palaemon carinicauda | reverse complement strand
GGACCTCTTCTCATATTCATAATGCCCATCTAGTATCTGTCATTCTCATTATATGTCCTGCTTGTGTCCATTGTCACAGATCATAAAGATATCAAATCAGGTGATCTAGATAATGAAATTGGTATTTCTCTTGACATAAGTGTTTATTTAACAATTAGTCATAGATAGACTTATGTGAATTGATGATATCTTGAGAATATTAACAGAGGTGTTTATTTAATAATTCTTTTCTGGTTCACTTTGAGTCAAGAGGAACACATCTCAACCTTAAGTTAATGGATCAAGTCTCTTCCCAGGTCTCGCAAGAATGGAGGGGCCACAGAAACTCACTAAAGTTCATCTTATCCTTCTTCTTTGTCTGCATGTTATACCACCTTTATGTGGGGTGGATGTTTCTGGCCAGCGTTCTTCATCTACCTCTGTCCCTCACTTCATAACCGGTTAATCCTTTTGATCGAAGGCCATCCTTGATAAAGTCAATCCACCTTCGCTTTGGTCTCCCTCCCCTTCTCCTTCCCTGTACCTCCATTTCCATCACTCTCCTCCCAATATACTGTTCATCTCTTCTCATGACATGACCATACCACCTCAGTCTACTTTCTTGGATCTTATCTGATAGTTCTCTAACTCCTGTGGTATCCCTAATTACCTCATTCCGCATCTTATCTCTTCTTGTCACCTCACATATCCATCTCATCATTCTCATCTCTGCCACATCCAGCTTCTTCTCTTCTGTGTTCTTTATTGCCCACGTCTCCGCTTCATATATCATTGCCGGTCTCACAACTGTCCTGTGTACTTTACCTTTCAACTTAACCCTTATTTTCCAGTCACATAATACTCCACACACTTTTTTTTTCCAATTCTTCCATCCTGCTTGTATTCTGTGATTTATTTCTGCCCCCAGATCACCATCCTCTGCGACTGTTGATCCTAAATACTTGAAATTTTCAACTCTTTTCAATCTCTCTCCTTGTAAACTAACTTCCCCATTTTCCCCATTTTTCAATCTCAAATACTCTGTCTTTTTCCTACTGATCTTCAATCCTCTATTTTCCATTTCTCTTCTTCACAGTATAACACCATCAACAAAAAGCAAACACCAAAGAGACTGATCTCTAATACCTTTTGTTACTACATCCATGACCAGATCAAATAGTTAAGGGCTCAATGCAGACCCCTGATGTAGTCCCACCTTTACTGGGAAACTTTCTGTTAGGCCTATACTGCTCTTAACATTTGCTTGTGTCCTCTCATACATATCTTGTGTGATTCTTACGTATTTCTCAGGGTCTCTATTTTCTCTCATACATCTCCACAGCTCCTGACGTGATACTCAATCGTATGCCTTTTCCAGGTCAATATAGACCATATGTAATCCTTTTTGTTTCTCCCGATGTTTTTCTATCATCTGCCTCAAAGCAAATATTGAATCTACAGCCCCTCTTCCATATATGAATCCAAATTGTTCCTCACTAATTGTTGTTTCATCTCTGAGTCTTTACTCAATGATCTTCTCCCATATATTCATAGTATGGCTTATCAACTTTATGCCTCTGTAGTTGCCACATTCCTGGATGTCTCCCTTCCCCTTATAGATGGGGATGATTAGGCTTTTTCTCCATTCCTCTGGCATCTTTTCCTGATTGAAGATCTTTTGAATCAGGTCCCACAAGAAATCTATGCCTTCTTCTCGAAGACTCTTCCATACCTCTACTAGTGTATTATCCGGTCTTGCAGCTTTACTATTTTTCATCTCTTTTACAGCTTGTTCTACTTCTCTTCTAGTCACTCCTATGGTAACGGCCTCGTTTGGAAGTCCATCTTCAAATACTGTTCTTGGGTTCTCCTCATTCAATAGTCCTTCAAAATAAGTTTCCTACCTATCATTCTCTTCTGCTAGAACTGTACCATTTCTTTCTTTTATCTGCGTTAGGTCTTTAGATGCAGCATCTCGGGCCTTAGCAATTCGTAATATTTTTTTCTGTCCTTCTGGTGTTTCCATCTCTTTATAGATTTCATTTAATTTTTCTGCCTTCCCCTTGTTGCTACTGCTCTTCTTGTTTCTTTCTTTGCCTCCTTATAGTTTTCTTTATTCTGCTCTTGTCCTGAAAGATCTGCCTTCTTCTTGGCTTCTTTCTTGGTTTTTACTCGCTCTTGCACCTCATCATTCCACCGTCACGATTCTTTATCATTTGGGGTTCTTCTTCCTGATGTCTTTCCAAGTACTTCCCCACTGATCCTTAGAATCACTTTACTATTCTCGGTCCACCATTCTTGTACATCTTCACGTAACCTAACTGCTTCCAGCACTCTTTCCTTAAACAAGACTCTCAGTTCTGCCTCCTTCAATTTCTACCACTTAATCTTTGCGTCCATTCTCGCCTTTTTACTTCTCTTACAATTCTTCTCCACTGTTATCCCTACATTAAGATGTCGGTTGGCTTATGCGCCCTTCCCAATACCTTCTACAGGAGAAAGCCATCTCTGCTTTTCAAAA
>NC_090727.1:107016298-107026298 GCF_036898095.1 Palaemon carinicauda | reverse complement strand
CTTCCCCCTCCTTTATTCCCTCCTTTTTAATCCCTTCCCCCTCGTGTCATCCACCCTCCTCACTCCCTTCCTGTCTTTTCCTCCTCCCTCCTCACTCACTTCCCCCTCCTTTCTTCCCCCCTTTCTCACTCCCTTCCCCCTCCTTCACTCCCTCCTTTTCTTTCCATTCCCCCTCCTTTCCTCCCCCCTTCTCACTCCCTTCCCCCTCCTTTCCTCCCCCCTTCTCACTCCCTTCCCCCTCCTTTCCTCTCCTTTCTCACTCTCTTCCCCTCCTTCCCTTCCCCTTCTCACTCTCTTCCCCCTATGCCAAGGATGAAGGATATAAATTTCTTTGGGTTCGAAGTACAGACAGTGACATATTCTTCATACTTCTGTATTATGCTCCAAACTTAGGTGTGCAACTCCTTTTTGATACTGGCTTTGGGAATAGAAGGCGATTGATAGATGTCACAGAACTATCGAAAGGGTTCACACAAACTTACTGTGCCGCTTTCCTTGGTCTGCATGCATTCAGTAGATGCGATATGACCAGTGCCTTTAAGGGAATTGTCAAGTTAAAACTGCTGTGAATTCTACAGAAGTGCCCAAAGTACCAAGTAGTCATCAGTTGCCTGGGGAGTCATGGGAGGTAACCGATGAAATATTCCTTGCTCTTGAGGATTTCACCTGCACCATGTATTCTGCCAAAACTAAGACAAAGGAAGTTGACCAGCTTCGATACCAAATGCTCGAGTTAAAGTGCAGTGGGCAGTCGCTGGATTCAAAGAATAATGTTGATCTTTCATCTCTTCAGCCACCAAGAGTGTCTAAATGAGCATATCAAGTGGTGAACTATCAGGTTGCGATATGGAAACGTGCCTATTATCCCAAACCTGAAGTCCGTTATCCAGCTGTGGATCATGGATGAATAAAGAATGATGGAAATCTAGAACCCTATTGGTTCAAGGGAACTGCACTTCCTACAAGTATGGCTGATATACTTGAGACGATGGACGATGATGAGATGTCTGATGATGAAAACCTTGATGAAAACAATGAAAGTGATGGAAATATTGATGATGACTATGAAAGTGATGATAGTGGGTCCGACTTGGACTAAGAAAGTTTAAAGTAACAAGATGTTAGATTTCAGGGTCGAAGGACCAAGGACCTCCCTTGTATCACAAGATATTTCCAATAATTACCTTTCCATTAATTAAAAGTGGACCCAAAGGTACCCAAGTAGACCATCAAACTTTATACCTTGCATAGGTTGACTTTTTTCTGTAGTCCAAAGCAACACAGTGGGAATTTTCCCAATGAGGTCTTGCATCATATGAGTATATTGTACAAGGAAAAGATGGGCGGAATATTTTGAAAGTTTACTGAATGTTGAGGATAATAGGGAGGCAGATATAATTGCTGTTGTAGGTGTTGAGGTGCCAGTGATGGGAGATGAGAATGAGAGAGAGATTACAATAGATGAAGTGAGGAGAGCACTAGATGAAACGAGAGTAGGAAAAGCGTCTGGTATGGATGGTGTGAGAGCTGAGATGTTGAAGGAAGGGGGTGTGACTGTACTGGAATGGTTGGTGAGATTGTTTAATATGTGTTTTGTGTTGTCTATGGTACCAGTAGATTGGGTTTGTGCATGTATTGTGCCACTATATAAGGATAAGGGAGCTGTGCATGAGTGTTGTAATTCAAGAGGTATTAGTTTGTTAAGCGTAGTTGGAAAAGTGTATGGTAGAATAATGATTAATAGGATCAAGGATAAAACAGAGAATGCAATCTTAGAAATACAGGGTGGTTTCAGAAGAGGTAGGGGTTGTATGAATCAGATTTTTACAGTAAGGCAGATATGCGAGAAATATTTAGCAAAAGGTAAGGAGGTGTATGTTGCGTTTATGGATCTGGAGAAAGCGTATGATAGAGTTGATAGGGAAGCAATGTGGAATGTGATGACGTTATAAGGAGTTGGTGGAAAGTTGTTGCAAGCAGTGAAAAGTTTCTATAAAGGTAGTAAAGCATGTGTTAGGATAGGAAATGAAGTGAGTGATTGGTTTCCGGTGAGAGTGGGGCTGAGACAGGGATGTGTGATGTCACCATGGTTGTTTAACTTGTATGTTGATGGAGTGGTGAGGGAGGTGAATGCTCGAGTGCTTGGACGAGGATTAAGACTGGTAGACGAGAATGACCATGAATGGGAGGTAAATCAGTTGTTGTTTGCGGATGATACTGTACTGGTTGCAGACACAGAAGAGAAGCTTGGCCGATTAGTGACAGAATTTGGAAGAGTGTGTGAGAGAAGGAAGTTGAGAGTTAATGTGGGTAAGAGTAAGGTTATGAGATGTACGAGAATGGAAGGTGGTGCAAGGTTGAATGTCATGTTGAATGGAGAGTTACTTGAGGAAGTGGATCAGTTTAAGTACTTGGGGTCTGTTGTTGCAGCAAATGGTGGAGTGGAAGCAGATGTACGTCAGAGAGTGAATGAAGGTTGCAAAATGTTGGGGGCAGTTAAGGGAGTAATAAAAAATAGAGGGTTGGGCATGAATGTAAAAAGAGTTCTATATGAGAAAGTGATTGTACCAACTGTGATGTATGGATCGGAGTTGTGGGGAATGAAAGTGATGGAGAGACAGAAATTGAATGTGTTTGAGATGAAGAGTCTAAGGAGTATGGCTGGTGTATCTCGAGTAGATAGGGTTGGGAACGAAGTGGTGAGAGTGAAAACGGGTGTAAGAAATGAGTTAGCAGCTAGAGTGGATATAAATGTGTTGAGGTGGTTTGGCCATGTTGAGAAAATGGAAAATGGCTGTCTGCTAAAGAAGGTGATGAATGCAAGAGTTGATGGGAGAAGTACAAGAGGAAGGCCAAGGTTTGGGTGGATGGATGGAGTGAAGAAAGCTCTGGGTGATAGGAGGATGGATGTGAGAGAGGCAAGAGAGCACGCTAGAAATAGGAATGAATGGCGGGCGATTGTGACGCAGATCCGGTAGGCCCTGCTGCTGCCTCCGATGCCTTAGATGACCGCGGAGGTAGCAGCAGTAGGAGATTCAGCATTATGAAGCTTCATCTGTGGTGGATAATGGAGGATGGTGGGCTGTGGCACCCCAGCAGTACCAGCTGAACTCGGTTGAGTCCCTTGTTAGGCTGGAGGAAAGTAGAGAGTAGAGGCCCCCTTTTTGTTTTGTTTCATTTGTTGATGTTGGCTACCCCCCAAAATTGGGGGAAGTGCCTTGGTATATGTATGTATGTATGTATGTACAGTTTTATTGTATTTAATTCATGATTGTCATAACCTTTAAATAAAGCATTTCTGTTGTTGATTTATGTGACTTTCCCCAAATTTACTGACACACCTGTTGAGACTGCCTTTATTGGATGCTGTGATCTCAAGAGCTTGGGTGAGGACACGAATATTATCTCTCTTGCTGCATTCATGGAGGAGTTATAGCCAAGTCAAAATTACGGCGTCCAGAGTGGCGGCCATCTTGAATTTCAGCATGATGTAATTAGTTGACATTGTTGAGAATGCTTTTTATGGATTCTCTGACCCCCAAAACCTGGGAAAACACACCTAAATAATTTCCGTAGCCCCTCTATAAGAAGAGTTAAGAGCTTTGTCAGTTTTTACGATTTTGAGGCAAAAAAACGACAAATATGAAAATTGACCTTTTTAAATAACATCTCATTTTCATGATTTGGCTAATAAGTACACTTAATGGGTATCATTCTATTTCTTGAGATCTCTAGAGATGAAATAAGGCAGAAAAAGTCATCAGATATTGGTCTGGCTGGTCCTCGGGTTTCATTTATGGAGGTGCCTAAAATTTTCACTTGACCCCAAAATTGGTGACCTTTTGACCTCTGGTGACCTAATTATTAAACATGATTGCAAATTGTCTATTTTATTTGTTAGAGAGGCCCAAAACAAACATTTTGGTATGTCATTTATCTTTCTCTGACCATTCAGTCCGGAATTATGTCTAAGTAGGTTTCCCCTACCCCAAAACTGGCAGCTGCAAAATTCGATGATGTCATCAAATAAAGTGGCCCAGTAATGGTAGTGAGTCCCTATTTTTTCAATGGGAACATTAAAAAATGAAAATATGGATCAAATGCTACAACCTAATTGCACTTATGTCAATTTTAAGGAGGCGGGGGGGGGGGGGGGTTTGCAAGGTGAGCCCCCTCAGCCCACGGACTAACAGTGAGGGTGATTATTTCCGTTGCTTTTCTACAATAGCATACGTCTTTTTACAGAAGACTCTTTGCTATATATATATATATAATATATATATATATATATATATATATATATATATATATATATATATATATATATATATATATATATATATACACTGTATATATGAGAGTAGGGGAGACTTAGAACGACAGCACATACGAACAAATCGTCATAAGCCTTCTCTTGTCAAAGTTTAAACGTTCGTTTTTACTTGGCATCCGCTTCGTTTTTTAAATTTAGATTTATTTTTGTTAATCTTAACTTTATTTGAGAAATGTTTGCCCTATTTTAGTGTAGGCATAAGTGACAGGATTTTCAGATGCCTATTCCATGCCTATAACCGTAAAACAATTATACTGATAACTGCTTATGCGAAGTCAAAGTTAAAACTAAAGACATTCGAACACGACATACGTCTATTTCGCGTTAGGATAAAATAAATGAATTTGATACGTAAAACTAGAGCTACGCCGTGGTTTTCGATGTAGGTTTTCTCTATTGTTTGAATAATTTTGACATAATCACCCAAGAAGATCATTATTTTTTCTTGCAGTTAAACTAGTGAAATGAGATACTAATAACACACAGTCCGTTGCAAGGGACACATTGTTATGGTAAATGTGTGTGCGTGCGTGTGTGCGTGCAAACATAATATCTTGAACATATCCTTCTCTCTGGCTACGGTTCACATTCTCCTTGCCTACACATATACCGAATAGGCTGGCCTAATCTTTACAGATTCTCCTCTGTCCTCATACACCTAACAACACTAAGATGACCAAACAATTCTTCTTTCACCCAAGGGGTTAACTACTGCACTGTAATTATTTAGTGGCCACTTTGCTCTTGGTAAGGGTAGAAGAGACTCTTTAGCTATGGTAAGCAGCACTTCTAGGAGAAGGACACTCAAAAATCAAACCATTGTTCTCTAGGCATGGGTAGTGCCATAGCCTCTGTACCATGGTCTTCCATTGTCTTTGGTTACAGTTCTCTTGCTGGAGGGTACACTCAGGCAGTGTCCGGTCAATTCGTCGACGGCAATTCGTCGTTGCTCAATTCGTCGTTGCTCAATTGATCGTTGCTCAATTTGTCCCCAGGTCAATTCGTCGTTGGGCAAATCGTCGAGTTCAATGATTTATTTTCGTATTCTCGACACTCCTTTTTTTTTTGCCTTACATATTGGACCCTTTTTGCTTCCTCAAAAAAGAAATTGTCTAATGATAATTTTAGTTCAAAAGTACTTTTTAAAACTTTCCTCTTTAAAAAAAAAAGAATTGTCCAACGACATTCTTAGTTCAAAAGTACTTTTTAAAACTTAGCTCCTGAAAAAAAGAATTGTCTAACGACAATTTTAGTTGGAAAGTAACTTTTAGAAACTTTGCTTTTAATATTGTATCCTTTTCAGGAAAGGGGGACGTTACAAAAAAAAAAAAAAAAAAAAAAAAAAAAAAAAAAAAAAGTGAAGAGTTTATTTTCAGTCAAATTTATAGTACAAGATAATATGTAATGAAAATAGTAGACAAGTTACAGCAAAATTCTTAAAAACATTCGTTAAGCATTTCATTTCTATAATTTAAGATTGTGCACGATTGTTTTCAGAGAGTTAATTTTTTTATTAGGATCATATCTCTCCATGACATTTTTTTACCCAAATTCATGTGTCTATATTTTTTTCTTTTGCATTTTTTTCTTTTGCATTTTGCATTTCTTCATCAACAACAGGAAAATAATAAATAAAACATTTGAACAACCTACTGTCTTTTAACTTGGGGACAAATTGCCCAACGACGAATTGACTTGGGGACAAATTGAGCAACGATGAATTGAGCGCGACAAATTGGGCAACGACAAATTCACTAGGGACGAATTGCCCTAGCACCCACTCAGGCACATTATTCCATCTTATTCCCTTCCTCTTGTTTTGTTAAAGATTTTATAGTTTATAAAGGCGATATTTATTTTAATGTTACTGTTAAGATATTCTATTTTTCATTGTTTCCGTTCCTCACTGGGCTATTTTCCCTGTTGGAGCCCATGGGCTTATAAGCTAGGGCTGTAGCTTAGCAATTAATAATAATATTAATAATTTCTAGACAGTAATGAGGCTGTACACTCTAAAAAATTAAGGGTATAAAAGGGGTAGAAAAAGGGTATTTCTAGTGGTTAAAATAGCATACCCTATCGGGGTATATAAGAACTATAATATACCCTTTACAATATACCCATAACAAGGGTATAACATATACTTGAGATACCCTTACTTAGGGGTGTATCGTGGGTAAAGAATACCCTTTTACAGGGTATTCTATACGACATAAATACCCGTGTATATTAATTATGATTTTATAATTAATGTCTATTCCACCATTATATAGGTGTAGTAATAGCTTATAAGTAAATAAAGTAATAAGGTCAATGATTTTAAAAGTTTGGTTTATCAATTTATTATTTCCATTACACTTGAAAATCTAAAGTATATATATAATATAAAGAGTGATGGCAGAAGCTGCAAAGCAAACCGTACGCAGAAATCTGTGAAAAGAAAATATTTGTTAGTGTGTGTGCCTGAATATATAAATATATATATATATATATATATATATATATATTATATATATATATATATATATATATATATATATATATATATATATATATATATATATATATATATATATATATATATATATATATACATATATATATATATATATATATATATTATATATATATATATATATATATATATATATATATATATATATATATATATATATAGAAAAGAAAGGAAAAAATATCATGCATAAATACCTAACTACCTCAAGTCAAACTGATTAAGAAATCATTGGCGTCAGTGTTTGCTTACAGACTACGCGTAATCGTAATGTTATTAACGTTTAGCTGAATACGTTATTTATGGTTTTTTTTCCTCCCAGACAGCTTGACGCTCTCTCTCTCTCTCTCTCTCTCTCTCTCTCTCTCTCTCTCTCTCTCTCTCTCTCTCTCTCTCTCTCTCTCATAATTAAGTACTAATGATAATTTCTTACTTATTTTCTCCGGTGTTAGTAATAAGATTTTTCAGACTATCACAGCCTGAATGCAAAACTAATGATGATGTCTGACAATTTTTATTCGTAACCACTGTTTATGCTTGCATAGATGGACAGTTAGTGTTCTTACCTTGGTTAACAGATGAAATGTAGTGTAGATATTATAATCCCGATGACGTTAATTGGAGTAATTTATCTTCACTGCTGAGCAGACGCAGAGTCCAGACGCCACTGAAATTTCCCGCCAAATTCCCTGGCTCTCGAAGAATCTCGAGACGGCAACAATACAAATTGCCAAGTACCGCATTTTGTAGGAACTTGCTTCAAAACTATCCATAACTCAAAACCAATATGTTGTTAGTAACTTTTTTGGTGCATTACACTATCAGTGTAACAATATGGTGATTTAATACAGAGTAAAAGTTCATTTCATGACATGATCATACAAACTTACCAAGCCCATTTTAAGACAAAGTACAATAGAGGGTATATTATTCACAAAAAATACCCTGCCTCCTGCTGTAGAAGGGTATTTTTGAGCCTTAGGGTCTTTTACATGTATATAAACCGCAGCTCACTCGTTATACCCTTTCTGTACCTTGAACTTTTTACAGTGTAATTTAATATATATATATATATATATATATATATATATATATATATATATATATATATATATATATATATATATATATATATATATATATATATATATATATATATATATGTATATACATATATATATATATATATATATATATATATATATATATATATATATATATATATATATATATATATGTATATACATATATATATATATATATATATATATATATATATATATATATATATATATATATATATATATATATATATATATATATATATATTAAAGTATATTTGAAAATTTGCATTTTATAATATAGTGGTAAATAATACAGATAATATAACGAAAATATCAATAAATGACACAATATAAACGAAATAGAAATATGTACGTTTCATAAATCGAATGATTCTAGTAACAGTGAGCAGTCAGCGTTGTCAAATTTCCTCCTGACAACATCATTTTCCTTAATAAAACTGATACTGAATTAGAAGTTCCATTTACATTTGGCACATGGGACGCTAATCATAGGCTATGCTTTAGCGTGGTAGAGAAAATACTAATTATATGTATATGTATATGTGTATATATATATATATATATATATATATATATATATATATATATATAATATATATATATATATATATATATATATATATATTATGGGAAAGAGAGTAGAGAGATTGATTTGATATATCGTAGAACTGGTAGGCATAAGAAATTGAAATGTAATATGCAGGCACTGAAATATAATTACTAATTGTTAATACATACATAGCTTAGAAAAAAAAATCTAAATTATATATTCTCAATAATGAATCAGATGAATACCCTTACGTAGGCATATGCGGCCGTTAAATTATTACATAATTACGATACCTATAAAATGAAAATAAACACAACTTGGTCTAAAACATTTATACCATCATTAAATAAACAAATATACCTTATACCTTCTACAATTCTTTCTTCCTTGCTTTCATCTATGCAAATCTGTCAATGACTTTACTCAAGTTCAATTTACGCGCAGTTCCTTGTTCCATTGATAGAAGAGCTAGTCCTTCTAATCTTTCCTGTGCCATTGTACTTCGCAAATAGTTTTTAACAAGCTTTAGTTTGGAAAATGAACGCTCTGTACTAGCAGTTGTGACTGGAACAGTCAAAAACAATAGCATTGCAGTGCAAACCTCAGGGAAACTCGCTGAAATAGCATGATTTTCAATGATCAACATATTAGCAAGGTCCTTAATACTAGAAACTTTGCTTATCTCTCCCTTCAGAGCAGATCTCATGCTGAGAATTTTCTGTGTGAATGTTTCTGACACATCGTTGAGGTATTTTATCACAAAACTAGATGCTTTTACGTACAGCTCTGAGTCAGATAAATTTTGCAATGAGATTGGTTCCAACACTGAGAATGATGAGACATCTTCATGCAAGCCAGTAAAACGGAAGTTCAACTGAGTTTTGATGATGTCCGGAGTACGATAGTAAACAGTTACTCTACACAAACTCTCTGGATCTTCTAATCTATGGTCTTCACAAAGCTCGCCAAAATGTCTTTTTACGGTACGAAGTCTCTTTTTCTCAAATTCTGGTCTGATTGACCACTTCTGGGCTATATCTGTTGCTTCTTTCTTTACATCCGCAAACTGATTTCTTAATCTGCACATCTCATCCATGCAAACATTTGAGAGGTCTGCTGCCTTAGCAAGATCAACTGCTTTTGATTGTAACATTTTTTATACTAAATTTATTGACTGCATGATTTTGGACTGAAACGTTAAAAAGAATACAAAATTAAAATGTTCAAGACATTTCTTTAGTGCAGGGGCTTCAATGCGTTCGTCTGCTTTAGAGCTGCATAATATTATTTGTTCTAGAGCTTTCTGCACATCACAGAATTGAACTTTGAGAACAAATACCGCATCATAACGTTCAGCCCATATAGTTGGGTTTAACTTTTCAATAGTTACCCCTTTGTTAGTGCCTGATTCAGAAATTAAGCTAGATAATATGTCACATAGACTCTTTGAACAATATCATAAAACTGCGCCATTTCTGTCACATCCTTGACAGAATCATTAATCACCAAATTTAACTTAT
>NC_090727.1:106979205-107000798 GCF_036898095.1 Palaemon carinicauda | reverse complement strand
GACGTAGGCACTGAAGATAGTTGGGGGAGGTTGCAGACATGATAATTCGGGCAGGGACGACAAACGGGTGTCCATATACCAGTACCAAGAGGACCCAGGGAAGCTTAGTAAACCAGATGGAGTCCTTCCAGCGGGACATCAAAGCTCCTTTGAGGGTAGGGCGAGAACGTTCAAACATCCGCTACCATCAAAGTTGTATGCAGTTGTCTAATGTAGAATAATTCTGAAGAGATTCGCTAATGGTGTTCGTAATTGAGATGTGGAAGTGTTTCCCTTGTTAGAAGTATTATGCTTAGAGATACCAAATCACGCTATCCTTCCTAAGTGTAAGGAAGATATACACAAGGCGGATGTTGCAGTTTCCATTTAAATGTCTTCAGGCCACCTAGTGTGGCATTTGGTGATGGTAATCAGGTAACAATGTCCTTGAGATGTGGGTAGGAGGCGTATGAAATCGACATGAATGTGGAAAAGACACTGCTGAGGTTGAGGGAAGGTGGTCACTCCTAAATCAGTATATCCATGTACTTTTAATGTATGGCATGAAGTACAGGCACAGACCCAATCCTTGGTATCTTTAGTAATACCATGACAAATTAAATCATACACTTGTCGGTGCATGGGAAAAGGTATTCACAGTATTGATCTACCACTACTATTGTCACAGAGGAGGATAGAGTTGAAGTCATCGAGGGGGACGTCCTCTCAACAGAGGGATTTGCATGATGTTCTACATGTTAGATTTTTTCGTTAGGCTTCAGTCAAGGTCTTTTTATTCAATTCCATGTGAATGGCAGCCAATCTATTTATTGACACATATCGGCAATGGGATTTATTTTACCTGGAAGCTGCTAAAAGGTACAATGTTATTCATACAGAGCTGAAATATGTCAAGTGAAGACGTGCACCAAAGTAATGTGGTCCAAGTGAATGGCGAATGGAATACCTTTCAAGAAGCGGGGAAATTGACGAAAACCAAATACAACGCCAGCAATTTGCGGTCAAAGGTACAGTAGCTGGATTCCCCTTGGACAGTTTTCTACTGAAGAAAGCTGGCGGCCTTCTTCTCGAGCACAGTCCCCTTTAGCTATGTAACTGGCATCATTGGAGAGAATAAGAGGTGCATGTGGCACGCAAAAACTTGGAGCAGCAGCTGTTAATAGGGCAATCTTTTAGTTGAAGAAGGCGGCTCCTATTTCAGGTCTTTTGGCTTTCCCTTAAGGATAGTGTAAAGGGGGACTATAATGGTGGCAATGGGTGGCAGGAAAACGAGGGTAATAATTGATCATGCCCAGTCGTGACCATGGGAAGTTCTTAAATTCTGCAACCTGTTCTGGGAGGGGGTGATACTACGTTGGTACCAAAGTTACTCTTGTCGTACTGGACAATGGCGTTCTATTGTAGGTGGTTGAGCATGGTGTATAGATGACGGATGTGTTCGTTTTTGGAGGAAGAGAACATAAGTATGCCGTTCGTGGAGAGTACACAGAAGAGGAGGTCCTTAAAGATGCTGTCAAAGATAAGTTGAAAAGCAGCCAGATCATTATGAAGGCCAAAGCAGGAATAATTAAAGGTGTAGGTACTAAAGTGGGTTGTGATGGCGGTGTTCCATATGGCTTCATGAGAACCTGAAATTACCTCTTCAGGTGTCAAGCGTGCAGAAAACCTTCACTTTTGTGGAAGTAGGTGGTCTCGTCGGCGATGTTTGTTAGATGATAGTGATCCATTTCTGTTAGCATGCTCAAGCACCTTTAATCCCCACATGGATGAAGATAGCCATCCTTCTTCAGGGCAATGTAGAAGTAAGATGACCATAGGCTTAAGGGCTTTTGCAGGGGCCCACATCTACCATTTTGCGGATCGTCTGTTTAGCGTCTGCCAAACGACTCGGTGCCATTTATACCCCCAATATAATTCGAGGATAGCAAGAAGCTCTGCGTCTTTACCAAACTGTACTTTCCTTTCTGCTGTCTTTCGTTAATTCGGAACTTCAGTTTTCTACTCTGCCTTCTGAAAGTTTTCTGAGAAAAATGAGTAGACAGCAGTACGATTGTTCACAAAAATAAGTGGTTTACCCACTAGAAACAGAGGCAAACATGTCACCTGAACAGATGGTTACTTACATAATTAACATTATAGTTTGACATGGGAAAATGAAGAAGCAGTTTGAAAATTCCAAATATCAGTTTTTTACCCGAAACCATAAGACGCTAACTCAAAAGATTTTTTTGAAAATAAACACCGTGTTTAGTGGGAGCCATGGGTGTTTGATTAAGTTATGGATGGAAAACTTCTAGGTATGACGTGAGGAGGTGATTGTAGGTATGCGTGGGTGAGTTGATTTGAAGAGCGAGATGGTATAGAGGAGTATGAATCCGAGTTGACTAACCGACGATGAGCGACATCAACCATGAGGTGGAAATGTCAGAGAAAATCCAGTCCAAGTATTTCCAATGTGACATCGTCCACGAGAAACTTCAAATCATATTTTTGGCTTCCAAACCATAATATGAGGGTTTCATAACCATGGATGGGCATTGCACATATATTGGA
The DNA here is from genome assembly GCF_036898095.1 of Palaemon carinicauda. Lineage (NCBI taxonomy): Eukaryota > Metazoa > Arthropoda > Malacostraca > Decapoda > Palaemonidae > Palaemon > Palaemon carinicauda. Next base: position 106,998,245 of record NC_090727.1, on the reverse strand, counting down.
AGCTACCAGGCAGACGTCAGCATTCTTTGTTAGACCGCGTCGTGTCCTGGAGAGTATCCTTTACAGTGGAGAATGGCAAACACCTGTGTCTACCAAAAATAAAACGCCCTTAGCTGGATCATAAAAAAATAAAAGATTATAGACCACCGAGGCTTTTACAGTAAACGATTGCCTACTTACACGTTTTTTGGTCACTGTCAACTATTCCCTAAGGGCAAACGTAGTCCACCACTGGTTGCTGGAAGAGCTGGAATAGTTGTGCCATGTGGGAAGCCAGTAATTGTGAGTACTGCTCAAGGAGGTATGATTTGAGATCATCGTTCTTTACTAGGGAGTCCTCATGCTATCAAAGATTTCCAAGAAAGCATCCCAGGGGAAGAACATCATCTGGAACCATGGGGACGTATCTCTGCTTGTGAAGGGCGGTTGTTTTAATGAGGTAATGTGTGCTAAAGAGGCGTGTTTGGGTGGTAGCATTTTTAAACTGTAGGGCTAAGCAATGAGGGGCCATGCTAGGATAGAACTGAAACTTTGCTTGTTACAAATGTGCGTAATACTGCAATAATTGACATACAGCGTAAATGCAACTAAATTTATCAAAACAGAAAACGAGCCTTTCATACAACAGTTTCACTGTAAGATGTTCACAGAATTCCAAACAGATCAATGCAAATTAAAAACAGGCTCAAACTGGTTCTCTTGACAGAGAGCTGTATATATGATATACAATGAAAAAAGAAATTTACCCTCACGATGTTCGATTGTGAAATATGTCCTGTAAATTGCTCTTCTTATACCTTTTAGAGTTATTCCAACCATTAATCTTTCCATGGCTGTGCGAGCTATGAATAGAGCATACATACATACATATATATATATATATATATATATATATATATATATATATGCATATATATATATATATATATATATATATATGTACATATATATATATATATATATATATATATATATATATATGTAAATATATATATATATATATATATATATGTATGTATGTATATATATATATATATATATATATATATATACATATATATGTATATATATATATATATATATACATATATATATATATATATATATATATATATATATATATATATATTTATATATATATATACATATATATATATATATATATATATATGCATATATATATATGTAAATATATATTTATACATATGTATATATACATATATATATATATATATATATATATATATATATATATATACGTATATATATAACTATGCCTTTGTCTTTCATGATGATGATGACAGTTATAACATGTGGTTATATATAATTATATATACATATTTGCATATATATATATATATATATATATGATGACGGTTATAATATGTGGTTATATATAATTATATATACATATTTGCATATATATATATATATATATAGAGGTATATATATCTGCCTATCTATATATATATATATATATATATATATATATATATATATATATATATACGGATTTTGAGCGAAGCGAAAAATCTATTTTTGGGTGAGATGGCCATGTCGTCCTGATGGAAGTTCCTATAGGGTAGCTTCCTAGGGTATATTACAACTACGGCGATATTCCCAGAGAATTTACCTTAAGGTACCAGAATTCTAACTCCTGGAGCGAATATCCCTCCTGAAAGGGATATCGCGACATATCAGAGGACGTATTCTTGACACGCCACATGGCAATCTGCACCACTGACAGAGATTTCGTCTCGTAGCGGCAATTGGCAAGAAACGAATTCGGGGAAGAAAAAGGGGGAGCCACTCCCAAGGCTCCTTATCTCTCGTTTCGTATGCGTGCCTGGCACCAATCCTGGCGCCATCTGTATTCCTTGTAGCGTACACGAGGTGCTACAGATACTGTATGTAGGGAGGGGTCCTACAGCCCTTTCTTAGAAAGGCAAGGGCGGGTCCATCAGGACGACATGGCCATCTCACCCAAAAATAGATTTTTCGCTTCGCTCAAAATCCGTTTTTTGGGCTCAAGCCATGTCGTCCTGATGGAAGTATACCAGAGCATTACTGTATCTGTGGATTCTCAGAACGTGCCGTACACCCCGGAGGTAATTTTTCCCGGTCGACTAGACCTAGAGACCTAAGATGTTACCGTTATACATCTTTTCAACTAACTATAAACCATGTTAGAGCTTCCTGCCCCCTACAGGGAAGAGTCCTACTAGACTCTGGAAAAGTCTCGAAGAGTACATATACCTATGTATGAATACCAGGCAACCTATATAGTGGTCTCGCCCTATATTAAGTAAAGCATAGTTTGTAAAGAACCACTGCGTCAATATGAAATATCGACCAGTTCTCCGCACAATACTTGTATTGGACAAAGGTTTATATCCGCATAGGAAGAAACTAGTAAAACCGCCATCGTCCCCTTATGGGACGGGGTCCTCCCGTTAAGGGAAAGCTTAAACCAATGCAACATAGCTTGCATAAAGGAACAATTCTATTAGAATTATCCCAGATAAGGTACATAGAATGAATGCTCAATTATACCAATAAATTGACACAGGTGAAGGAGACGCAAGGTTCTCAAGAACAAGTTCATTGATAGACAATAAACAGACAGGTTGACCACAATTATATATATATATGTATATATATATATATATATATATATATATATATATATATATATATATATATATATATATATATATATATATATAAGAAGAGGATAACCCAAAACTTTAAGCATAAGTATGATAGTAAACAGAACTTGTTTATCTGAAGGAAAAAACATTAAATGCCACTTTTAAGATACCGAAGTATCAAAGTCATAAAAGTCTGTATTACAAATCAATCACATTAGCGTTAGAAACGCTCGGCACACATGTCTGCACTTATGCTAGGTTCACCTTTGGAAATGGAACAGTCTACATGGGCAACTCAGTGCCCTCACTTAGTTTGTAGTACAGTATGTAACTACACACTCACCCTGGAATTAATCGTCCCAATTAAAACCACTGTTCCTCGCAGAGTTAAACAGTAGGGTTAACGACGCGACCCACTGCTACCACAGATCTCTTTAGTTCCTCTACTTGCTTCACATAGTGGCGAAAGAACACTCTGGAAGACTTCCAGCCAGTGTATGAACGGAGATGTTCAAAATCCATACAATTAAAGAAATTTAAGGATGAGGCAACTTTCCTCGGATCGTGACCTGCGGGTGTACTGTCAGGATCCGCTCTGCGAATAAAATATGTGATTTTCGCTCTGAGTTGATTCAGAGATAAATTTGAGCCTGATGTTTCTCCCCTGAATAGTTGACCACTCTTGAAGTCTGAAGTTCTATGAAGATAGACCTTTAGGCATTCTACTGGACATAGAGATGCATCTTCTTTCAGAGGGCAGATTCTCCAGGGACCCCACCTTTTGGTGGGTAACTCATTCTTGGCGAGAAACGTAGGATCCGGAAACAGGTTCAGCTCTCCCCCATCCAGGAACTGAACACGACCTGCCTCTCTCGAGAGGGCTACAATCTTACTAACCCTGGCCCCGGACGCGAGTGCAAATAGGAAAATAACTTTTTGTGTCAAATCCTTTAATGCACACTCTTCATTGCTCAACAGAGAAGCGAAATGAAGAACTTTGTCTAAAGACCATGAAATGGCCTTTGGAGGTGCTGAAGGTCTGAGCCTAGCGCAGGCTTTCGGAACTTTATTAAAGAACTCATTACCGAGGTCGACCTGGAAGGCATATAGAATGGGTCTTGTCAAAGCAGACTTACACGCTGAAATCGTGTTAGCTGCCAATCCTTGACCATGGAGGTGGATGAAGAAAGATAAGCAGAAGTCTGTCGAGATCTCCTGCGGATTCTTCGCCTTGACAAAGGCCACCCATTTTCTCCAAGATGACTCATATTGCCTTCTAGTAGATTTGCACTTATATTCCTCTAGGAAGTCTATGCTGGCTTTCGAAATCCCGAAACGCTTTCTCACCGCTAGGGAGAGAAAATCATGAGCTGCAGGGTCCGGGTTTTCTGTAATGAAGCGCAGACAGTCGACTTCTGGACTCGCTGGGTCAGAACTGGATCTGGTAGCGGTACAAACTTTAGCTGTAGTTCCAATGCCAGGGGGAACCACACGCTGTTCGGCCACTTGTGGGCCACTATTGCCGCTACCCCCTTGAAGGATCTCAGTTTGTTGAGGACCCTCAACAGAAGGTTGTGATGAGGGAACAGATAAATCCTGGGCCCTCTGTTCCAGTTGAGGGACATCACGTCCACTGCTTCCGCTAAGGGGTCCTCGTACGGGGACACGTACAGGGGCAACTTCATGTTGTCTTTCGTCGTAAAGAGATCTATCCGTAGTTCTGGGACTTGATTCAGAATGAAGGAGAATGATCCTGCGTCTAAGGAAAATTCCAACTCTATCGGTGTGAACCTGGATAGAGCGTCCGCTGTCACATTGCGGACTCCTTGAAGGTGAACTGCCGACAGGTACCACTTCTTCTTTTTCGCCAATTGGAAGATGGCCAACATCACCAGGTTGAGAGGTGGTGACCTCGATCCTTGTTGATTCAAGCATCTCACAACTACCTCGCTGTCCATCACCAACCTTATGTGGATCGAGTGACGCGGGGAAACTTTCTTTAAGGTAAGGAGCACTGCCATAGCTTCTAGAAAGTTTATGTGAAAGGTCTTGAATAGCTTGGACCAAGTCCCCTGGACTTTTTTCCCGATGAGAGTGACCTCCCCATCCCTCCTTGGAGGCATCTGAGTGAATCGTCACCGACGGGGGAGGTGGCTGAAGAAGAACCGACTTCTTTAGAAGTCTGGCTTGGGACCAAGGCCTGAGAAGAGTGCGTAGCCGAAGCGGAACTGGTCTTCTCAGATCTCTTCGCACGTTTGATGCATAACTTCTCCAAACTCCGGTTGCATCCTTTAGCTGTGCTCTTAGCACTGAGTCTGTCACCGAAGCAAACTGGAGAGAGCTCAGTACCCTCTCCTGTTCGCGTCTTGATATCCTTTCGGAATCTAGAAGTCTCTTGACAGAACCCGCTATCTCCTTCCTTTTCTTCGCCGGGATGGAGAAACGGTGTGACATTAGGTCCCAGTGGATTCCCAGCCACTGGAACTTTTGAGATGGAGAAAGTCGAGACTTTTTTCTGTTGATCTTGAAGCCTAGATACTCTAGGAACTGGATCACTTGACTGGAAGCTTGCAAGCATTCTGTCTCGGATGCTGCCCACACCAACCCGTCGTCCAGGTAGGCTACTACCTGAATTCCCTTTAGGCGTAATTGTTTGAGAGCTACGCTCGCAAGCTTCGTAAAAATCCTTGGGGCTATGTTCAGCCCGAATGGCATGGCTCTGAAGGCATATAGTCTTCATTGTAGCCTGAACCCTAGGTAGGGGGAGAGTCGACGGTTGATTGGAATGTGCCAATAGGCGTCTGACAAGTCTATAGAGACGGAATATGCCCTCTTGGGCAGTAAGGTCCTTATGTGTTGCAGTGTAAGCATCTTGAATTTGCAATACACTATGAACTTGTTGAGTGGCGACAAGTCCAGAATGACTCTGAGCATTTCCGAGTCTTTCTTGGTAACACAAAACAGCCTCCCTTGGAATTTGATGGACTTCACCTTTCGGATCACATTTTTCTCCAACAGTTCTTGAACGTACTCCTCCAGAACGGGGGTGGAGTGTTGGAAAACCCGAAGGCCCGGGGGTGGAGTGCTGTACCAGCTCCAGCCCAGTCCATTCTTGAGTAGGCTGTGGGCCCAGGGATCGAAGGTCCACCGATCCCGAAATTTCAGAAGTCTCCCTCCTACCGGTATCATCCCACTTGGACTGCCGTCCCGAGGTCTTGCCTACCTGACCACGACCACCCCTGAATCCCCTTCCCCTTGAGGGGCGCCCAGACGAGCCTCTGGCTGCCCCTCTATGCTTTGCTCGAAAGGAAGTAGACTGCCCTTCGAACGATGGGGTGAATGCCGTGGACTGTGTCGACACGGCCTGGGGTACCCACTGAAAAGTGGTCGGGGTTTGTGCCACAATCTGGGGCACTGGAGGCAATGGCAATTGCAGTTGTTGTTGTCTAAAAGGCTTGGCTGGCCGAGACGGTAGCCTAGTCCTCATAGTCTTCCTCTTTGGTTGAGGATCCTCATCCGTGGAAGACTTTCTTTTGATAGCCAGGCCCCACTTCTGGAGAAGGTTTCTATTCTCCAAGGCGGCCTTATCAACTATTTCTTTGACGAAGCCATAAAGATCCTTCGTCACTGTGGCCAGATGAGTCTTGGCCACCACCATGAACATTTCATGGACCTTGGGGTCACTTGCCATCGTCTCAAGAGTAGTCTGAAGAGACATTGAGGCAGCCAGTCTTTCTTTTGTCTCGAACTCTCTCTGCAAGAGAAAGTCAGACAGCTTAGGGAGGTCCTCACCGAACTGACGTCCGGCGATATCAGCCTCCAACTTCCCAACTGAGAACGTAAGATGGACGTCCTTCCAGTCTTTGTGGTCCATAGGTAGGGCCAGCGACAAGGGTTTACACTCCTCCAGGGAGGGGCAAGGCTTGTCGGCCTCGACTGCTTTTAGTACAGCCGCAAACCCTTTCTGTAAAAAGGGGAAGGCTCTAGCAGGAGAGGACACAAAGGAAGGGAGCTTCTTGCTCAATGCAGCTACTTTTGAGTTAGAGAAGACCCTCTCTTTCAACGAGGATGAAAGCAGAGCTTGAGCCTTAGTATGGTCCTACACTATGACCTCCTTCGGCTCTGGCTCCTCCTTTGAAGCTGGTTCCTTCCTCAGCCGGACACATGGTTTAGCATCTGAGCACAAGGGAAGGTCTTTCACATTGAGCTTTTTCTGAGGCCCATGTGATTCTGCAAGGCTCTGCACCCGCAGTTCCATTGCAGCCGCCTTCTCCTGATTCTCCTTCTGCATTTGTTGGATCATTCCAACAATAGATGAGAGGGCCTGTCCCAGCTTTACTGGGAGACCGGCCGATGTTGAGGGAATAGGCTCCGGAATCTGAACCGGAGTAGCCGACACCTCGTCGACCTCTTCCTCTACGACGTCCGGGGCTTGAACTTCATCCTGGCCTTCTGCCAGTAGGTCTTCTTCCAAACGCTCGTCCACGTCAGACATCCTGTCATCTAACTGGATGTCTTGCATCGCGACCGCGACTTCAGCATCCACCTGGATCTGACTTTGGGGGATCTCCTCTTGAGGCTGGGGAATCACAGCATCAGCTAATGGCTTAGGGAAAAGATACGCCCTCATCTTCTCACTTGGAAGATAAGGGCCAGAGGTGTTCTTTTGGAAGCCCCTTACCCAGGTACGAAGCTTCTCCCTTGCTATATCCCTTGATTCCGCCGTCCTAAGGAAATCAAAGGCCTCAGTAATCAGGTTAGTGCACACAGTACATACCTGAGGGTCCCAATACTGGAGATCATCCTTGGAGACAGCGCTTGCTGCGTGTCTCCTACAAAACTCATGTCCACAGAGATTCTTGCTGCGGACGTTGCAGAAAAATATTTCCGCACTTCGGAAGGTCCTCCTGAAAAGAGAAGAAATTTCCATGAATATCAAGTGAACTATGTATCACTGGATATGCATAGTATAGCATAACAATTCAGAAAGGAAAGACACACACTTGTGTTTCCTTCACAACCCATTGTTGCAGCCTTCCAGATAATAAAATCAAATGGTTGATCTCTTCTAGAGTAACCAATGCAAAGTTTCCAGAGGAAACAGGTGGAGCTCACACCTAAGCAATGATTTTAAAATCCTGGATAATAGACAGGAAAGAACTCACTTTCCTATCTGTAGGGCAACAGCAAAGGACTTGTGCAAGAAAACACAAAAGTGTTAGAACACACAGTGCTGTACCAAAACCCATACTATAGTTTTCTTCTTACAGTATATGTTATACTGAAGAATACTAGTACAGTATAGGAGGAAGTGCCGGCCGGCACACACCATGACTAGCTTTAAAGTATACTACTTAACAGCTATAAGGTGGCAGAACTCTGGTTCAAATGCATGTGCCGGCCAGCAGTAAGTCCCGGCCGGCAACAGCCAATGCCGGCCGGCAATGACTGCCGGCCGGCAACTACACAAGGTAGTACCCAGCTGCCGGCCACACTCTTGGTGACCGGCAGACAAGGGCTGACATTAGCCGGCCAGCAAAGGTACAGGACCGATGCCAGCCGGCAGCAAAAGAACCAGAGGACTACACCCACCCGGCTGCCGGCCTCATAGGCCGGCAGCCGGGTCGGGTACAGCACTAGGAGTAAAATAGGATGGATGCCGGGATAAGAGTGTACACTACCTCCAAGCACGGCAATCCGAAAGAGTGCATATAAGGAAGGGGAAAATCTAATTCAGGCTTCTTGACCAATGCCGTCTGGCTCTACAGGCAGGCATGGATGAGGGACCAAGGGAGGTCCGGGCAGCACTCAAAATAAAAGACCCTTGCCGGCCGGCAGCTCTGCCGGCCGGCAAGGGGCTGAGTCAATTCCACATCCTAACCTATTCTAGGTCCAGATGTAGAACGACGTACAGTACTGTAATGGCTAGGCCATTACGGAGATAGAGGGGGAAGGGACAAAAGAGGGTCCTACCAACCTTGCTTTAGTGACGGATCCCCCGCAGCCAAGAAACTTATCTCAGCCTAAGGGAGATTCAAGGGGGGAGGCCAGCAATACTGGCCAGCTCCCAGAGCACCAAAGCAAGGAAGGTGTTGCTACTCCCAGGGAAAGAAACTTATCCTCCCCCGAGAACAGCAACAAGGACTAGTCTGGTAGATCACAAAAGAAGGAATCATATCCACAGAAACCTTCGGTAGTGACCTAAGGAGGCTAAGCCACCTTTGTCTGTGTCAGGCCAGCGAGGGAGACTCTACCCCGAGCCAGACAAACACAGACTCAGACTAAAAAACTCTGTTGTTCTGTCCCTCTTTGAACCAGACTTACTGGAACAGGAAGGTACAGTAACACCCCAGTATAGTTTTATCGAAAATTAATTCGGAAAAAACCACTTAGGGATAAGCCCAAGGCTTAAACAGAGGGAAAGGGATTGCATACCTTCTCCGAAGAAAAGAAAGCAACCGGGAGTATGATAAAGTATACTAAGGCTCCATAAGCAACTTAGCCTAGGCACCAAGAGAATCGATTACCTAAATCACCGAAACTCACTCGTATACTATCTTGGAAATATTCCACACAATCTTAAATGTATAAAACATAGCCTAAAGCTTCAATAAAATTTTAATACACTCGGAAAAACCAAAATCATGCATGAAGTACTAGGACCAAACGACTAGGCTACATGGCCTAGCGTAGGCCAGAATGGCGAATACTTTGCCAAAATAATACTAAGCAGGAAAGGAAATCCTATGTAATGCTAAATAGCTAAAATTTATTAAAGCAAAACAACCGGGAATGTCGCTCTGACTAACTAAACTTATACCTAGCGAGCGACAGCGTCCATGACGCCTCCGGTAGGCTACGGCTCTTGTAACAAAGATTAAACCTATTAATCACTCAAAAATTTACCAAGAGCCTACATTTATACATAAAAGACATGGTACTCAACTTATCAGTCGTAGTCCTCTGGTTCTTTTGCTGCCGGCTGGCATTGGTTGTTTACCTTTGCCGGCCGGCTAATGTCAGCTCTTGTCTGCCGGTCGCCAGGAGAGTGGCCGGCACCCGGGTGCTACCTTGTGTAGCCGACATGGGCTGTTGCCGGCCGGCACATGCATTTGAACCAGCGTTCTGCCACCTTATAGCTGTTAAGTAGTATACTTTAAAGCTAGTTATGGTGTGTGCCGGCCGGCAAGTGCCAGCCAGCACATAACCTTCTATACTGTACCAGTATTCTTCAGTATAACATATACTGTAAGAGGAATTCTATAGTATAAGTTTTGGTACAGCACTGTGTGTTCTAACACTTTTGTGTTGTCTTGCACAGCCCTTTGCTGTTGCCTTACAGATAAGAACGTGAGTTCTTTCTTGTCTATTATCCAGGATTTTAAAATCATTACTTAGGTGTGAGCTACACCTGTTTCCTCTGGAAACTTTTCATTGGTTATTCTAGAAGAGATTAACCATACGATTTTAGTATCTGGAAGGCTGCAACAATTGGTTGTGAAGGAAACACAAGTGTGTGTCTTTCTTTTCTGAATTGTTATGCTAAAATGTGTATATCCAGTGATACATAGTTCACTTGATACTCATGGAAATTTCTTCTCTTTACAGGAGGACCCTCCGAAGTGCGGAAGTGTTTTCTGCAACGTCCGCAGTAAGAACCTCTGCAGACATAAATTTTGTAGGAGGCACGCAGCATGAGCTGTCTCCAAGGGTGATCTCCAGTATTGGGACCCTCAGGTATGTACCGTGTGCACTAACATGATTACTGAGGCCTTTGATTCCCCTAGGACGGCAGAATCAAGGGATATAGCAAGGGAGAAGCTTCGTACCTGGGTAAGGGGCTTCCAGAAGAAAACCTCTGGACCTTATCTTCCAAGTGAGAAGATGAGGGCGTATCTTTTCCCTAGCGCATCAGCTGATGCAGTGATTCCCCAGCCTCAAGAGGAGATCCCCCAAAGTCAGATCCAGGTGGATGCTGAAGTCGCGGTCGCTATGCAAGACATCCAGTTCGATGAAAGGATGTCTGACGTGGACGAGCGTCTGGAGGAAGACCTCCTGGCAGAAGCCCAGGATGAAGTTCAAGCCCCAGACGTTGTAGAGGAAGAGGTCGACGAGGTGTCGGCTACTCCGGTTCAGATCCCGGAGCCTATTCCCTCAACATCGGCCGTTCTCCCAGTAGAACTGGGACAGGCCCTCTCCTCCATTGTTGGAATGATCCAACAAATGCAGAAGGAGAATCAGGAGAAGGCGGCTGCAATGGAACTGCAGATGCAGAGGCTTGCAGCATCACATGGGCCCCAGAAAAGGCTCAATGTGAAAGACCTTCCCTTGTGCTCAGATGCTAACCCATGGAGGTACGCTGAGCACATGCTGATGACGACTGGAAAGATAGTCATTTCGGATAAGTTGGGTTCAGTTCCCCTAGAGGAGGTGGAATTCTGGCCCAGCAAGGGGTCATATCCGGACTGTTATGTCCGGTTGAGGAAGGAACCAGCTTCAAAGGAGGAGACAGAGCCGAAGGAGGTCATAGTGATGGACCATGCTAAGGCTCAAGCTTTGCTTTCATCCTCGATGAAAGAGAGGGGCTTCACGAACTCAAAGGTAGCTGCATTGAGCAAGAAGCTCCCTTCCTTTGTGTCCTCTCCTGCTAGAGCCTTCCCCTTTTTACAGAAAGGGTTTGCGGCTGTACTAAAAGCAGTCGAGGCCGGCAAGCCTTGCCCCTCCCTGGAGGAGTGTAAACCCTTGTCGCTGGCCCTGCCTATGGACCACAAAGACTGGAAGGACATCCATCTTACCTTCTCAGTTGGGAAGTTGGAGGCTGATATTGCCGGACGTCAGTTCGGCGAGGACCTCCCTAAGCTGTCTGACTTTCTTTTGCGGAGAGAGCTCAATACAAAAGAAAGACTGGCTGCCTCAATGTCTCTTCAGACTACTCTCGAGACGATGGCAAGTGACCCCAAGGTCCATGAAATGTTCATGGTAGTGGCCAAGACTCATTTGGCCACAGTGACGAAGGATCTTTATAGCTTCGTCAGAGCAAGGAGAGCTTGTAGGGAGTTCGTGTTCACCTCGGCTACGGTGAGGCATGAGCCAAGGAAACTAATCTCCTCCAACATTTGGGGCAAAGAACTTTTCCCTACCGATTTGGTCAAAGAAGTTGTTGATAAGGCCACCACGGAGAATAGAAACCTTCTCCAGAAGTGGGGCCTGGCTATCAAAAGAAAGTCTTCCCCGGATGAGGGTCCTCAACCAAAGAGGAAGACTATGAGGACTAGGCTACCGTCTCGGCCAACCAAGCCTCTTGGACAGCAACAGCAACTACAATTGCCATTGCCTTCAGTGCCCCAGATGGTGGCACAAACCCCGACCACATTCCGGTCTGTACCCCAGGCCGTGTCGACACAGTAAACGGCATTCACCCCAACGTTCGTATGGCAGTCTACTTCCTTTCGAGCAAAGCCTAGAGGAGCAGCCAGAGGCTCATCTAGGCGCCCCTCAAGGGGAAGGGGATTCAGGGGTGGTCGCGGTCGGGGAGGCAAGACCTCAGGACGGTAGTCCAAGTGAGATGATGCCGGTAGGAGGGAGACTTCAGAATTTTCGGGATCGGTGGACCTTCGATCCCTGGGCCCACAGCCTACTCAAGAACGGACTGGGCTGGAGCTGGTAGGGCACTCCACCCCCGTGCCCTCGGTTTTTCCAACACTCCACCCCCGTTCTGGAGGAGTACGTTCAAGAACTGTTGGAGAAAAAAATGATCCGAAGGGTGAAGTCCATCAAATTCCAAGGGAGGCGGTTTTGTGTACCCAAGAAAGACTCGGAAAAGCTCAGAGTCATTCTGGACTTGTCGCCACTCAACAAGTTCATAGTGAATTGCAAATTCAAGATGCTAACACTGCAACACATAAGGACCTTACTGCCCAAGAGGGCATATTCCGTCTCCATAGACTTGTCAGACGCCTATTGGCACGTTCCAATCAACCGTCGACTCTCCCCCTACCTAGGGTTCAAGCTACAACGAAGACTATACGCCTTCAGAGCCATGCCATTCGGGCTAAATATAGCCCCAAGGATTTTCATGAAACTTGCGAGCTTAGCTCTCAAACAATTACGCCTAAAGGGAATTTAGGTAGTAGCCTACCTGGACGACTGGCTGGTGTGGGCAGCATCCGAGACAGAATGCTTGCAAGCTTCCAGTCAAGTGATACAGTTCCTAGAGTATCTAGGCTTCAAGATCAACAGAAAAAAGTCTCGACTTTCTCCATCTCAAAAGTTCCAGTGGCTGGGAATCCACTGGGACCTAATGTCACATCGTTTCTCCATCCCGGCGAAGAAAAGGAAGGAGATAGCGGGTTCTGTCAAGAGACTTCTAGATTCCGAAAGGATATCAAGACGCAAACAGGAGAGGGTACTGGGCTCTCTCTAGTTTGCTTCGGTGACAGACCCAGTGATAAGAGCACAGCTAAAGGATGCAACCGGAGTTTGGAGAAGTTATGCATCAAACGCGCGAAGAGATCTGAGAAGACCAGTTCCGCTTCGTCTACGTACTCTTCTCAGGTCTTGGTCCCAAGCCAGACATCTAAAGAAGTCGGTTCTTCTTCAGCCACCTCCCCCGTCGGTGACGATTCACTCAGACGCCTCCAAGGAGGGATGGGAAGGTCACTCTCATCGGAAAAAAGTCCAGAGGACTTGGTCCAAGCTATTCAAGACCTTTCAAATAAACTTTCTAGAAGCTATGGCAGTGCTCCTTACCTTAAAGAAAGTTTCCCCGCGTCACTCGATCCACATAAGGTTGGTGATGGACAGCGAGGTAGTTGTGAGATGCTTGAATTGACAAGGATCGAGGTCACCACCTCTCAACCAGGTGATGTTGGCCATCTTCCGATTGACGGAAAAGAAGAAGTGGTACCTGTTGGCAGTTCACCTTCAAGGAGTCCGCAATGTGACAGCGGACGCTCTATCCAGGTTCACACCGATAGAGTCGGAATGGTCTTTAGACGCAGGATCATTCTCCTTCATTCTGAATCAAGTCCCAGAACTGCAGATAGACCTCTTTGCGACGAATCACAACAAGAAGTTGCCCCTGTACGTGTCCCCGTACGAGGACCCCTTAGCGGAAGCAGTGGACGCGATGTCCCTCAACTGGAACAGATGGTCCAGGATTTATCTGTTCCCTCCTCATAACCTTCTGTTGAGGGTCCTCAACAAACTGAGATCCTTCAAGGGGGTAGCGGCAATAGTGGCCCACAAGTGGCCGAACAGCGTGTGGTTCCCCCTGGCATTGGAACTACGGCTGAAGTTTGTACCGCTACCAGATCCAGTTCTGACCCAGCGAGTCCAGAAGTCGACTGTCTGCGCTTTATTACAGAAAACCCGGACCCTGCAGCTCATGACGACATGGCTTGAGCCCAAAAAACGGATTTTGAGCGAAGCGAAAAATCTATTTTTGGGTGAGATGGCCATGTCGTCCTGATGGACCCGCCCTTCCCTTTCTATGAAAGGACTGTAGGACCCCTCCCTACATACAGTATCTGTAGCACCTCGTGTACGCTACAAGGAATACAGATGGCGCCAGGATTGGCGCCAGGATTGGCGCCAGGCACGCTTACGAAACTGGAGAAGAGGGAGCCTTGGGAGCGGCTCCCCTTTTTCTTTCCCGTTTTCGTTTCTTGCCAATTGACCCCTCGATGTGTTATCTCTGTTTGGGGTGCAGATTGCCATGTGGCGTGACAAGAATACGTCCTCTGATATGTCGCGATATCCCTTTCATTAGGGATATTCGCTCCAGGAGTTAGAATTCTGGGTACCTTGCGGTAAATTCTCTGGGAATATCGCCGTAGTTGTAATATACCCTAGGAAGCTACCCTATAGGAACTTCAATCAGGACGACATGGCCATCTCACCCAAAAATAGATTTTTGGCTTCGCTCAAAATCCGTTTTTCCCAAATATCTAACAAACCGGCTTATGAATTTCCAGGAAACTACAGTAATGAATGTTTCAAACATTGGCCTAATTTTTGGTGATGCAATGAATTGACAGGTGTGCTTAATTAATCCGTTTACTCATAGAAAAAAAGAGGAACTTCTTCCCTTCCTTCAGAGCGATTCGAAGAAGTGTTACTTAATCACGTAACTGTGACGCAGAGGTTCCCCAACCCTCCTTCGGTGTTTACACCTATGGATATCCTAGTACTCCCTCCTCCCCCCCCCCCCCCCCCCCTTTCCATCTTGGCTTTTTTCCTTCATTCCCATTGTTATTAGGCCATTGAGTAAATCCCTGTAAGGAAAGACTGCGTACTGCACATATAAAATGAGCCGGAAGAGCAATAAAGTGTTTTATGGTGGTAGATAATGATTAGATGGTTAACACAAATTATCAAACATAATAGAAGAGGTTTAAAACCGGGGTGTGGAATCGCACCGAGAGATATCCTACTCGGACTCCTACAAATTTTAGATTTGCGACTAAAAAATAAAATAAAATAAAAAAAAAATAATATAAAAACATTAGTAGAAATAGAAAACTATTTTTTTCCTTGAGAGTGATGAGTAAAATGTATAAGTGTCCATTTCTTTTTTTTTTTCATACCTCATAAATCTATGGTTTCCAGCAATTGGTGATAACATTATTTTGGAAAAGCAAAGCTAATGAATACTTTGATACGAGTATATCAGCTTGGCATGTAGACAATGCAATGGATTTCTCAAAGTAAGGTTGATTGGTTCATTAATTGAAGTCTGGTATAATTCCAGTGACAAAGTCGCAATGATACTTGTCACATACCTTTTAAATACCAAAATAGGTACTGGTATTTATAACGTAAATAAATATATAAAACTATTGGTTGAAATATAATAAATGTTATGTAAGTATGAACACACACACACACACACACACACACATATATATATATATATATATATATATATATATATATATATATATATATATATATATATATATATATATATATGATTTCAAAATTTATCAAATGGCCGATGTCAATGCCCTTATATGAAACATCTTTTAGAAGTCTACCTTCTGAGGAATTCAAGCTACTCTCTCTGGTGAAATTGATATGATAAATTATATCAAATAATGCTCTCTGTCATTTTCTTCCTGGCAATTGATGTATCGAGTAACCTGTGTTGTATGGAAGAATGAGTCCTACGGCTTAACCTAAAGAAAACTTTATTACCTCCGCCAGGAGGTTATGTTTTCGGTTCGGTTTGTTTGTTTGTTTGTTTGTTTCTCTGTTTGTCTGTCTGTCTGTGGACAACGTAGAGGCCACATTTCTACACGGAATCACTTCAAACTTGGCCAAGTAGTTCCCCAATGTGTATGGAAGAACTGATTAAATTTTGGTCAAGGTCACCCCAAGGTCAAGGTCACAGGGGTCACTGGTGTCACTATGACATAAGTGGCCATATCAAGAGACAGAAATAAAGCACTGACTTTTGCATAAGCCAACAGGGAAGTCCTAGTCCAGGCGCAACCCATGGGTGATGTTCAAATTTATAAAGGTCAAAGGTCAAGGTCATATTGGTGCATTATATCAATGTCATATTAAGTATCAGTGGCAAATGAACAAAGATCACTTGAAGGTCAAAAGTCAAGCAGGTCACTTGAAGGTCAAGGTCACGTGAAGGTCAAGGTCACGTGAAGGTCAAGGTCACCTGAAGGTCAAGGTCACGTGAAGGTCAAGTACATTTGAAGATCAAGGTCACTTGAAGCCAAGGTCATGTGAAGGTCAAGGTCACGTGAAGGTCAAGGTCACTTGAAGGTCACGTGAAGGTCAAGGTCATGTGAAGGTCGAAGTCACATCAATTCATGATTCTAGGACATATGGCGCTCTAGGTCACCTTGGCGGAGGTATGTCCTCTACGAGGACCATGTCCGCGTTCAGGACTTGCTCACTTGTTTCTATTGCTTTACCAACACTCGCTTGAAGTGCGATGTGTAGGGTTAGCATGGCTTCTTTCGTCTCCTGTCATAAGTCTCATTCTTGATCTTCAATGTAAATGAGTGGGTAAGATATAAAACGTTGGTCTTGTGTTTACCTAAAGTCTAAAGACACGAATCACATTACCAGGTATGCTGTACTTTTATTGCCAAAAAATTTCGTATTGATTGGGGTAGGTCATATGACAATTATCTATGGAGTTAAACAGTCGTTTAACAATTCGGGGGATGGGAGGTACAGGGGAAGAAACGTTATAACAACGTCACTGAGAGACGTCATCACTTTTGCGAATGAGTGGGTGGCTAAGACTGGCTTTAGCCTCATTTTTTTAAGTAAAAAAGTTAATGAAACGTAATTGGCAATGCACAGTATTTCCCAAAATTAGGCCATTGTATGAAGCGCTCCCTGCTTTGATATCATGGAAATCCATCAGTTATTTTAGGAGTTATTAAAAAAAAAAACACTATTATACGGCCTCTGGAAACGATAATATCTACACATAATATAAACTCGAGGAAAGTGATTTATAAGATAACAAAGAGATAGATAAAAGTTGTAAATATTTCATGAAATTCCAAGAGAGTTTTTATTATAAAAAAGGCTTCTTCACAATAATTACATTACTAAGAATGTTAATAAAAATATGGTGGTTTGTTGCTAACGTCCTTGTCTAGTAATCGCAAGGCTGGGGTTCGAGTCCCGCTCATACCAGTGAGTTATTTTGGTCGCTTCAGCCAAACAATCCTTATGAACTAAGGTTGTAGGTTTGGGGATTCATATAGGGTACCTGTTAAGTCATCAGCAGCCACTGACTTGTCCTCTTGGTCATAGCTTTGGTGGAGAAGGGGCATGGGCGCTGATCATATGCACGTATTGTCAGTCTCTAGGGTATTTCCCTGCTTACTAGGGCAATATCACTATTTACTGATTCAGCCGTTCATGAGTGGTCTTCAAACCTTTAAACTATTGAAGTTAGTTATGGTTTAACTGTTCAATAACTCAGTATGAAATAAAGCAATGCAGAACTGGATATAACTTGAGAGAACAGGAATTATCAGTGAAGCTCTAGGGAGAGATATCGAACTGGACCTCAATAGCCCTCCAAGAAACTTCGCAAACCAGTTTTTTCCCAACTTATCTATTAGATTGGAATTAAACGTTAACTTATAGCCTAATTATTTGAGAGGTGGTTCTCGAGCCCATTCACATTCGCAAACTAAATCATTGAATTTTACTTGAATCATGGAGGTCGTTCTCAAAAATAGCTCGCCTAATCAAACGTATCCTATACTCTGCAAGGAGCTACGAATAGACCTTATTCATTTCAGTAATATAAATTAGAATTTTCTCTATACTGAATGGGGAGTTTGTACATGTATATATATCAAGCATGGTATGTGTATCATCTTTTATGCTCTTAATAAACATTTGGAATAGAAAAATGTATTGACGGAGAATAAATATGACCAGGGAAGGTCAGTCTTCGCTGGGACACCGTGACAACGAATAAACATCAGACAAACATATGTATATATATATATATATATATTTATTAGCTGATTCTTCAACAATTTATTAGCTGATTCTTCAACAATTTTGATGAGGCTGTTGATTATTACATAATTGGGAAAATAGGGCGTATATCTTGAGTAATCAATATAAAACTAAATATATGTATATATATATATATATATATATATATATATATATATATACATATATATATATATATATATATATGTATATATATGTATATATATATATGTATATATATATATATATATATATATATGTATATATATATATATATATATATATATATATATATATATATATATATATACATATATTTAGTTTTATATTGATTACTCAAGATATACGCCCTATTTTCCCAATTATGTAATAATCAACAGCCTCATCAAAATTGTTGAAGAATCAGCTAATAAATTCTCGCAATTAGATGAGAATCAGTATCAGTGAAATGACTATTTTTTTCATCAACTTACATAAATTAAGGTAATTAACGACCAAAAGGGTGGAACAATTAATTCTCTTACATAGATATTTGACCATATCAATTTAAGAGGAGAGAAACTTAAGCTTTCCGTATTATTTTCTATTTTGATATTATTTTTACTGGTATTATTTTTTTATTTAATCAATATTCAAGTGAGGTAAAGTATGATCCTGTTTAAAATGGAATGGGGAACATAAAGGAGACACTTATTGTATAATTACATCACGATAAATGATCCAGAAACTCTTTAAGTATATTTTTTTTTTCACAACAAACATATTAAACATGCTTAAACATCAAAAAGGAGTAAATTATTCTTCTTAATTCATCCTCGGGGGACCAAGAATGTGAAGGAGCACATATAGGAACACTGAAGGACGATTTGAAGTGAAGGAAACATAAACCACTAT
>NC_090727.1:106969205-106974205 GCF_036898095.1 Palaemon carinicauda | reverse complement strand
TTTCATTGAGATTTTATAATAAGAAAGTCATTTATTACCCAGTATTCTTAATAGCTATAGTTAACGTTTGGAAAGAAGGTTAACCCAGGTTTCTTTAGGTTTGAAGCGCAAGAAACTGAGACAATTTATATCTGACCTCCTAATAACTATATGACCCAATTATAATACCTAAATATCACCTGAAAAGTTACATTATATGCTTATTAATAATTATTTCATTGGGATTTTATAATAAGAAAGTGATAAATTACTCAGGATTCTTAATAGCTATAGAAAACATTTGAACAACGCTACAGGGATGTTTATAATTCGTTACAATTTATTCTGAGATTTTGATATAATCCTGAGTATCCATGTTGAGAAATTCTAACCTACGATGAAACAAAATATAGTTCCCTTAATAATCTGGGCTTGTTTGAAGTATCCTGATCCTGCTATTTGAAATGCCGTAGTGTTTCCATTTTCTTTCAGAAAGCTCTCGTAGCAAAACATGTTTCTCCAGGGAAACGAGTAAAATGGACAGGATAGACCTTTTATGACCTTGTTACTTATTGTTAGTGTTAAAATACTTTAAATGAGAGAGAGAGAGAGAGCCTTACCTTATTGCCTTATTTTTTGTTTGGGTTCCCCCAGGTCCCTCAGTGTGAGGCACCTCGTATATCCACCAGAGAGTTGCTAATACATCTTCCGGTGTATTTTGCATCTTCCAGTCTTGGATGGTCTGGGATGCATCTTAGGTATTTATCGAGCTGATTTTTAAACGCATCTACGCTCACTCCTGATATGTTTCTTAGATGAGCTGGCAGCACATTAAATAGTCGCTGCATTATCGATGCTGGTGCGTAGTGGATTAATGTCCTGTGCGCCTTTCTCAGTTTACCTGGAATGCTTTTTGGCACTATTAATCTACCTCGGCTTGCTCTTTCTGATACTTTAAGCTCCATGATGTTTTCAGCAATTCCTTCTATTTGCTTCCATGCTTGTATTATCATGTAGCGTTCTCTTCTCCTTTCTAGACTGTATAGTTTTAAAAATTGCAGTCTTTCCCAGTAATCAAGGTCCTTAACTTCTTCTATTCTAGCAGTATAGGACCTTTGTACACTCTCTATTTGCGCAATATCCTTTTGGTAGTGTGGGTACCATATCACATTGCAGTACTCGAGTGTACTACGCACATAAGTTTTGTAAAGCATAATCATGTGTTCAGCTTTTCTTGTTTTAAAGTGTCTGAATAACATTCCCATTTTTGCTTTACATTTAGCCAACAGTGTTGCTATTTGGTCGTTGCATAACATATTCCTATTTAAAATTACACCAAGGTCTTTAATTGCTTCCTTGTTTGTGATTGTCTCATTATTAGGTCCCTTGTATGCATACACCATTCCTTCTCTGTTTCCATAA
The DNA here is from genome assembly GCF_036898095.1 of Palaemon carinicauda. Lineage (NCBI taxonomy): Eukaryota > Metazoa > Arthropoda > Malacostraca > Decapoda > Palaemonidae > Palaemon > Palaemon carinicauda. The sequence continues at coordinate 106,972,804 of NC_090727.1, read as the reverse complement.
CTTATTGATTCGAATTTATCGGAGTTAAATACCATCCTATTTATCTCCGCCCATTCATATATTTTGTTTAGATCTCTTTGTAGTGAGTTCCTATCTTCATCACAAGTAATTTCTCTACTTATTCTTGTGTCATCGGCGAAACTTCTCACTACGGAGTTTTCAACATCACAGTCTATGTCTGAGATCATAATAACAAATAGCAGTGCAGCTAATACCGTACCTTGGGGCACACCAGATATTACCTGGGCTTCATCTGATTTCTCGTCATTTGCAACCACTATCTGTTTTCTGTTTTGCAGGAATTCTTTTACCCATTTTCCTATCTTTCCCACAATATTATGCTTTCTCATTTTTTTCTCCAATATGTTATGGTCTACCTTGTCAAAGGCTTTTGCAAAATCTAGATAGATCACATCTGTGTCTTTTTCATTTATCATATTATTGTATATGTTTTCATAGTGAGCTATCAGTTGGGTCTGTGTACTTTTTCCAGGTACGAAACCATGTTGACCCATATTAAACAAATTATTTTTGACCAAATGGTTCATTATTTTCTTTTTTATTACCCTCTCATACACTTTCATAATATGTGATGTTAGACTAACAGGTCTATAATTGCTTGCCTCTAGTCTTGATCCACTTTTGAAGATAGGGGTTATATAAGCTAATTCATGTTTAACATATATTTCGCTCATATCTATACTCTGTCTTAGCAGTATTGCAAGTGGCTTCGCGATAGTGTTTGCAGTTTTTTTTAACAAAATCGCTGGAACTCCATCTGGTCCGGCTGCCGATCCATTTTTAATTTCGTTTATAGCCGTGACAATATCTGCTTCATTAATATCTATATCCGTTAGATATTCAAAATTTTCTTCTCTCATTTCTGTTTCATTATTCTCATTCGCAATTCTTGGCGTGAACTCACTCTTATATTTTTCTGCTAATATGTTGCATATTTCCTTTTTTTCATTCGTTAGCCGTCCTTCAATTCTTAGAGGGCCTATTTCTATTCTCCTTTTATTCATCTTTTTTGCATAGGAGTAAAGTACTTTGGGGTTTCTTTTTATATTTTGAAGTGTCCTTTCTTTTAAGTCCCTTTTTTCATTTTCTTTCGACTGTATAATCTTTTGTTCTGCATTTTCTATCTTACATTTTATTTCCCTCATTTTCCACACATTTTTTTCTTTTGCAAGATTTTTCTTCCACTTTTTAATTTTCTGAAATAAGATCCTTCTGTCTCTTGGTATGTACGTCTTTTGTTTATTGTTTTTTTTTCGGTACATATTTTTCAACAATTTTCTCCAGTATTTTGTACAGTATATCCGTATTTACCTGTATATTATCACTTATAAATACATTTTTCCATTCTTTATTCAGTTCTTCATTTATTTCTGACCATTTTATATTCTTACTGTAAAAGTTATATTTTCCATATCCTTCCCAAAGTTTTGTGCTTTTATTAATTCTGTGATCACTTGCTTTGGAATGAACTATCAATTCTATGACATTGTGGTCTGAAATTCCCGTGTTATACACTATTATTTCTTTAACATAATTCACCTCATTCACAAATACTAGATCTAGGACATTTTCCTTTCTTGTTGGAATGTGGTTTATTTGTTGCATATTATGTTCTAATAGCATATCTTGAAGCTTTTCAAATTGCCTCTTATCTTCTGCGCTACTATTACTATCTTTTTTATATGTATACATACAACCACTTTCTTCTATCCGTTCTTTCCAATCCACGAAAGGAAAGTTAAAATCTCCGGATAGGAGTATATTCCAGTCTTTATGGTTTCTACATATATCATCTATTTTTTCTATTATTATGTCAAACTCCTTAGTATTTGGGGGTCTGTAAACTACAATATTCATTAGTTTTTCAAATTCAAATTCTACCGCAATCAATTCACATTCTGTGTTGCTGTATTTTTCACATACTTTTCCTTGATTTATGTCTCTTCCATATATTGCGGTTCCCCCTTGATTCCTATTTTTTCTGTCTGATCTATAAGTTTGGAAACCCTTTATCTGGTCATCACTGCCAGTCTCTTGGGAATACCATGTTTCACTTATATTTAATATATCTATTTTTTCAATTTGGGTTAGTTCTTCTAAGAACTCTATTTTCCTTTTAGAGTTACTCGTGACTAAACCCTGTGCATTCATTACTATTATGGTTTGTGTTTCATCCCCATTATTTAATATTGGTAATAATATGGATTCTCCCATGCTTCCTTCCTGTTCTGATATGATGTTCTTTTCTTCATTTCCCGGAATTCTGCCATTAAAAAATCCAACTTTTCTATTATATTTGCTCTTTCGCCTTCATATTTATTTGTGTGTGTATACCTGCAACTGTCCCCATATCTGCACCAACCCCTGGCATTATAGATGCATTCTTTGTAGTTGGGCTCTAAATGTGCAGGTTTGGGTTGAAAGGCCTCATATCTTGGGGCTCTTGGTTCAAAGCGCGGTATATACACGGCCTGCTTTTTTGTTTCTTTTTTTCTTTTTTGCTTTCATTTTTCTTTTCAGTTTGCTGAGTTTTCTTACTTTCATTCATGGTTGCAGGATGCATATATCGACATTTTTTGTTGTATATGCATCCTTTTCCTTCTTTTAGGTTTTTGCATATTTTTGGATGGAGATCTCTGCATTCGTCTCCATATCCGTCTAAATACGCACATTTACCATATATTTCATAATTATGGCATATCTTTGGATGCTTGTAGTAGCATCTTTCGCCAAATCTGCAATTCCCTCTTTTCAGCATATTGCAGACTATATCCTTCTTTCCTATTTTTTCTTGTTCTTGCTCTTCCCTAAAATTATGTAGGTCCGGGGTAGAGTCTCTTGGGTCTATTATTTGTTTCCATCTGGTAATTTATTTCTTCATAAGTATGTTGTTGGATGGCATCATAGGTTATATCAATGATTTCTTCTGCATCCTTACACATATCCTGTTCATTGTTCTCCTCTTCTTCTTTTTCTTCTTCTTCTTCTTCTGTTTCTTCTTCTTCCTCTTCTTTATCTTCAACTATTTGCAGATTTAGTCTCGACTTAATTATATTTTCTATCCAGACTAAGCATGTTGAGCAGAATACCTTTGTGTCTTTATTTTTTATTTTTTGCTGTATTTCAGCACATGTGGGATGTGTTGGGACATGACAGGCATCACATTTTCTAATCAATTGTTGAGGATTATTAATGGAATACCATATCTTACATGTATTACACCATTTTGGCATTCTTTTTCCCATTGCATCAATCAGCATATTCACCATATTGGACTTCTTATTGTTCTTTGATGGAATGTGTTGATTGATGTAGACTTTCTTTATAAGTCTCTTTAACACTTGGATTTTCTTTGGAATTTCTTCTATTATTTTGCTGATGTTTTCCGCAGATTTGCTCCAGTTTATTGGATCATATTGTTTCAATATGTCTGCGAATATTTTTCCGTCACATTGGTTGACGTTACTAGTGACCTCTGTTATCAGACGGTCGAGCTCCTGTTTCGCCAACTCATGGAATTTATTTTTGCTGAGTCCAGCGATGTCTCTCCAAGCCTTGCCCGTGTTGTACATAGCCAT
>NC_090727.1:106951705-106954205 GCF_036898095.1 Palaemon carinicauda | reverse complement strand
TGCTAAATAATAGAATCACGTGAACTTTATATTCCTTCTTATCTGACCACAACTTAATTTTTTGGAAATTACTAATTTCAAAAGAGATATCAAAGAAATATCTTCAGCAAACAATCGCATGGGCAATTACATTTGGGTGGGACAGAGGAGTTACCAGATATGCCACATGTACCAAAATCGGTGAGATAATCAAGTAATTACACAGTTATTTGATTTATTTTTCAATTAACTTTTCATGAAACCAAAATATAATTAATATGTCGAATGGTATTACATGTATTGTTAGTAAAAAATACGTAGAATAACAATATTGCTACATTCCGAAAGGCATATAACACAGGCTCCTCTATCCCCCCTCCTCACATCGTATCGAGTTTTACTTTAATGCCAATAGATGGCATGAGATGTACCTTGTCCCAGCAAATACAGTATATTTTAACTGACGACCACGTGAGTCAAAAAAGTGTGGCAGGAAGGTAGAGGCTAGATAATTGGTAGTAGGTAAATTATCCAACGATCGTTTCCTTATTAGGAATGGATATTTTTATTAGATAATGATGTGAATTTTTCATATGCGATCGAAAGTAACATGAGTTTACTTATGAAATTGTTTAGTATTTCCTTTCTTGATCAGAACACATGGATATTCAGTCATGTCCTTGTGCAAGTGACCAAGGTAACAATCATAAGAATAGTTAAAGTTGGTGAGACGAGTTTGGGACAACGCTGCCAAATGAATTTCCTTGAATGGAGAATATCATTAATCATTACAGATTCAAATTGTTTAAGGACTAATAGTTATATGCTAGAAGGTACTTGACTACGATATAATTTGATGTATTTATAAACAGCATAATCTACATAGACAAATCTAACATTGAAAAAGAAAATGGTCACATTTCTGTGTCTTCGCAAACGTCTGACTATTACGTCATCCACCTGCGAATTTATGTTTGCGAATAAGGGCGTTCCATAGTACAAATTAGTTATAAAATAAACCTTATCATCATTTTCTTAGTAAATGCATGCATGTCAGTAAAGCCGTTTCTTGGTTTAATGTGGATGAAAAGAATCTATTAAATATAAACACAGACACACACATACATATATGTATATGTATATATATATATATATATATATATATATATATATATATATATATATATATATATATATATATATGACATTAAATTATCCCTTGCCAGTAACGACCGTGGTCTTTCTAATTCAATGATCGGCCAAATGTGAATATAAATAATTGATCCTGAAAGATCGTTCACAGAGAGAGAGAGAGAGAGAGAGAGAGAGAGAGAGAGAGAGAGAGAGAGGCCACCTACAAGACAAGGATGCTGATAATCTCTGCAAATGAATCAGAAGATACGGAATATAACTATAATAGGAGCCTATGTTCATTTATATAGGTTAAGTGGAGATGTAGCATTAGGCTAATATAGATATATGCTAATTATGCGTCAACATTTATTTAATATGTGAACAAGTATTGATCGTTATGTTTTTTAGGAATTTTGTGAAGGCATAGAGCTGAAGATGATGGTATGGATTGACGGAAATGTAAGCATACATGATTGTAATAATGTGTCCGGGTTTAATGAATGTATAAATAAAGTTTTGTTGTATACAAAAGATTGTTTCAATGGGAAGTTTTCTTCTGTAACGATACCAAAGATTTTTTACATTATCAATAAATCAAAAGAAAGATTTTTTTTCATACATTGTGATACGATCGAAAGATTAACTGAGATGACAAGTTAAAGGTGTAAAATATAGAATCATATCAAGTTAATCTGTGATTTAGCATTATATTTTGGTGTCACTAACAGTACTGTAGGTTAATATGATATTTTATCAGCTGTATTCCATCAATAGTATTATGTTCTGAAGATATTTAAATTCATCTACTTCTACAAATTTTTCATAACTATTTTATCTATAACAAAAATACAGTTGGGATGGTAGAGAACGATTTGTCTGGATTGGTAACAGGAAATTAGCTGACCTGCAGTATGCTGATGACCCTGTCCTTATTAGCAGAACACCACAGAAATTGCATATCATGCTTAGTAAAATGCATAGAATATCACATGAGGTAGGGATCAAGATAAATAAAAGAAAGACAGAGATGATGAGAACTTAATATGTAATGATAGATAATATATCATTGGAAGGAAAAAACATTAATGAGGTGAAATCATTTACATATTTAGGAACCATATTTTCTAATAAAGTGTCTTTAGAATTGGATTTTTAATGATAAATTAAAAAAAAAGTAAGATCAGACAAAGGGTAGGTTGAGTAAAATATGGAAATCAAATCACCTCAAATTACATTTAAAAGTTAGGCTATTATCAGCTAAGGGGAAATCGGTTTTACTGTATGGTCCATCAATTGTAGTATGACAATGAAACGATATCCAACAGAGTTTGTATAATTGAGAACAAAGCCCTCAGTAGAATACTGAGAGTTGAATTGCAGGACAGGA
>NC_090727.1:106924205-106936705 GCF_036898095.1 Palaemon carinicauda | reverse complement strand
AAGGAAGTTATAATGGGCGCAATTAGGTATTGTCTGCATCGTTAAGGTGTTGCTGTCAGCACGTGTGAAAGATTTCATTCACAGGACCCAGATTTATGAGGGTATTAAATGTTCCTAAGTTGTAAGGCGTGATTAGCTGATTCCTCAGTAAGATGATCGACGAAGTTCATTAAGGAAACTGTCCTGTTGTGTAATATTTAGAGTGACAATTATTTTGTGTTTTTTTTATGACAGAGGAGTTGATGTTTAATTAAATGGAAATTTTGCATTTGGACTTGAGTAGTTTATTTGTTAGGCAAATATCTCGAAGGTGAGCAGGAACAGATGTGTGTAGTGCATTAAGACTTGGAAAAGGTCAGAATGTTGTGTTCTCAGGTCATTATTCATGTATTTTGAGTTAAGAGTGATATCTGATCGTCGAGGGAAACCTTGTGGAATTTTATAATGTGGTCCCTTGGTTCTGTATTGGTTTAGGTATAATCGTCTATAGGTCCTCCTCATAACTGGTTTAGGTTAATGGTATCACGGGTTTGATTTAATACATAAGTTTATTCTGTGTGTGGCATGAAAACATTTCTTGGAAGATCTAATTTAAAACCCATTCAAATGAGAACTTAGCACGTAACGTTACGGTTACCCAATTTAACTTTACCAATTGGAGGAATATCCATATGAAGAAACCACTTCCAACGTCGGTTACGGGCGCTGTAATCCTAAGCCAATGGTCACTAGAGTTCTCAGTTTGACAGCTGTTAGTTTGCTGCATGCTGCATGGTAGTAGAACTTAGGCATAACAAGGAGGGGTTTAGTTATTTAATAGAAGTTATTTCAGGTTAAGGCTGGGATATGTCAAATAGAAGTTATTTCAGGTAGAAGTTATTTCAGGTAAAGGTTGGGATATGTCAAATAGAAGTTATTTCAGGTAGGAGTTCTTTCAGGTAAAGGTTGGGATATGTCAAATAGAAGTTATTTCAGGTAGGAGTTCTTTCAGGTAAAGGCTGGGATATGTCAAATAGAAGTTATTTCAGGTAGGAGTTCTTTCAGGTAAAGGCTGGGATATGTCAAATAGAAGTTATTTCAGGTTAAGGCTGGGATATGTCAAATAGAAGTTATTTCAGGTAGGAGTTCTTTCAGGTAAAGGCCGGGATATGTCAAATAGAAGATCTTTCAGGTAGGAGGCTGGGCCACGAGACATTGATACATTTACGGACAGTCTCTAGGCTTAGAGGATTTAGGCAGTCGCAACATAGGTACTGATGGTGGTCTTCATTGAGTAGTGCAGGTTCTCGGCCACTCATCGGTTAGGACAGAGCTACGATTCAACTAGGGAATTTTGTTAGCTCATAGGGAGTGCCGGAACGGGGCCTAGAAAAATGGAGACCCTAAAGGTTGCGCAATTGAGAGAGGAGTTGGAAGTTAGAGGCCTCCCAAGAGGAGGGAACAAGTCTGAATTGTGTCAGCGTCTAAGTGAAGCCCTAGAGAAGGATGGCGTAGAGGTACAGGAGTTTTTGCGGGGACTTGCGGTTAGGCAGGAGAGTGGGGTTAATCAGGGCCATAAGGTAGGTGAGTGCACTGAAGAGTCCAGGGAAGAGGAAGGACATTTAAATTTGGGGGATAGCGCATCAGTCATTGGTATGCAATCTGTTGCTTCCGGGAGATCTCAGCGGTCGCGCGCGAGTTCTACTGGGAGCAGACATGCAGTATTAGCTGCTTCTAGAGCCAGGTTGGCAGCACAATTACGGGCGATGAAGGAGATAGACGCCATAGAGCGAGAGGAAGCAGCGCTAAAGGCTAGGAGGGAGAGGGTCGGTTTAGAGGCAGAGTTAGCTGGAGTGGAGGCAGAGGAGAAGGCCCTGAGAGAATCCAGAGTAAGGGAAAAGGAAATAACTCACCTCCCTAGGGTAAGAGAACACACAAGCCCTGATGTAAGCGGGAGTGAGAGACCCATGCATTTGAATACGGTAGCGCCCGAGATTGGGTTAAGTGGATGCCGTTGCTCGGGCGAGAATGACCAAAGGGACTTGAGCAATAGGGAAGTCATGCAGGCGCTAATCTCTTGCAACCTTAAAAGCTTGATGCCCAAGCAGGATATAGTTAAGTTTGATGGGGATCGTACAAAGTATTTTAAATTTATTCGTTCATTTGATGAAGTCTTTAGTAGCCAGTTGACGAATGATAAGGAAAGGCTGAGGTATCTGGATTTATACACGACAGGCATGCCAAACGATATTGTGGCATCTTGCATCCACTTGGAAGCTTCAGAGGGCTATAAGCAGGCAAGGAAGTTGCTGGAGGAGCGATATGGAAACCTAGAACAGATAGCCACTGCATTTGTGGAAAAGATCATTAAATGGAAAGATATAAGGGAAAACAACGCGGAAGAGTATGACGAGTACTCGGTGGCACTCAAAAACTTGCAGGAATGCAATTTCGTGCGTCCCTTATGGCATTGCCGAATTACAAAATCCAAAAACAATGAGGTTGATCATTGGCAAGTTCTCCTTAGGGGTGCAGGCTCGATGGTGGAGAGTTGCTGATAAGATTAATGAGAAAAAAAAGAGGCCTGTGTCGTTTGATGATTTGGTGAGTTTCATTGAAGGAGAGGCTAGGGTCTTGAACCTATTTCAGAGGGGCAGAAGGGAAGACACCCCACGGGTAGGAGAAGGAAAAGCACCAGTCAAGGCTGAGTGTCCAACTAAGGCTAGGAAAGTTTCATGTAACAGAACTGCCCCGCTTTCATGTTGGTACTGTACAGGACCCCATATAGTGGATGAATGCCACCAAATATCTCAAATGGGACCTGAGGAAAAACTGGGAGCCATAAGGGAGTTGGGGCTCTGTTTTGGGTGTCTGAGAAGTGGTCATAGGTCTCAGTATTGCAGAAACAGGAAAAGTTGCAACATATGCAATGGGAATCACCCAACGCTGTTGCATCGACACCAGGAAGTAGAAGTGGTCCAAGGAGCAGAAGTGGTCCAAGAAGTAGAAGTGATAGGATCTGAGCACTCAAATAGAGCCTTAGTGGCTCAGGAGGAAGGAACACATGACAAAATTGCTATGTTCAGGGCGGTTAGAGGAGGTAGCATTGGTACAGGGATGTCAGTTGTGCCGATAAGGATTAGGTCAAGGGAAGGAAGGGAGGTTTTCACGAAGGCTTTCTTGGACAATGGGAGTTCCACATGCTTTGTCTCGGAAGCTTTAATGCAGACCCTAGGCAGCACTGAGAGGCAGGACGTTAAGGTGAATGTTGAAACCATCAACGGAGTAGGGGAAGTTGCATGCAGTCTAGTCTCGGGATTGTCAGTATTGGACTATGAGGGCAAGACTTGCATTACACTTCCCCCGGTGTTGAGTGCCCCTCGCATACCGATAGACGAGTGTGATGTAGTCAGGTCCAGAGATCTGGAACGATGGCCACACTTGCGGGAGATTTACATCCCAGAGGTAGAAGCTGAGGTAGGTTTATTAATTGGGAACAATGTGCCTCACCTACTTGAGCCAAGGGAAGTTATTAATTCAACACGCCTCCATGAACCCCATGCCATACGAACATTATTGGGCTGGGTGGTATGTGGAGCAAAGGACAAAAGGAGACAAGAGCATGTCAATAAGATCCAAGTGACAAGCAAGCGCCTTGAGTTAGACCGCATACTGGTTGAGAGTTACAATCGCGAGTATGACGATGTTGCATCTAACAGAAGGGAAATGTCTGCAGAGGACAGGAAATGGCTAGAGATAATAGAGAAAGGGGTTAGAAAGAAAGGAAGAACTTACGAGGTACCATTGCCTCTGCGTGGCAATCATGGGCCATTGCCAGAAACAAGGGACATCGCATTGCGCCGTATGCACAGCCTTCGTAAGAAGCTAGTGAAGGATGGTAACTACGCTAAGCAGTATAGTGCCTTCATGAGAGAGATGCAACAGAAAGGCTATGCTGAGCGAGTGACTGCAGCCAGCCAGGGAAATGTGTGGTATATTCCTCATTTTGGTGTGCAACATCCAGACAAGCCAGACAAGGTCCGTGTTGTATTTGACTGTGCGAGCAAGGTGGAGGGTATATCCTTAAATGACCTACTCTTGCAGGGACCTGATATGATGAACTCTCTGTTGGGTGTGTTGGTAAAGTTTAGGGGAGGTCTATTTGCCTATACAGGAGATATAAATACTATGTTCTATCAGGTACGGGTACCAGAGCATCAGCGGGATTACCTTAGGTTCTTTTGGTGGGAAAATGGTCTTGACGAGGAACCCAAAGAGTGGAGAATGGCAGTCCACCTGTTCGGGGCCTGCTCTTCACCGAGCATTTTCCCACCAAAAGAACCTAAGGTAATCCCGCTGATGCTCTGGTACCCGTACCTGATAGAACATAGTATTTATATCTCCTGTATAGGCAAATAGACCTCCCCTAAACTTTACCAACACACCCAACAGAGAGTTCATCATATCAGGTCCCTGCAAGAGTAGGTCATTTAAGGATATACCCTCCACCTTGCTCGCACAGTCAAATACAACACGGACCTTGTCTGGCTTGTCTGGATGTTGCACACCAAAATGAGGAATATACCACACATTTCCCTGGCTGGCTGCAGTCACTCGCTCAGCATAGCCTTTCTGTTGCATCTCTCTCATGAAGGCACTATACTGCTTAGCGTAGTTACCATCCTTCACTAGCTTCTTACGAAGGCTGTGCATACGGCGCAATGCGATGTCCCTTGTTTCTGGCAATGGCCCATGATTGCCACGCAGAGGCAATGGTACCTCGTAAGTTCTTCCTTTCTTTCTAACCCCTTTCTCTATTATCTCTAGCCATTTCCTGTCCTCTGCAGACATTTCCCTTCTGTTAGATGCAACATCGTCATACTCGCGATTGTAACTCTCAACCAGTATGCGGTCTAACTCAAGGCGCTTGCTTGTCACTTGGATCTTATTGACATGCTCTTGTCTCCTTTTGTCCTTTGCTCCACATACCACCCAGCCCAATAATGTTCGTATGGCATGGGGTTCATGGAGGCGTGTTGAATTAATAACTTCCCTTGGCTCAAGTAGGTGAGGCACATTGTTCCCAATTAATAAACCTACCTCAGCTTCTACCTCTGGGATGTAAATCTCCCGCAAGTGTGGCCATCGTTCCAGATCTCTGGACCTGACTACATCACACTCGTCTATCGGTATGCGAGGGGCACTCAACACCGGGGGGAGTGTAATGCAAGTCTTGCCCTCATAGTCCAATACTGACAATCCCGAGACTAGACTGCATGCAACTTCCCCTACTCCGTTGATGGTTTCAACATTCACCTTAACGTCCTGCCTCTCAGTGCTGCCTAGGGTCTGCATTAAAGCTTCCGAGACAAAGCATGTGGAACTCCCATTGTCCAAGAAAGCCTTCGTGAAAACCTCCCTTCCTTCCCTTGACCTAATCCTTATCGGCACAACTGACATCCCTGTACCAATGCTACCTCCTCTAACCGCCCTGAACATAGCAATTTTGTCATGTGTTCCTTCCTCCTGAGCCACTAAGGCTCTATTTGAGTGCTCAGATCCTATCACTTCTACTTCTTGGACCACTTCTGCTCCTTGGACCACTTCTACTTCCTGGTGTCGATGCAACAGCGTTGGGTGATTCCCATTGCATATGTTGCAACTTTTCCTGTTTCTGCAATACTGAGACCTATGACCACTTCTCAGACACCCAAAACAGAGCCCCAACTCCCTTATGGCTCCCAGTTTTTCCTCAGGTCCCATTTGAGATATTTGGTGGCATTCATCCACTATATGGGGTCCTGTACAGTACCAACATGAAAGCGGGGCAGTTCTGTTACATGAAACTTTCCTAGCCTTAGTTGGACACTCAGCCTTGACTGGTGCTTTTCCTTCTCCTACCCGTGGGGTGTCTTCCCTTCTGCCCCTCTGAAATAGGTTCAAGACCCTAGCCTCTCCTTCAATGAAACTCACCAAATCATCAAACGACAATATATATATGTATGTATGTATGTATGTATGTATCTAACTATCTATCTATCTATCTATCTATCTATCTATATATATATATATATATATATATATATATATATATATATATTTATATATATATATATGTATGTATGTATCTATATATATATATACATATATATATATATATATATATATATATATATATATATATATATATATATACATACATATATGCAGTATGTATATATATATATATATATTTGTATATATATATATATATATATATATATACATATCTATATATATATATATGTATATATATATATATATGTATATATATATATATATATATATATATATATATATATATATATAGATATATATATATATATATATATGTGTGTGTGTGTGTGTATACATATATACTGTATATATAAATATATATATATATATATATATATATATATATATATATATATATATATAAATATATATATATATATATACATATATATATTAATGATAAATGAATTACTTATCAAATTACATTATAATTTTCTCAATATTTTAACATTCTGATACTTATATGGACGATATAATTGAATTAGTTTTCGATATTTTGGATTATAACAGAATATCAAGGTAATTGAAAGAGATGAGTAATATACAGAAACACAAATAAATCTATATACAAGATCTAATCCTTCCAAAAACTCATGGAAGTATTTTTGAAATAGATTATAGTAAAAATTCTTCATGTTCTCCATACTTTTCTATGAAATACAATTTTATTGAGTTCGCTTTTCTTCCTCGGAATTTTAAGAACCCCCAAATATGCATTCTCAGAATTTCATGTGATTTTGAAATGCAGAAAAATAAGAAGGATAATTTTGGATCTAAATGGAACATTTAGGCATTTCATAAAAATATTCTGTCTTCCTGAAAAGATTTCCTCTCCAGTATAGCTTTGAAGATTTTTTCATAAAAATTCTCCTCCCCAAAAGAGACTAGTTCACCAAACTTTCAACTGGGCTCCACAAGGCACTAGAAGAGTTGGAAGACCCAGGTCTACATGGCTGTCAACTATAAAATCTGAAGTATGAGATGATGAATGGAGTAGTATTGATTCGAAGGCTCAAGATAGATACAACTTGCTTAATCTAACCAAGGCCTTTTGATGATGATGATGATGATGATGATGTACTCTACGTCTAGAGGTTATATCTTACACATTTTCTCATTTGATTTCCATATAATACTACAGAGGCGCTCAGTAAAGCTCAGACCTCCGCCGCAACAAGTTATTTCTCGACCTTTTACTCGATTTTGACCTTGAAATTTGACCTTAGATTTTCATGAACCAAATCTGAAGTCTGTGGGAAAATGATGGCCAACCTTATGGCTGATTACATTCATTGGATATTTTGTTTGACTGTGATCTTGATCTTTGACCTCGACCTTCTGAAAATGATTCCTTTCCAGCTTTTCACATAACAGTTATTCCAGTCAAGTTGCATGACTCTACAATTGAAACTGTGGCCAAAAAGCTGTTCACAAACAAACACACACACAGGCACATACACAAAACGCAAACATAGGGTAAAATATAACCTCCTTCCAACTTCGGTAGCGGAGGTAACGAAAAGAGTTCACTGCATTTTTTACATATGAGCTAATTTTAAGCTATAGTATTCCTAGCACATTTATTTTCACAGATATTATTTAAGTGAACAGGAAAAACAAGGTACATAGATTTAAAGCCCCTACAATAGACAGGGTGTGTAGCTTCTGTTCAATAAGTTAAATATTTTCCTTCCAGTGTTTTAGGTTGTATTTTCCATCATCACCTAGGAAGGAGAAATTGCAAAATAAAATATCCTCATTTATTTCCTTATTAAATTTATAAGTTTGTAAACTTTAATTGAGAAAAACAAATGATACTTTTGTGGTTAATATATTGAATATCTGTTTTAATGTTAGTGTTTTTAAATTATTTTATTTGAATTTTTCATAAATTTTCATATAGATTATTTTTTTAGTTATTTCCTTTCCTCACTGGGCTATTTTTCCCTGTTGGAGCCCTTTGGCTTATAGCATCTTGATTTTTTCAACTGGCGTTGTAGCTTAGCTAATAATAATAATAAAAATAATAATAATGATAATAATAATAATAATAATAATAAAAATAATAATGAAAATAATGATAATGATAATGATAATGATAATGATAATGATAATGAAATATTCAATGTAAATTACCTTGTGAATGCAATAAACAATAAATTTCAAAATATTCATTCTACACAACATGAGCAAAACAAAAACGGAGTAAGCTAACAATACCAATAAACCAATGGAATGGAGGCTATCCTGTAATTGATTCCTGTTTGTCTATTGGCTTTTCATCAGCAAACGGATTTAAAATTCTCATTCCGAGGGAGACACCACGACTAGGTCAAGTGGAAATTCTGATTTAGATTTTTTCGTTGTATGAAACAGTTTGTTTACGTGATTGGTTTCAAACATACATCCCTACTCAAAATTGCTCACAGAAACAATATTCCCCAGAGTAATGGGCCTTGCTTGTTCCTCGTGGGGAGGGGTCTGCTAATCCCCACAATGCTAAAATTATCTTTTCTTGGATATCATGAAAAACTTTACTCGCGGGTTATTTAAAGGTAGAAGAGACTCTCTAGCTATTGCGAGCAGTTCTTCTAGGAGAAGGACACTCCCAAATCAAACCATTTTGCTCTAGTCTTGGGTAGTGCCATAGCCTCTGTGCCATAGTCTTAACTGTCTTGGGTTAGAGTTCTCTCGCTTGAGGGTACACTTGGGAACTCTTTTTATCTCAATTCTCTTCCCTTAGTTTAGTTATTTTTTTCTTTATAATTCATATAAGAAATAGTAATTTCAATGTTGTTACCGTTCTTGAAATATTTCATTTGTCCTTGTTTCCTTCCCTCACTTGGCTATTTTCCATTTTGGGACCCCAGGGTTATAACATCCTGCTTTTCCAACTAGGGTTGGTGCATAGCGAGTAATAATAGTAATGATATTTTGAATTGTGGTATGAAAATAAGTTATTACCTAGTAACTAGGATAAATATATATGGTCATTTATGTTGGAATCTTTTAAGAGCAACAAAACATCTTGAGGAAGTGAAAATATGATATCATACACAAATCAATGTGATTAACTATTCAGTAACCCTATTGAGAATAGGCAAAAAAAAAAAAAAGTTGCTGTTTGCCTGTTTTGGCATTTTTATAAAGAAGTATTAAATCCACAATTTATACAGTAATTCACCACAAAATGTTGTTTCAATGGAAAGAATGATTATATAATTACGTATATTTAACAGTGTAATATATATATCTTATATGATAAACAGCCATATAAGCAAGCTAACCACAGTAGTTCCAGTAAACGACTTGGTTGTTGATAATTATACAAACCAAAAATATCAGCATTTATTCTCCTTAAAAAGTAAACGGGAATATTGTATCATCTACTATTAAGTATATCCTCAAATATTTTCATTCAACCACCCAGAATCGTGAAATATTTCATAAGCTTAAAAAATATCGAATAAGATATACTGTTCCTTTCGAAACTAAGCTTTTCAAAACAGCTCAATGTGCTCCAATTAATTTTGTTTATACCTTGCTTCTTCATAACCCTTAGAGGATTAATTTTTGTGATATATAATCATTAAATGCTTGATAATGTGTATTGATTTCTTCATTAAATAGATTATATATATATGTATATATATGTATATAAATATATATATATATATATATATATATATATATATATATATATATATATATATAAATAAATACATATATTCACATACATACATATATATATATATATATATATATATATATATATATATATGTATATATATATACATATCTATATCTATCTATCTATCTATCTATCTATCTATCTATATATATATATATATATATATATATATATATATATAAATATATATATATATATATATATATATATATATATATATATATATATATATATATATATATATACATATATTCACACACACACACACATATATATATATATATATATATATATATATACATATCTATATATATATCTATCTATCTATCTATCTATCTATATATATATATACATACATATATACATATATATATATATATATATATATATATATATATATATATATATAAATATATGTATATATATGTATATGTATTCATATATATATTTATATATATACATATATATTTATATATATACATATATATATACATGATAAATTTTGCACATTTTTACGTGTTTTTCATATTCAAATAAGCCATATATATTTTTGATATATTAATGTCTGGATTCTCTTAACGACCTCGGGATCAGAGCCCCAGGCGAAATCTCACAAAGACAAGAGCTTGGCTCCGGCCTGGAATCGAACCCTGGTCGGCAAGTTTGTATGTATATATAAACATATATATGTAAATATATATACATACATATATATATTTATATATATATATATATATATATATATATATATATATATATATATTCATATATATGTATGTATATATATAGATATATATATATATATATATATATTATATATATATATGTTTATATATATATATATATATATATGTATGTATATATATACACATATATGTAAATATATATACGTACATATATATATATACATATATATATATATATATATATATATATAAATATATATATATATATATATATATATATATATATTCATATATATGTATGTATATATATATATATATATATACATATATATATACGTATATATATGTGTGTTTATATATTCATTATATATATATATGTGTGTGTGTTTATATATTCATATATATATATATATATATATATATATATATATATATATATATATATATATATATATATAAATCATTCATTCAATCTCTTGTAATTTAATTACTCATTTAGTCCTTAGTGGGTAACTTTTCCCTGCTGGAACCCTCACGCTTATAGTATCCTGCTTTTCTAACTTAGGTTGTAGCTTAGCTAATAATAATAATAATAATAATAATAATAATAATAATAATAATAATAATTTCAACTCTCTTTCTCCACCTCTTATAATCGACTGTATATGCCTCATTAAGATCGAACACCCTGATGTTTTAGAATGAAAAGTACAATATATTAACAGTCTTACATATTAAGTTACTACACTACACTCATAGGTCTAGGATCCCAAGTAGCATTGCCCTTGTATTTCCTTCCATATCAACCACTTTCTATACATAAATTACTCTTTCTACTTCAGAAAATCAGTGATCTTACCTTAATTTAGTTCTTATTCTTGAATAATTCCTCTGATAATAGGTCCCTTTTGTACAATGGATAATTATAACTAGCGTGTTTCGATTATTAGGGGTATAATTAAAGTCAAAACGTTCAAAATGCTTCTAAAAGTCAAAATTAACTGGCTGACCCATTATTAGTACATACTTCACAGCTTTCAAAACGTTTACTTTTCCAGAACACTAAATTCACTAGCTAAGCCACCTTTAGCACTTACTTCACAGCATCAAAAACGTTTACAACGCTTCCAGAAGACTAAACTCACTGGCTAAACCACCACTAGCACTTACTGCACATATTTTGTTTACAACGATTCCAGAACATTAAATTCACTGGCTGAACCCCAACTAGAACATACTTTACAGCTTCTAAAAGGTTTAAAATGTTTCCAGAATACTAAATTCACTGGGTAACCCACAACTAGCATATACTGCACAGCTTCTACAACTTTTACAACGCTACCAAAAGACAAAGTTTTTGACTAAACCACCGTTAGCAATCGCTGTTCATCTTCTAGAACGTTTACAACGCTACCAAATGACAAAATTTACTGGCTAAACCACTACTTGCACTTACTGCGCAGCTTCTGCAACGGGTGAAACGCAACATCTATATTCATTACGAAGTTAACATAACACAATTCTGATTTCTAATATTCTGAAAGAAAAATTCTTTTATTAATATCCTCATATATTCTTTCCAAAAAAAGATAATTATATGACAGTCTACTCATATGAAGGTCTATTTTGAGAGAGAGAGAGAGAGAGAGAGAGAGAGAGAGAGAGAGAGAGAGAGAGAGAGACAGACAGAGAGAGCACGCTCCAAGTTGGAAAATAACTCAGTAGGGAGATTATTTAAGGAAACAGATACAATAATGAGCCTGGACGTACCCTCAAGCAAGAGAACTCTAACCTAAGACAGCGAAGACCTTGGTACAGATTGTGGCAACAAGTAGGAGAAGATAAAAGTTGATTGAGTATGAAGTCTCCTTCACCCACAGGAGCTGCTTACCATAGCTAAATAGTCTCTTCTCCATTACCAAATGAAAAATAGCCACTTAACAATTATAGTACACCAACTAGTCTCTTGAGTAAATATTTTTTTTTTCTTTTTTTTTCTTTTTTCGTTATCTTGATGCTTTCAGGTGTATGAAGAAAAAAGTTAACGT
>NC_090727.1:106911705-106914205 GCF_036898095.1 Palaemon carinicauda | reverse complement strand
ATTATCAAACCATCTGAAACCAATAAATGGATGTTAAATCATATGGCCTGATTAAACCATCCTAACCCAATAAAAGGTTGTTAAATCCTTTGGTCAAAGCCTGATTAAACCACATTATCAAACCATCTGAAACCAATAAATGGATGTTAAATCATATGGCCTGATTAAACCATCCTAAACCAATAAAAGGTTGTTAAATCCTTTGGTCAAAGCCTGATTAAACCACATAATTAAACCATCTGAAACCAATAAATGGATGTTAAATCATATGGCCTGATTAAACCATCCTAACCCAATAAAAGGTTGTTAAATCCTTTGGTCAAAGCCTGATTAAACCACATTATCAAACCATCTGAAACCAATAAATGGATGTTAAATCATATGGCCTGATTAAACCATCCTAACCCAATAAAAGGTTGTTAAATCCTTTGGTCAAAGCCTGATTAAACCACATTATCAAACCATCTGAAACCAATAAATGGATGTTAAATCATATGGCCTGATTAAACCATCCTAACCCAATAAAAGGTTGTTAAATCCTTTGGTCAAAGCCTGATTAAACCACATTATCAAACCATCTGAAACCAATAAATGGATGTTAAATCATATGGCCCGATTAAACCATCCTAACCCAATAAAAGGTTGTTAAATCCTTTGGTCAAAGCCTGATTAAACCACATTATCAAACCATCTGAAACCAATAAATGGATGTTAAATCATATGGCCTGATTAAACCATCCTAAACCAATAAAAGGTTGTTAAATCCTTTGGTCAAAGCCTGATCAAACCACATAATTAAACCATCTGAAACCAATAAATGGATGTTAAATCATATGGCCTGATTAAACCATCCTAACCCAATAAAAGGTTGTTAAATCCTTTGGTCATAGCCTGATTAAACCACATTATCAAACCATCTGAAACCAATAAATGGATGTTAAATCATATGGCCTGATTAAACCATCCTAACCCAATAAAAGGTTGTTAAATCCTTTGGTCAAAGCCTGATTAAACCACATTATCAAACCATCTGAAACCAATAAATGGATGTTAAATCATATGGCCTGATTAAACCATCCTAAACCAATAAAAGGTTGTTAAATCCTTTGGTCAAAGCCTGATTAAACCACATAATTAAACCATCTGAAACCAATAAATGGATGTTAAATCATATGGCCTGATTAAACCATCCTAACCCAATAAAAGGTTGTTAAATCCTTTGGTCAAAGCCTGATTAAACCACATTATCAAACCATCTGAAACCAATAAATGGATGTTAAATCATATGGCCTGATTAAACCATCCTAACCCAATAAAAGGTTATTAAATCCTTTGGTCAAAGCCTGATTAAACCACATTATCAAACCATCTGAAACCAATAAATGGATGTTAAATCATATGGCCTGATTAAACCATCCTAAACCAATAAAAGGTTGTTAAATCCTTTGGTCAAAGCCTGATTAAACCACATTATCAAACCATCTGAAACCAATAAATGGTTGTTAAATCATATGGCCTGATTAAACCATCCTAACCCAATAAAAGGTTGTTAAATCCTTTGGTCAAAGCCTGATTAAACCACATTATCAAACCATCTGAAACCAATAAATGGATGTTAAATCATATGGCCTGATTAAACCATCCTAACCCAATAAAAGGTTGTTAAATCCTTTGGTCAAAGCCTGATTAAACCACATAATTAAACCATCTGAAACCAATAAATGGATGTTAAATCATATGGCCTGATTAAACCGCATGATTTAACCCTCCTAAACCAATAAATGGATGTTAAATCCTTCGGTCAAATTGCGTGAAGTAATAACATCTAATATTCAGCCAGCTTCGTTAGGAAGTAATTACAATGTGCCTCGAGGCTTTCAGAGCTAATTAGTAATTAGCAAAGATTCGTATTCAGCGTAAAGTCGAAAGTTAATGACCAACATTTTCCCAGTGATTCCATGGTCCAGTAAGGTTTTATTGTGGAGTAATTTTAATGTAACCAGCTGGAAGTAATCGCGTCCATTTCTGATTTCGTCACCTGGAAGATTTCCTTTCAAAAGAAACGATTTTTTGGGAGGAGATATTATTTTTTTTTTTTTTTTTTTTTTTTTTTTTGTGTGTAGGTTCTCGGTGGGTTCGAAAGAAGAAGAAGGAGAAGAAGAAGAAGGAGAAGGAGAAGTTGAAGAAAAATGAAGAAGAAGAAGAAGAAGAAGAAGAAGAAGGAAAAATAAAAAAGAAAAAGGATAAAAAGGCAGAAGAAAAATAATTATAGGAAAATGAAAAAGAAGAGAGAAGAAAAATAAAGAAAAAGAAGAAAGAAGAAAAACAGAAAGAAGAAGGAAAAAAATAAAAAAGAAGACATATATGTCAAATATTTGCTTTTGCTTACTAATATTCTGCCTTAAACTAATACTATCACTGTTAGTGATTTCTATAAAATTCTACTTACATTAAAGAATATGAATAATTTTATTCATGTTATTTATTGTACGTTCATATG
>NC_090727.1:106899205-106906705 GCF_036898095.1 Palaemon carinicauda | reverse complement strand
ATCATATCCTTTCTATTTGAATTTTCCTTTCCTATTTCTATATAAAATTTTCTTGAATAATACTGGAACTGAATATTCATATCAATACTCAAAAAACACGGAAATATCCCTCGTTTGCATTTTCCTAAGCAGTTCCTCTCTCTCTCTCTCTCTCTCTCTCTCTCTCTCTCTCTCTCTCTCTCTCTCTCTCTCTCTCTCTCTCTCTCTCCATACAGACACATACACACTGGACCGTATGTATTATATGTAGGCGGTAATAATGTATCGTTTCAAATAGCACTTATTGGGTCACCAATACTTAACAAGTGGCCTTTGTTCAAAATTTCGAATGTAATGAGGTTTAAAGGTTTAGTTGTTGATTTCAGTGCTTTCTTTTGATTTCGATCATGAGCCACGTAGCTCGGTGTGGTTGGGGTCAGCTTTTGTCACGGGCTACTTGGCTCTGGCCCTCTTAGAGGAAATAGTATTATTTGTTATATCAATTATATTAGTTTAGATTTGGGATTTGAAATGCATCATCAGGTAACATAATCTATATTGTTTCAGAAGTGATTGGTGAAAATAGAATAAGTGAAACGACATGCAATGAAAGTGTTCATTAGTGCATAATTATAGTGATGTTTTGGTATATAGATTGTAGGGTATAAAAGATTACACTATTGTCTGAATTGCTCTTTTCAATCTTTCACTAAACTCTATTTCTAAAGACCCTGTATTAGATATATATATATATATATATATATATATATATATATATATATATATATATATATATATATATATATACATATATATATATATATATATATATATATATATATATATATGCGTGTGTGTGTATGTATACATATATATATGTATATATATATATATATATATATATATATATATATGTGTGTGTGTGTGTCTATATATATACATATATATATATATATATATATATATATATATATATATATATATATATATATATATCCATCCATATACCAAAGGCACTTCCCCCAATTTTGGGGGGTAGCCGACATCAACAAGAACAAAACAAAAAAGGGGACCTCTACTCTCTATGTTCCTCCAGCCTAACCAGGGACTCAGCCGAGTTCAGCTGGTACTGCTAGGGTGCCACAGCCCAACCTCCCACATTTCCACCACAGATGAAGCTTCATACTGCTGAGTCCCCTACTGCTGCTACCTCCGCGGTCATCTAAGGCACCGGAGAAAGCAGCAGGGCCTACCGGAACTGCGTCACAATCGCTCGCCATTCATTCCTATTTCTAGCACGCTCTCTTGCCTCTCTCACATCTATCCTCCTATCACCCAGAGCTTTCTTCACACCATCCATCCACCCAAACCTTGGCCTTCCTCTTGTACTTCTCCCATCAGCTCTTGCATTCATCACCTTCTTTAGCAGACAGCCATTCTCCATTCTCTCAACATGGCCAAACCACCTCAACACATTCATATCCACTCTAGCCGCTAACTCATTTCTTACACCCGTTCTCACCCTCACCACCTCGTTCCTGACCCTATCTACTCGAGATACACCAGCCATACTCCTCAGACACTTAATCTCAAACACATTCAATTTCTGTCTCTCCATCACTTTCATTCCCCACAACTCCGATCCATACATCACAGTTGGTACAATCACTTTCTCATATAGAACTCTCTTTACATTCATGCCCAACCCTCTATTTTTTACTACTCCCTTAACTGCCCCCAACACTTTGCAACCTTCATTCACTCTCTGACGTACATCTGCTTCCACTCCACCATTTGCTGCAACAACAGACCCCCAGTACTTAAACTGATCCACTTCCTCAAGTAACTCTCCATTCAACATGACATTCAACCTTGCACCACCTTCCCTTCTCGTACATCTCATAACCTTACTCTTACCCACATTAACTCTCAACTTCCTTCTCTCACACACCCTTCCAAATTCTGTCACTAGTCGGTCAAGCTTCTCTTCTGTGTCTGCTACCAGTACAGTATCATCCGCAAACAACAACTGATTTACCTCCCATTCATGATCATTCTCGTCTACCAGTTTTAATCCTCGTCCAAGCACTCGAGCATTCACCTCTCTCACCACTCCATCAACATACAAGTTAAACAACCACGGCGACATCACACATCCCTGTCTCAGCCCCACTCTCACCGGAAACCAATCACTCACTTCATTTCCTATTCTAACACATGCTTTACTACCTTTGTAGAAACTTTTCACTGCTTGCAACAACCTTCCACCAACTACATATAACCTCATCACATTCCACATTGCTTCCCTATCAACTCTATCATATGCTTTCTCCAGATCCATAAACGCAACATACACCTCCTTACCTTTTGCTAAACATTTCTCGCATATCTGCCTAACTGTAAACATCTGATTCATACAACCCCTACCTCTTCTAAAACCACCCTGTACTTCCCAGACTGCATTCTCTGTTTTATCCTTAATCCTATTAATCATTACTCTACCATACACTTTTCCAACTACACTCAACAAACTAATACCTCTTGAATTACAACACTCATGCACATCTCCCTTACCCTTATATAGTGGTACAATACATGCACAGACCCAATCTACTGGTACCATTGACAACACAAAACACACATTAAACAATCTCACCAACCATTCAATTACAGTCACACCCCCTTCCTTCAACATCTCAGCTTTCACACCATCCATACCAGATGCTTTTCCTACTCTCGTTTCATCTAGTGCTCTCCTCACTTCCTTTATTGTAATCTCTCTCTCCTTCTCATCTCCCATCACTGGCACCTCAACACCTGGAACAGCAATAATCTCTGCCTCCCTATCATCCTCAACATTCAGCAAACTTTCAAAATATTCCGCCCACCTTTTCCTTGCCTCCTCTCCTTTTAACAACCTTCCATTTCCATCTTTCACTGTCTCTTAAATTCTTGTGCCGGCCTTTCTTACTCTCTTCACTTCTTTCCAAAACTTCTTCTTATTCTCTTCATATGACTGACCCAGTCCCTGACACCACCTCAGGTCAGCTGCCCTCTTTGCCTCACGTACCTTGCGCTTTACTTCCACCTTTTTCTCTCTATATTTTTCATACTTCTCTATACTATTACTCTGCAGCCATTCTTCAAAAGCCCTCTTTTTCTCTTCCACTTTTACCTTCACTCCTTCATTCCAACATTCACTGCCCTTCCTCATGCTGCCTCCAACAACCTTCTTGCCACATACATCACTTGCAATCCCAACAAAATTTTCTTTTGCTAACTTCCACTCCTCCTCTAAATTACCAGTTTCTCTTACTCTCACCTCGTCATATGCCATTTTCAACCTTTCCTGATATTTACTTTTTACCCCAGGGTTTTATTAGCTCTTCAACCCTCACTAGCTCCCTTTTACATCCACCTACTCTATTCCCCCACTCTTTTGCTACAACCTTCCACCAAAAAATGATCAGACATACCGTTAGCCATACCCCTAAACACGTGCACGTCTTTCAATCTTCCAAACATTCTCCTGTAAAAGTATCCTGTGAGACAGCAACAAAGAGATATATATATATATATATATATATATATATATATATATATATATATATATATATATATATATGTATATATATATATATATATATATGTAACAAAAACAACAAACCCAGCCGTTTCTAGCTCACTGCAGGCCAAAGGCCTCAGACACGCCCTTAATCATGTCTGGGGTTTTGACAGTTTTCATCATCACACTGGCCAAGTGTGGATTGGTGATGGTGGGAGACTTTTGTCTGATCGCTCACAGGATGCTAACCTAGTATTAGGGACCCAGACCAATGTAATGAATATAGTTAGGTTCGGCAGATTTTGATCTAGAAGCTTTTAGTATGCAACAAGTATTGCAATTTTTATCATTCATTAAACACCCAGATGAGAATTACAGATAAAATCATTCAGATATATTTATAGATGATCTAATTTATTCCAATTAAAAGGGGAAAATATAAAGGTGTTTTCATTTATGAATTAGGTAAAAGAAGAATATTCTTCCGTTTCATATTTTACCTGACATATTTTAGAAAAAACCTTCAAGATTTAATATTTTTACAAATGACTAAAGGAACTAAAGATATTTTTACATTTCTATTGAATAATTTATTAAATATTTTCAGTAAATTTGGATTAAAATATATTATGTATATGAAAAATTTAAAGTACAAGTGATAGTTGTACATACGGTAATCATTCTAACATGATTTTCGAATTACTCTATTGGAATACGTTTATTTTCTATATAATCCTAAGATCATATTGATATATTAACATTATAAGAAAACTTAGATATACTTATTATTCTAAAATGTATATTTTTGCCCAAAAAGTGCAAATTTTTGCAAGATATCAAAAGCAATGTCGCATGTGTTCACAGAGGTAGTTGACAAGTACTCTTTTTTTTCCTATTGTTTATAGTTATTTTAACTCCCAATAGCTTTTGTCAAAGTCGTTATTTTCACTTGAGAATTTGACGTTAAATTCAAACTCTAACAAAAGACTTTAATTTCCCAAAATTTTGGAAAATAAATAGCCTTTTTATCAATTTTGCTTTATCAAAATCAAACTACGATAAAAGCTAAGGCAATTTTATTGAAAATTTCACTATGCTTTATCGAAATATTTTTTTTTTCATATTTTAGCAAGTGTTCTTGTTAAAAAGTCAGCTGGTTTTGATTTTACCAACTAACATTTACAACGTACCTTTAATATATCGTGTTTTAAAAGTAAACTGAGAATTATTGGCTTAGAATATATAATAATACAAAATTTCAAAATACATTTACTACATATCTATAAAACAAACATTTATTTGGGATAATTTTAAAGCTTATACAATAGGTACATTATAAGGAAGTTAACATGTGCAATGTTTGTTGTTTTAACTGTCAATATGTTTCCATAGCATAGCGGTGTCCATGAATTTTTTTTCAGATTCCTACCATAAAGAATACATAAAAACATAACTTATTGATATAAATATATCAGAAATATGTTAAAACTTAATATTAATAGTGTTTGAAAGTTATATTCAATGTTTATATACGGTTTTTAATCCGATATTTTGTCAATTTGCTGCTTTAAGCCAAATCTTAGTGTTTATGGTTACAAAAACGCTCTGAAATCAATTGAATTGTATAAAGTAACTATAGGCTACAATAGTATACATAAAAGGGATTTTGACGTAGGAAAAATCTATTTTTGGGCGAGAGGGCCATGTTGTCCTGAGGGAAGTTCCCTCTGGCAGCTTTCTACTGTATAATATTTTTGCGATTGATATCATAAGAGAATTACCGTAAGTTATCACGGGGTTCCAACCCCCGGAACGACTATCCGAGAAGATATCGTGTATAAATCAGGGACGTCTCCTAAGATAAACATAGATATCTGCACCCCAAATAGACCTTACCAAGTCTAATCCTCTAAGGGGAAGGATAAGTGAGGAGCCTTTACATATCCTATCACCTTTCGGTGCTCCCATACGAACCTGTCGCTTCATTCCTTTGTCTGCAGCTAGTCGCTACTGTTCTATATTTCTATGTGCACTCTTTTCACCTTTTTTTTTTTCAATTTTCTCCGTATGATGGCTTCCTCTTCTTCGTCAAATCTGAGTACCTACCTCTATTTGCTTTCTGTCTTAGCTGTAATTGCTTTGGATCCCTTCGGGGAGTAAAATTTTAGTTTTTGTGATACAGGAAGCCTGAACGCTTCGAGTCCAGCTAGCCAGGGCGTCGGGTTTCATACCTGATTGCCCTTTTTTCGTGTTTACTTGTTTATTTTGTAAGTTTTACGTTAGCTAGTAGTTATTTAGCATTGTGATGGTTTGGGCTCTATTTTAAGTTAGCATTTACATTGCATTTTTATTATTTATGTCTTTTTGAGTTCGTGTCAGTTTCGGCTAGCCTAGCCTAGAGACGGTAAGTTTTTAGTTTGAGACGGACTCGCCATTTTCGTTTTTGGTCTTTATGACCAGGGCTGGATCAAGACAGTTTCTCAAATTGGTGACCAGTTAATTTCGTCAATTCGTTGTCACTTTCTTTTCTATTATCTTCCGAAGTAAGTTTATATTACCAATGAACCATTGCAGGATTATTTGTAGTTACGTAATTGATTTTCGAATGTACATGTTCATTTTATGACAGGACCGGCTTAAGCCCTTACGATGACCCTAAGCAAGATTAGATTTATGACGTCCATAGGTCCACAACAACACCTGTGCTTAGTTATTATTTGTGTTTTAGTATTTCATGAAAGGCAGAGGCATAACTAACCTTAACCAATCGTTTGTTGCGAATTCATAGAATGGTCGAGAATTCAATTTTCACTATTGAAATTTCTATTTTGTAATGTGTGCAATATTGATTTTTTTCTCATAGTTTAGTACAATATTAGGTATTATTATAGATATACAGGGGACAATAATAATAAAACGGGTAAAGTTTTACAAGTCTACATGGTATCATTTCAAACAAATATATTTGTTTTCTTGTAGCAAATAACGTGATTTTACCGAATTAGACCTTCATTTCAACCCCAAACAAACAGAACAACCACTTCGACTAACTTCAAGTAACCGAACTGGTTGTTGTTGTTGCAGTTGAAATGAAGGTCAAATTCGGTTAAATCACGTTATTTTCTACAGGAAATCATATATTTTCTTTTAAAATGTTTAAATATAATGGCTTTTGTTCCAAAGCGGGCTCGCTTCGCTCGCCAGAAAACATTAACATCTGGCAAGCAGTAATGTTGAGCTGTGCACGCTAAAAAAAATAGTAAAACTAACACATTAAAATTAAAGAAATGAATGAGTTACTTTTATGACCATGACGACGAAACTTGTGGGTCATCGGGGTGTTGTGACTGTGACGAAATAATTTCTATGACTGGGACGTGGAATGTTACGCTGGGGTATTGCATCATGAGATTTAAGAATATTATCGACATTGGATGACGTATCAAAGAATTCATCTTGAAATTTAGGAAATGCTTTTAAATCACGGAATACAGCAGCCGTTACAAGTTTCTATAACTTCCATCGTAAATATGCAAAAAGACCTCACTTGAACTAACAAAGACCTCACTTGGACAAAGGTTTCCACAGAAAAGGATTTGTTGGAAAGGGTATGGAGAGACCACTTGAAGAGATAAGGGAAGCAGGTTAGGAAATATTAACCCCCCTGTGCAAACTTTCCATACCTATGGGTTCGTGATTGGTTAACGAAAAAACAACGGAGTCTAGAGGGTAAGCATGAATGAACTAGAATGGGAAACTTGTCCAGGGTAAGTATTTATGTGAAATTTGGGCGTGACAAGGTAATAACAAAATGTATAAAGGAATAATAACAAGATAAATTTGAGTGTATAATAAATAATATTGAATTGGAATATAAAATGAGGTGATTTCAAAAGAGAACGGATAATAAAACGTGTAATTCTTGGGTCAAACGTAATATTTCTATGTGGGTTTTA